>NC_053023.1:432929942-433299288 GCF_003073215.2 Triticum urartu | reverse complement strand
CACACGCAACTAAAATCTGAACTGTGTTTGATGTATCCTCCATCGCAAATGTTTTGCACCTTTTTTGACGGTTATTTTACACCACTGTTTGCGATTATGGCATCACACATAGTTTCGTCGAAGGGTCTCTGATCGTAGTATCACGTTAGCAGCAACCTGCAGTAGTGCAAGATCAAGCAGATATGCATAAGATATCCCCACCTTGTGAAGGACCTTTTGTGGTTAGCAAAAACCTGAACAATGGGTCATACTACCTCATTGATATTTGAGAACACAAGGATTCACGCACATCGGAGGAGGAGATCCGTCGGCCGTGGAACATCGCTCATCTTCGGCCCTATTACACCAGAGCCACCGGCTCTTGTGTTGTACATAGTTTCTTTAGTATACATATTATGATCACTATAATAAAGCCGACATCCCTGATAATTCAGGGCCTTTGTTGTTTCAATTCTAAGTATCTGAACCTTTATTATCTATTCATAAGGTCACTTGGGGGCTTCCTGCTCAATGAGCATAGCTATGCTTACCCTCTTGATCAGGCTTACATGCCTTCTCGCGGGTCACTTGGGGGCTTCCTGCTCAATGAGCATAGCTATGCTTACCCTCTTGATCAGGCTTACATGCCTTGTCGCAAGTCACTTGGGGGATTCCTTCTCAATGAGCATAGCTATTCTTATCCTCTTGATCCTGCATACATGCCTTCTCGTGGGTCACTTGGGGGCTTCCTGCTCAATGAGCTTAGTTGTGCTTACCCTCTTGATCAGGCTTACATGCCTTCTCGCAGGTCACTTGGGGGCTTCGTGCTCAATGAGCATAGCTGTGCTTACCCTCTTGATTGGCTTACATGCTAGGTGTAAACACGAAATCTGGGTTATCCGGCCTGTATGTCGTTACTCCGCCCATGTAATCCTGGAATGACCCACCGTACTCTTGAAAGTCAATCTTTTAAATAGGACCCTCAACTCGTCAAAGTTAAAACAACGGTTTGTCATGTGAGGCCTGGCTTACAGGTGTGCGGGAATTGACTCAGTGGTTGTGCGGCCCATGAAAGTACTTGAAGTTTTAGGCTTGGCGGCCTATGAAAGCCTTGTTTTTTCTGGATTTCTATTTTTTTCTAAAAAAATTGGATTCATATCCTTCTTCCATATTAATATATGGTTTTTGCAATTCATGCCATGTAGCCTTGATTCTATGACTTACGCTTGAGCGTATTGGGTTAATATGCCACCCTGACAAACCGACTTTAAGTCGCCAGGCTGATTCACCTTGGATAAATTCAAGTCATGATATTTCATGTTTATAGGTTAATACCAATTCTGGATTACAATTATTACAATGTCATTATGATATCAGTCTACACGTACGACTTCATATTTGAATAAATATTTAGGGTTTTCCTAACCCGCCCTGCTTCCGGCTTTAAGTTGCCGGCATATTTCAGGCTTAAAGAGCCTTTTGTCTTTTTATCAAAGGCTATTATATCAGGGTTTTTTCAAAGATATATGTGACCTATCCTATCATAAACCGCCAGGGTATATGTTGTTTCCTTGTGTGTAGGAACATTGAAAATAATATTATAATTAGCAGAGATGATATTTTCTATAGAGCTCAATAGTGGCACATAAAATATTTCGTCGGTAGTTTTAAGACTAAAGCATGCACAACGGCATGATAGATCATTGTTTCAACTAGCCTATTACAAGGCTTTCCCAAGCCCATAGGATTAAGAGTTTTTCAAAAGAAATTCTATGCCATGGTCTGAGAGCCGCCCCTTGGATCAGCTGTTTTGGTCCTGGTGAGTTGAAGCCTCCGGGTTATCCTGCGCGAGTTCTTCTTCTTCGTGCATCGTCTGGAAGTCAGGTGATGTCCAGTCGATGCCAGTTAAGGCTTTGAACACAGCTTCATCATCTATAAGTGTGGACGGATCAATATCAGGAGCAAAAGTATGCTTACCTATTGGAGGAATAAGATTCATAATCTCATAAGCCGGCGCTTTCACTTTGGAGTTCTCCATCGTGTAAGCCGCATGATACTTGGACACATCTGTCTCTTCAGCCAATTTGCTTGCTAAAGGGCGCATCTCCTTCACAAATTTGGTAAAGTCGTTTTCATCAAAGGGAGACCCGTCTTCTTTGAGAATTGGACAACCAGTGGCCATCTCCTCCGGGTCTAACTCTGCTTGCCATGCTTTCGCCCGGCTCAAAGCCGTAATAACACCAGCTCTGGCGGATGATCACTTTATCTCTTCAATTCTTTCAGGCATGACAGATAATTTGTCCAATACCTCCATGTGAAGGTTGCTGCTTACTGTGCGAGATAGCTGATATGGCCCGGTGAGTGCCGGTGTATAGTTGCTCCACCAGGGTATATACAACTTTGAGCATTACAAGCATGTCTTGACCAAGGTTGGAGCTTCTGGGGCCTTTTGAGAAAACATACTGATAAGTCGCCTCAAAATAAATCACCGGTGAATGATCAAAGTGCAAATGTCACTTACCAATAATGGCGACTGTCAT
Source organism: Triticum urartu (assembly GCF_003073215.2). Lineage (NCBI taxonomy): Eukaryota > Viridiplantae > Streptophyta > Magnoliopsida > Poales > Poaceae > Triticum > Triticum urartu. Next base: position 433,296,769 of record NC_053023.1, on the reverse strand, counting down.
ATGGTTAATATGTCGCTTTAAGCCGGATAACTCTTCAGTTACCGGCTTAATATGTCGCTTTAAGCCGGATAACTCTTCAGTTACTGGCTTAAGAGCGGTTTTCAGTTCTATCTTGGCTTTGAAGTTTCTGATTGTTGCAATTTGATATTTTTTTCTTAAGTCGACAACTTGTGATTCCTTCATGCTTAATTCAGCCTAAAAAAGCAATTGTCGAGAAGCACTTAGCAGTTATGATGATCATTCCCTTGAAGTCCAAGCCTATTACAAGTACTATACTTGGCACTTGGGGGCTAATGAAGATCATTTTTACGCAATAAGTATTTAATGATTCGGCTTAACTTTTTCAATTTAAGCCGGCCCATGGGGGCTACAGATTCAAATTTTTACAAGCATGATCTTAAGTCCTAGCTAAACTATTCAGTTTAATCCGGCCCTTGGGGACTACTTATTCGGATCTAATGTAGATAAACTAGTATTGAGAAGCTACAAGATAAAGGATATCATTCAAGTCTACAGCATGTTCACTTCTTTCATATCCTCTACACTTGGCGGCTGACATGGATTCATATGAGAAGGGTTTTGGTTGTTTACCTCAAAATGCTCCTTCATTAGATTTACTAGGCCGGTTTCCATCTCACGGGTGGTATGAAGGCGGTTCAAATAGCCAGCATGGATTTCACTCGCATTAAAGCCGGCGTAGCTCTCCATGTCCAATTTCCATTTTCCCTTGTCGGCGGTTAAAAATTCATCTTTGGCGCTATGATTGGCCAGAATGGTGGGATTCTCGGGTTCACCATATCCAGTGCCAGTAATGATGACATCCTCAGCAGTTTTTTGCGAAGGAGTCTCTTCAGCAGGCTTGGTGGGGCTTGGCAGCTTAGCACTGGGCGGGTCAACACCAATTGGATCTGTTGTGATATCATCAGTCTCTGGTGGCGGGTTATCGACAGCGGCTTCAGGAGCCTGATGAGAAGCTTGTAATGTTGGTGTCTGTTTTTTGGGCTCAGTGGCTCTAGGGCCTTCAGCCGGCTTACTCATCTTCACCTTCCTGCTGGGTTTGGCTATACTACTGAAAGTAGGACACATGAGGATATAAATATATAAGCTTGTAAAGTGTTAAAAAGAAAGAAGTCAAATATTCTCACCCAAGAGCAACTTTGAAGAGAGGAATCTGAGTCCTAGTAGAGTCGCCAGAAGAGGAATGGGAGGTTCCCTGTTAATTTGATTCAGAAGGATTAAGTGGTTGACGGATAAGACCCGCCTTTGGAAAAGAGAAAATTGAGTTCTAAGGCACCTCTTGCCAGCGTTTGTGAGGGGCTGGCATATTGGGTAAACTAGCGTGAAGGTCTCCCCCTCCGCTGTTCCGGGTGGTACATCGAGCTTCATGTTGTTGTTTCTTCAAAATAAAGTTTGGATCCAAGTAAGCTAAAGGGTGAGAAAACCTTACTTTTCGGGTCACTTGCCGAACCTTCTGTCTTGGCAAAGGCTCTGAGTCGGGGGAAATAATAGTTACCTCTTCAACGTTTGCTTGGCTGGTTTCCGCGTCATCCTGAGAAGGGTCAGCGTCAATAAGGTGCATAGAAAAGGAGCCAAGAGAATCAAGTTCTACCTACGACTCGTCATCATTCAAGGTAAATAGCTCTGTTGTGTCTGTTTTCTTCTTGGTGGGTTTCTTGGGAGCCTTAGTCTTTTCCCTAGCCTTTTTGGCTAGTTTATCTTGAAGCTTCTTATTCCAAAAAGGAGAGTCATCCTGAAGAAAACAAGATGGTAAAGCAAGTGAGGATGAGAAGAATACAATGTATAAGAATAGTAAGGAAATTAAAATGGTTTGAGGCACTTATAGCTGGAGTCGGGTTAAGAACACAGAAGGGGCTCAGCCCTATCTTACTGCAGTGTTCTAAAGTCTCCCCGAGCAAGGACTTGGTCATTTCATTGATATCCTTCTATTCAAGGCATGTTGAATTAAACCGCAGGGGATCATTGACATCGCCTGTATATGTGCACATTAAGCCAGGGCGGCGGCTTAAAGTCAACACCGGTCAAGCCATTTGCCACAAAGGCCCTTATTTTGGTAAAAGTGGGTCCATATTTGGCCCGTTCAGCAGAGCTGATCCGGTCTGGAAGTGGGTGTCTTGGGTTGAGTCGGTGCACATGGAAACCCGGCATAGGGTTCTCACCTATCGGAGAGGTATCTTGGCAATAAAACCAAGTCCAATTCCAATCTTTAGGATGACTAGGAAGCAAGGCTGTAGGAAAGATAATGTCTCTTCGTCTCTGGATAGAGATTCCCCCGAGTTCAAGACTGGGTCCGTCTGTCATTTCTGTTTGGCGGTTCAGATAATAGTATTCTCCGAAGAGGTCAACGCTGGGCTCCTCTTGAAGGTATACTTCAGAAAAGACTTGGAAATTGTAGATGTTGGAAAAAGAGTTGGGTCGGATGTCTTGAGAGTGAAGCTGATAGAAATTCAGAACATCACGGAAGAATTTTGAGCTGGGCGGTGAGAAGCCTCGGAGCATGTGCTCAGAGAAAACTACAACTTCTCCTTCCTTTGGTTGAGGTGGAACCTCAGCCCCTGGAACCCGCCAATGGATGACATCCTTTGATGGCAAGACGCCCATGTCCACAAACTCTTGGAGAGTCCGTTCTGTAACATTGGAAACGACCCAGTGATAGGAGGTGATGGACTTAGTCATTTTTTCAAGTGAAAGCCTAGAAAGGGAATCACAAAAATAAAGCAACATGATTAAACAGAAGAGGTATGAGCCGTATAATGTCAAGCTTAGATAAGTATTGGTGGTTTAAACAACTTATAAAGTAAGCTGGCTGGCATTTGGTGGGTTACAAAGTATCATGTGAGCCGCCCATACAACAGTGGTCGAGCAAATGGTTACGAAATCTGGAAATTGGCTGAAATTTCACTAAGTGTTGGTCAAACAAGTTTCACATATTCTGCCTATAATTTCGGATCTATAGCCAATCGAGAAACATGAGAAAATTACTAGCCCTAAAAACAGTGGAAGAACTACGGCGTGGGGAGTGAATCTCAATAGTAGGAAGTGGATCCATGTTTCATAGCAGATATTAAAGAGGAGTAAGGCATGACTTTAGCATAGTGTTTTGGTTCAACCAAGGTGGCATGGTCGATGAACTAGGCAAGGGTGATGAACACCGAAGAACTGCAGAAACCCTATTGTAGATGTGAGAAAAAAGGAGATGGGTACCTGGAGATGCCGATGAACAGCGGAGGGGCGCCACCGTTTTCTGGTCGAGGTCAGGTTGATGCAGTTGATGAGGGCGGCGGAGCTTCGGAGTGTTGGTCATCACGAGGACGAAGAAGAGGCAGAGGCGGGGGTAAAAGGTGAAAAATAGGGCCTTGTCCCTATATATAAGGAAGTGAAAAGATGGCATGCATGGAGATCAAGGTGGCAAAATGATTATGTTAACGATGCGGGCGCCTCGATTCTTGGGAAACCTAATAAGATAAAAATCTGTTGAGATATCCTGGGTCTTGTGAGGAATTAATGCGCATGAGATCATGGAAGGTTACAGTGATTCTGCTTATATGACTTCATGTCGGGTTATAGCGACCTGATGAAGATTTGGCAATGATGCATTTCTTCTAAGATAAACGGTGAAGATTGATATGAACACGTTCAAATCAACCTGGGGCCTAATGTTGGGGATGTAACTTCGAGGTGTGACCCGCCCAGGAGGGGCCGGGTTACACCATTGGCAATTTACAAGAAGAAGGTCCAGGGAGGCCCAAGGATAATTGTGAAGACGGTGGCTCTTGGAGGCAAGCCTGGTGAAGGCCTAAGACCTAGGCCTGTGAACCATAGCATGAAGACTTGTTCTATAAGGCAGCATGACTAATTAGAAACCGACCCGACCATGTTGTGTGAGATGACCGGGACTCTGTAAGCCTCCGAGTCTCTACCTGTATATATAAAAGTGAGACCCAGCGGCGGGTTAAATCAAGAAACAAGCAATCGAGAACTAGGTCTAGCGTATTCACTGCCGTGTAACCGAAACTCCAGCAATACAACTAGAAGCAGGACATAGGCTTTTACCTCGTTCAGAGGGGCCGAACCTGGGTAAACTCCTTGTGTCCTTTGTCCCGTTCAACCCCTTCAAGCTAACCTAGTTGCGATGGCTCCACACCTAAGTCCTTTCACTGGGGCATCTGCTGTGACAAATCCACGACCGTGACCATGATACGTCTCCGTCGTATCTACTTTTCCTAATGCTTTTCATCTTGTTTTGGACTCTAATTTGCATAATTTGAATGAAACTAACCCAGACTGATGATGTTTTCAGCAGAACTACCATGGTGTTGATTTTGTGCAGAAATAAAAGTTCTCGGAATGGAATGATACTTTTTGGAGAATTATTTCAGAATATATAAAAAATACTGGAGCCAAGAACCACTGGAGGGGGCCCCTTGGGTGAGCACAACCCACCAGGGCACCCCCCTACAGGCGCGCCCAGGTTGGTTGTGCCCACCTAGTGGCCCCGCAGACCCTGATTCCGACTCTATAAATACCTATATTTGGAGAGAAAAATTAGGGAGAGAGAATTATCACGTTTCATTATACGGAGCCGCCGCCACCTCCTGTTCTTCATCGGGAGGCCAGATCTGGAGTCCGTTGAGGGCTCCGAAGAGGGGGATCTTCGGTCTTCGTCGTCACCAACCTATAGGGGCCGGTTTTCCGGGACATGAACTCCAAGCAAACGACCCTTATGTCATCACCAGCCCGAGGATTACTGTTGCTGGTGGACATTTCCTTAATACATAATTCCAAGAAATTACAAGAATTTGAGTACAAGACCGTACAGGTCCAATGAAAGTAACAAGGATATCTAGTGGTGGATGACGGAAGAGACTCTTGAATCTCCAATATTGATGGGACTCCATTCCCACAGGAACAACTGACCGAATAACTCCTACCTCATGTGGCTGCTATTCTCGAATCCTAGGTTGCAGGGTGTCTTCATAGTAATCCTTTGCGAATCATGATCTGGCCAAGACAATACCAGGGACAAGCTAGTGAGTACGTTTCAATGTACTTGCAAACATGATGACTAAAATATATACCATATGCATATGCTCAAGAGGAGTTAAATGATATGCAGGTGCTGACTGAAAAATTTAAGCATGGCATGATAATGTTTACATGGTGCGGAAGGATAAATACATCATGTTAGTAGTAAATCAAGAAAATGAAATGAGACAGTCTAAAAGTGACGGCTCAAGAGGTCTTGAAAATACATGCCACAGTCGGGTGTCTGAAGCGATGCCTCATAAAGGGCTTATATGAAAATACAAACCCGGGTATCGAGGTGTACTAGCCATCCCAAGTGATACTAAAAAAATAAAACAGAAATGAGTATCGCATGTAGTCTAGCCATCCCAAGAGATACTTATGGTTGCACATAAGAGGAAAAGGTTAGTCCACAATATTACTCATGTCAATAATAATATTCACCATGGCACCAGTAATGAAAATAATTATCCTGTAAAATAAATCATGATTAATTTACTTATTTCCTCCGGAGACTAACACTAAGACCGACACTTGACCAACCCAGACTGTAGTCCTTAACCGCGGATACGGCTATTTGAATAGGTATAACTCTGCAGAGGGTGTACTCTTTATGCACGTGTATAGGATTTCTTTAGTCAGGACTGAGACGCTGACTAATTCCCATTACAGTCTTTGAGTTGAAAATACACCTGACCAGCAGACACTAGTTTTAACTCATCAAATCCAGGAATCATCCAAGGAAATGATAGAGTAAGATTCTAAGTGGGAAGGCCTCACTCAACGGCCTCCAATAGCATACTTATGGTTGAAAATACTTATACCGCGCGCAACTAGGGGTGCTACCCCTCTTCAGTCTCAACTGAAGACACCCATGCCCCTGGACCAAGTGACATGCCTATCTTGAGCCAATGGTATCTTTCACTATGGTCTCTCTGTATGGTGTGGGCACAGAAAGGGCTTAACAACTTACTAAACCGTACCCTACCTCTGGCAGGTACAAGTGGCAACACGATTCAAGTATGGGGCTTACTGGAACAAGACTTGATCTATGGTCAACTCAAGAGGTTTATAATTTCCTGTAATGATTAGCACCACATATTTCCTTAGTGGTACCCAACATGGTCACCACCTGGCATGTCCTAGCATGCTCTCACTGTTCATTCTCGTCACAACGAGATTTTAGTCTCACGGTCACTCTTCCCGTAATTGATTCTTCCTGCAAATTAACCTGGACCAACATAGGCATATATGGCACATGAAAATAACCATACTCCCTCATACTCCATGTTTATATGAAGATAGAATACCATCAAGGAGATCATGCATGTATGACAAGCAATATGCAAATTCGATATGAATTCAACATACTCATATTTCAAATATACTTGCAAACTAACGACTATGCATTCACCATATCATGTGTTCAACATGCTTGCCTTGAGCATGTAGAAAGATTGGGTGCATTCCAAAACTTTGAAAATTATATCTCCCCTCCATTTCCTATTTTCAAAATATTACAATTACTACATAAAGGCAAAACAGTTCTAAAAAGTTGTTCGGAATTTTTTGAAATAAATATTAAAATAAAATAGATGAAATTTGAGAAATAAAAGAAAAAGAATCAAATCATTTAGAGTTGTGCTTTAAAAACTAGAGCCAGTCAAAGTTAGGGTCAAATCTAGATTTAAACTAAAACAGAAAAAGAAAACGGTTCGGCAGAAAATATGCTTTAAGAATAAGGAAGATATACTTCAGAGCTTATGCTTCCATGGATTACACTTTCAGGATAGGGAAGACATACTCTCCAGAGTAAGCTTCCACTTAAGATGAGTCGGCCGACGCTGGGTCATCGACGGTGGGCCCACGCCTGGCCCACTGGTCAGGTTTGAGCAGTCCACGCGCGTGCCTCCCTCTCCGGTAGAACAGTGGCGGAGCTCCGGCGATCAGCGTCGATGAACCGCGGCACCCCATGGTGAGCTGGGGCCACCATCATGCTCAGGAGGTCCGGGCGGTCACTCCGATGCTCGCCATGATCGGTGGTGTGGACGGAGTCGCCGGTGGCGCGGACTCCGGCGGACGACGGCATCGGGCAGAGATCCCAAGCGAAATTGAGGGGTGGGATAGATTCGTAAGATGAAGAGAGAGCTTCTGGTGAAGAGAGTGGAGAGGGGGAGGCCCTGGTGGCATCAGAATCGACATGGCAGTAGTGGCGGCCTTGGTTGCCGGAGGTGGGGAAGATGACCTCCTCCCGTTGTTCTGCTGCTACGGGAGCCTCATAGAAGGAAGGAGAGAGAGAGAGGCGGTGCTTGACTGAGTGAGCTTGAGGTGAGCTTAAATATGTGGGGGAGGGCGGTGCCGCGATTTCCAGAGACGAACACGTCGGCGACGGCCATTCAAGGCGAACGAGTGGGCGGTGGCGAGGAACGCGAGGCCGGTGTGGAGTTTGTGTGGTCGGTGAGCTATGGATGAGCAGAGCTATTGGCATTCAAGCGAGAGGGGCCCGGGCAGAGATATGGCGAAGGAGGACTTGTCGGGAGGCGCTCCTGGTCGTCGTGGATGGTGGCGGCCGGCGCTAGCGGCCAAGGCCGGCTATTGGTAGGCTTCTAGGCAGTCGAGTTGATCCATAGGAGGACTTGGGTGAGCGAGGGCGGCAGTAGGAACACGACAGTAGCTCGATGCCAGCAGTGCAGTACGCGTGCTTTGGCCGTGCCCAGTGCACGCACACTAGGTGTTCGTCAAATTGCCACACTACAAAAAAAAGACACTGTGACATTTTGGGCCGAACGAATTTTTTCTGGCATGCTTATGACACTTCTATGACGATAATTGTGACAAAACCCGGTATCATCCGAGATGTGGTGGGCTCCTACCTCTATGACAACAAATCATGACAGAAAATGGGCTTTTCGTCCTGGGTGGGCCGGAGACGCAACTGCATGACATTCTTTGGGCCGTCCATGACGGAAAAAACTATGGTAGAATCTAGGGCTAGGAAAATATCGGGGTGTTCCCGGTTACGGTTGGTGCTCGGGGCTGAGTGTCGGTGTCAAAACCGGCGGATCCCAGGTAGGGGGTCCCGAACTGTGCGTCTAAGGTCGATGGTAACAGGAGACAGGGGACACAATGTTTACCCAGGTTCGGGCCCTCTCTATGGAGGTAATACCCTACGTCCTGCTTGATTGATATTGATGAATACGAGTATTACAAGAGTTGATCTACATCAAGATCGTGATTGCTGAACCCTAAAGATGTAGCTTGTATGGCTATGGTAATGAGTATCTCCCCCTCCGGACTAAGTCCTCCGGTTTATATAGACACCGGGGAGATCTGGGGTTACACAAGGTCGGTTACAAAGAAAGGAATCTACATATTCGGTCGCCAAGTTTGCCTTCCACGCCAAGGAGAGTCCCATCCGGAGACGGGTGCAGTCTTCGGTCTTCTCATCTTCACAGGCCATCATTCTGGTCCATGGCTAGCAGGCCGGACGCCCGAGGACCCCTTAGTCCAGGACTCCCTCAGTAGCCCCTGAACCTGGCTTCAATGACAAGTTATCTGACGCGTAGATCCGTCTTTGGCATTGCAAGGCGGGTTCCTCCTTCTGAACTCCAAGATAGTCTTCGGAAGTATTGAGCGTGTCCGGACCTGTAACACACACCACACACAACAGTAGGGAGAATATAATATTCCACGAGTCCAATCTGCTGACAACTTTTTTACAACATGACATCACGCCTGCCCGGTCACTATATCAAACCGTTTTGTCTGCCATCCCGTGTTTCGAGATGTGATTACTATTGGCACGTTCTGTTGAAGCAGAGATTGTGTCCCCTTATCACGGGATTCTCATTAATACGAGCGCGGGTAACCCAACCGTTCCGTTGGAAAGATTCCTTAGGAATAGGCAGGCTTTCAGGCTCAGGAGGAGGCGTTTAATCCCCTCTGCCTTTATAAAGGAACCAAGGGTCGTCTTTTTACGCCAAACTTCTCCTCGGCCTCCCCAATCTCGAGTTCTAGCACCCAAGATTCAACTTCGTTGCTTCAAGCTTCCCCATTATGTCCGGACCCAGCCCTCAAGGCCGATGGGCGGCTTCCTCCGTTACAGAGGAGGATATTGTGAAGCTTCGAGCAGCCAGATACCTGACCCAGAGATCCACCGCAAGCTTCCTGCTCAAGGGCAGGTTATCCCGACCCCCAGATCTGGCGAGATGGTCGTATTCATCTCACACTTCCTTCGAGGGCTAGGGCTCGCTCTTCACCCCTTCGTCCAGGGCCTAATGTTCTATTATGGACTAGATTTTCACGATCTAGCCCCGGAGTCTTTCCTCCATGTCTCGGCGTTCATCATTATGTGCGAGGCCTTCCTCCGAATCCCCCCATACTTCGGCTTATGGCTCAAGACCTTTAGTGTGAAACCAAAGGTAGTCGACAGAGAACAGGTGGAGTGCGGCGGTGCTGTAGTCAGCCAGCTCACCAATACTCTTTGGCCAAAAGGCTCTTTTGCTGAAACTTCCAATAAATGGCAGCGAGAGTGGTTTTACGTTATGGAGCCCCGCAACACCAAGTGGGTGGCTACACCCACATTTCGCCCTGGCCCACCATTATAGCTTGCATCATGGGCCAACAAGGGGCTGGATTGGGGATCAATTGACGAAGTGCAGACTCTACAGAGCCGTGTCCGAACCCTCCTCGAGAGGGACATCGATCTTGTCAGCGTGATTCAAGTAATGCTGATTCGTCGAATCCTACCATGCCAGTGTAGGCCTCTCTGTATGTGGGAGTTCAATCCGGAAGGACCACGAACCCTCCAACACTTCTTCGGCATTACGCACAAAGGGATGTGGTAGTTGTTTTTCAGAAAACGAAAACATTGGCTGGCCACTACTGAGGACACATGCCTCGACTGTAACCATCTGGATACCCCGGTAAGCCATTGACCTCCGAACACCCTTTTTTTAAGTATGTCATAATACATTAATGAGCAAACTATCTCCTTCCAGGACTGGATAAAGAAAGCGGAGCTGATTAGGTGTTCGGCCCCTCTTCCCGAAGACTCAGCACGCCTCGTGTTAACAAGGATGCTGGCACCGGCACCACACCAGGCGCCGGTAGGGGAGGGCAAGGTGGACTGTGAGAAGACCCGGGAGGACCTTCATTCCGGAGGTAAATTAGCTACTGAGTCCGGAGAAATCGACATTTTGTCGCCCGAAGACAAAGGCGAAAGAGAAGCCAATGTCCCTTCTCCATTTGGGAGGAAAAGGGCCGCTTCCGAAGGATGGGAGGGGCGGTCTCCTAAGATGGGCAAGATGCCGCCATCGAGCGGCTCAGGACTGGAAGGCGAAACTGTTGAACAACTCCGTCATGAGGTCAAGTCCTCAACCAAACCCTAAGTGAATCCGGGGTGCTTTGATAGTGTGCCGCTCCTTTACTGTTACGGAAGAGATATGTAACGTGCCTGTGTATTTTTATAGTTCGGCACAAAGTTTTTCTGGGAAATCCTCTTCTTCGGGAGATCTCCTTCCAGAAATGATGGAAAGCGAGACGCCTCCCCCGACCTCCTCACCCAATAAGGCGGACGACTCCGAAGTGTCATCTCGGAGGGTTTTTCTTGATCAACAAGCTGTGCAGGGGATAAAAGAGGTAGTACCCGAAGGTGGACCTCCGATCATTCGGGATTCGGGGGCCGATAATGAAGGCCCTAGACTGTCTGTTTTTCAGTCAACGATGATTCTGGAGACGGGTAAACGGGTTCGCTCAAAGGATGGTCGTGTTCCTACAGCGGCTTCCGGAGATCCAGCGGCGCCAGATATATTGAGGGATGTGCTGCGAAAAGCATCTGTCTCGGGGGAACAGCGTACCTTGATGGGTACGGTGGTTGAGAAGATTCTGTCCACGAAGAGCGGATTGAACGAAGCCTTCATGAGCCTGCTAAGAGGCTTCGAGGTTTGTGATGTAATGTTTTCAACTATATTTTAATTGCAAAGATGCACTTGTGTATGGGTAGTAGCCCCTGAGACTCGGGTTGGCTTTCCATGGGAGGCGAACAGAGGATCAAGAAGAAATATTCAAGGACTAATCTGATTAACTTGAACACAGGTTGCTTCACCTCTGGCTACTTCCCAAACTACGGATATTGCCGAGCTGCAGCGGAAGCTTGACGTGGCCGGGGATGACATTGCGTTAATCAATATGCGTCTTTACGAGTTGAAAGGTATGTATTCGGAGCAGTCCCTTCACATACATTTTTGTGATATAAGCATGACGCTAAGAGTTATGCATGGCTGCAGATGGTGCTGCCACCGTTGAAATTCTTTGGACGGAGCAGGCCCGGGCCAAGGAGCAGGCCCGGTTTAGTAATGCGGCTGCCAAAATGGCATCGACTGAGTTAAAAGTCGAACAAGCTGCTCAGCGCCAAGACGAGGAGAAGATATCCACGATGGCTCTTGAACTAAAAAATGCTGCTAGCCGCTGTGAACTTATTGAGAAGGAGAATGAAGCCAAAACAGCTGAACTTGACCAGGCCTTACGAGAGGCGATAGAAGCGTGGTCTGAATCCAAAGCAGCCCATGAGGAGATCTGGCAAGCTGGGGAGATTGCCGCTGGTAAGCCCTTTTTGCTGCAGGCTAGGTTCAACGATCCGAACTATGCTCAGCTTAACCAAGTGTGGAGTTCTCTGGACGAGTTTTTAGACTTGCCGAAGAGTTCATCCGATGCGGCACAGTTTTACCAAGCGCGAGAGGGGTATGCAACAGAGAAGATTTTCTGGTCACAATTTGGCACATCAAGCGCCCCCTGTTGCTAAATGAACAGATGTCCCAATGGGCCGAGCTTCATAGGATATCCGACACTGCCATGAAGAACGTCATAATACGGCTGTGACCGATTGAGCCGGTTCCGAATAGCTACTTCGACTTGGTGCCGCGGCTTGTTGAGTGTGCACGGATGGCCTTTACCCGTGTCAAGACATTCTGGGGGAAGATGAAGGCCATCGATGTTGTGGCGAAGAGTCCACCCAAGGGCAAGGACTGTCACGCACCAGAACATTATTCTGAAGACGTCTTAGAGGCCGCCCACTTGATAGAGGGTCAATGCTCGAAAGAAATAATGTTCGAGTGAGGTGTATGAGAATTGTAAAAGACCATTTTATAGTTAATCTATTTTTATATTTTGCTCGAAAGCTTGTGTTCCTCCCGTGCGGCCGTTTTAATATAATCTAAAAGTTTTCCTGTCGTCTGTCGGATTTCAGGTTCCGTCAGACCCTTGAGGTTCGAACAATAGGGTGCGCGCGGAGATCTCTCCCCTACCGATCTACGTTTGATCTCCTCGCGTGATCTAAGCTAGAAACAACGAACAACACATGGGACACGAGGTTTATACTGGTTCGGGCCACTGTTGTGGTGTAATACCCTACTCCAGTGTGTGGTGTGGTGGATTGCCTCAGGGGCCGATGATGAATAGTACAAGGGAAGAACAGCCTCGCGAGAGGTGTTCTTGAGCTGGTGCGATGAACTGTGGTGGCTAGCTGTATTTATAGAGGCCCTGGGCCTCTCCCCAAATAATGAGCGGGAAGGGCGCCAACAATTGGCCATTTTGAAGGGGAACATCTAGTACAAGTTATCCTGACCAAAGGTGGTCTTCGGCTGCCAAAAGCACTGGTGGTGACGCCGTCTTGGGCTCCACGGTGACCTCCGTCCTGCCGCTCTGCTGGTCTTGATCTCGTTGCACCGGAAAGGTAATCTTTGCCCGATGCCTTGGCCTGTGCTTGCCCCCTTTGCACCAAAGGGGAAACAAGGACACTGTGCAGGCCGGCGCCCGCCTGGTCTCGATCGTCAAGGCTTGCTCACGGGGTCCTCACGAGGTACCTCTGCCTTGATCTCTTCGCCTCCTCGCGAGCCTACCTGATGTGGCTGCCTCCGAGGAAGCTTCCTGTCGTCCGCCACGCGAGGCTTGGCCCCTCGCGAGGGTCTTGAGCTTGAGATGATGAAGATGGGCCGCATTGGGCCCCCACTTGAGCCATGCCGCAGGCCGCAGGCAGGCAAGTCTGGGGACCCCCATTCCCAGAACACCGACAGTAGCCCCTGGGCCCAAGGCACGCCCGGGCTTGGCCTAGCAGGGAAGCGAAGAGGCAAGCGCGAAGCGCCGCGGGCCCCAATAGCCTACGGCCTTGGGCGTCGCGTGGCGATTTATTGGACGTGGGCACCTGCGCTTCCCCACGACGCCTCAGCAACTGTCCATCTAATAAAAGAGGTGCCCGGGCCAGACTTACTTGCTTTGTTCTCGTTCGCCTTGCCCCAGATCCCCTTTCTCGCTCTCCTCCTTCTTGCTCCCGAAATCTTCCAGATATGTCTCAATCCTCCTCATTCGGCACACCATGGCGCCTCGCAAGTCCCCGACCGAGGCCTGGTACTCACCGGCTCTGGATTCCCCGAACCTGACGGAGAAGAACCTCGCCCTCACGCGCCTCATGACGGTGGCGCAGGGCAGCAAGGGGGCGACTGCGCTCAAGGCCGGCTCCGACCAGCCTGAAGGCAAGGGGAGCACCTTCTATCCACTCTTTGTGAGCGCCATCGTCGCCGGTCTGGTGCCTCCATTCTCTGAGTTCTTTGCTGTTCTCCACCAGTACAACTTACAGGCTCTGCATCTCCACCCTAACTCTGTTCTTCTCCTGGCGATTTTTGCTTACTACTATGAGGCTCACGTTGGGGTAAAGCCCTCGGTGGACCTGTTGCGCCACTATTTTTCCCTCCGGGTTTCTGGTGGCCATATCTCCGCATGTGCGAGCTTCATCGCATACTCCAATTCCAATGCCATCTCAAAGCCGGGGAAGAGGATCGAAGGCTTACGGAGCAAGAGGGTCAGGGTGGACGTCGGGCGCCTCCATCCCCATCTGGTGTTGCCTACGGGGCAGCCCAAGGCTATCGACACGTGGTCTGGCGCGGAGCTCGTCGACCCCCGTGCGAGGGTGGTGCTAAAGAGGATGAATGCGGACCTGAGGCCGAGCAACTTGTGGGCGGCGAAGCTGACCGGGGCCACGCTCCTGAGGGAGTTCTTGGAGCACCGGGTGGCTCCACTCCAGGAGAACTCGCTCCCGTTGTGGAGGCTTGGGGAAGCAGAGCCGCCTCGCGCCTAAGCTCTGAGGCCCTGACCGACGACAATCTGGTTGCAGCCCTCAATTCCTTGGTTGGGGGAGACGTGGCAAAGCCGGTGGGCGCCCCCGTCCCCCTGTTCCTTCATGATGACTGGGAGAAGGTGGTGAACGCCATGCCCACCTTCAATGGTGAGGGGCTGGTGCCCGCGGAAGCTCCCGAGGGTCTTGCGGCGCTGGCGATGGTGAGGGGGAAGAAGAGGCGGAGGAGGAAGAGTTTGACTCTGACAGCTCCAGCGGGAGCGAGGGGGAAGAAGAGGCGGAGGAGGAAGAGTTTGACTCTGAGGCGACTGGCGAGGAGTCGAGGGAGTCTTTCCCTCGGCGCAGGTCCCAGGCCCTCCGCTCCATGCCGGACGACGACGAGGCCGGTGCCAGGCGAGGAGGGGAGGACTCTCCCTTGGTCACAAGGAAGGGCAGGTCGGGGCTAGTTCCCCCAGGGTCTGTTCTAGTCCCTGGGTGGTCTGAGGCCAGCTCCAGCCCTCCTGACGTGCCCTCTGCTTCCGGGCCTCCCGAGGCTGACCCCAGCTGCAGGCTCTCGGGCTTCAAGTTTGGCCGGAGGTTGCTTGAGTTCGCGAGCGACGACCAGTAAGTGCTCGATTCGTGCTTTGCTTGGTTTCTGCCGCCGATGCTTGACATCCATATTCTTTTGTCAGGCTGGCGCCTGCGACGAAGAGGTTGAGAGGGGCTTCTGCGGCCCTGCTTGGGGCGAGTCGATCTGCCGGGATGGCGCCTTCGTCCGCTGAGGGGAAAGATGGTGAGGATCGCGCCTCCCCGGTCCGATCGTCCTCACGAGGCCGACTGGGACGCCTCGGCGAGGAATCAGCCCCCGTGGCCCCGCTGACCCTGGAGTCGACTGCGCTCGATGCTGCAGCCGGGGCAGCCAAGGCCTAGGGGGTTCCTTCCTGCCAAGCTGTGATCACGCTGCCGTCCTCTTCGCCCGCTCCGCCGGTTCCCGCTTATTCTGTTCCCTCTGCCGTCGTCCTGGACCAGGTCGCCAGCGAACTGAGCCAGCTGCGGGAGGACCTTCTAAGCGCGGATCCTCGCCTAGCGGCCGGGCGCCTGGAGCTAGCTTCTGGCTGGGCTCGTTCCGCTGCCTCCATCCGAACAGCGCTGAGCCAGGCCATGGCAGCCTCCGATGGGGAGAAGCAGGCCGCCAACCAAGCCAAGGCCGCTCGCGACGCTGCCCTGAGCGACGCTGCGGCTGCCAAGGCTCGCTGCGAGGCGCTGGAGACTGAGCTGCAAGGCCTGCACGACGAGCTTGCCAAGGAGGTCCACGGCCGCCAGGAGAAAGAGAAGGAGATGAAGGCTCGGAAGGCTTCCGTCAAGGATCGGGACGCCAAGCTTGACGATGGAGCGGTCGTTGAAGGCGGAGAGGACCGAGCTAGACGCCAAGGCGAAGGTCCTGGCGGAGGATCGGGTGGCCTTCGCGAAGATGGCGGAGAAGGCTCATGCCCTGCAGAAGACGCTTTATGAGAGCGGCCTGGAGGAGCCGTTGGCCGGTGCGGAGGACGGCCCCACCAAGCTGCTTCCCTTCCTGGTTCGTGCGCTTGAAGATGTCGTAGATGGCCTTGGCCCCATGGCTGAGGCCGAGGCGCGTGCCCTGTGTTCTGCGGCGCTGACGCATGTCCTCAGCCACGTCTACCTGCACGACCCCGACGTCGACTTCGACAACCTGCTGGAACCCGTGAGCGGCGACCTTGCCGCCGCTGCCACTGAGGCCGTGAAAGGCCGAGGCGAACCTTGCTGGGGAGGTTCCACGCCTTCAGCATCTTGCCCGGGCGCGGTGCCGCCAGCTCCGCGGCCCCGGGAGGCGGAGTCGTCCAGCGTGACTCAACCACAGGCGGCGGCGCCACTGGAGAGTGATCCCTTCACGGCTTCTGTCCTGTTTTTATTCCTGCAACATGCACCATGCCTCGTGGAGGCGTTTAAACTTGTGTTTGGCATCGTGAAACGATCTATGGCTTGTAATATTTTCTTTGAATTTCCTGGAATTTGCATTTATCTCCCCTACTTGCTTGCGCTCTACGTCGGCAGGGCCCGGCCCCGCGCATACCTCACCCAGCGTTAGCCCCAACCGGAAAACAGGACGGGACTAAGGAACGAGGGGCTACGTGGCAAGTTAGGCTCCTGAGTCGCGATGCTCAGGAGCCCCCCTTGACGCGCAAGCAACAAGTAGGAAAGGAGGGAACGAGGAGTGGATTAGTCATTCTGCGTCGGCAGGGCCCGGCCCCGCGCATACCTCACCCAGCGTTTGCCCCGACCGAAAACCAGGACGAGACTAAGGAGTGAGGGGCTACGGGGCAAGTTAGGCTCCTGATTCGCGATGCTCAAGAGTCCCCCTTGACGTTCAAACGGGTTTCCATACCTTGGCTCCGCTCAGGGAGGGGCGCATGACGACCAGGTCCGAGGGACCTGGCTGGGTGGCGTGCGCTCGGGCAAGGCCCGGGCGTAGCCCCCGTGTCCAGCCCCCTCACGTGGCGCTCCCGAGGGGAGGCATTGCGATGGTGCCGGACACTAAGCTCTGGGCAACCTAAGGTTGGTATGGCCGTAGGCCGCCCTCAGTTGTTTATCACCAGCGCGGAGCATAGCACTTCCGTATGTGTACGGGCATAGCCGCTCCTCGGCAGTGTCGTCAGCCAGCACGGAGCATGGTGCTTCCACTGGTACGTGGGAGGGGGCTCCCCTTCGGGAGGAGCCCTCGGGGCGTGTACAGCCCCGCCCTGACATGTGGCTGGCACAGTAGGTCTACGAGAGGTGTATCTGGGCACTCGTGAGCCAGCGCGGGACTCACGAGGCCCTACCTCGAGGCGGGTTGTGCCTGGCTCTGGGCCTTTATCAATGGTGTGTTCCTGCAGGGTGGTTAGAATGCAAATGCTCTACGTCCTCAGGTCCCGGCCCTCGAGCTAGCTCAGCCGCCACTAGTATGACAGGTCGTGATGCCGTGGGTCAGGGGGTGAGGGCTGGAGAGCCAGTAGGAGCCCATGAGTCGCGATGCTCAGGTACCCCCTTTTAACGTGCAAGCGCTTTGCATGAAAGCGGAGAAGTCCGCGATAAGAAGCAGGTGACAATTAAGCGTGAAAGAGCAAATTCATTTTAAATAGATGCGGGAGAAGCAAACACCACTGGGCCAGGCCCGAGCAGCCCGGGGATGATGCAGCCCAAGGGGGGCCCCAACAAGGTAAGTAAAGAGCATAAGCAAAGCGGATACATGCCGCAGGGACGGACCCACGCACCCTGGGAATGATGCGGCCCTGTGGGCGCTCCCAGCTAAAAACGGAACTTAGAAAGATGTCACCTGGTGCCATTGAAGATGAAGTGATGCTAAAGAAGCGGGCGATGCGCGATGAAGACGCCGATCCTCACGAGCCCCCAGGGCCAGGAGCCTCAGGAGGCTCCAAGGGCACAGTTGGGTTTCCGAGGGCCATCTCCATCTTCGCTAGGACCGCACAATGCTTGACCTCCTGGGCCTCCAGAATGCTCCTCAGCAGACGCTGATGAGCGGCGACCGCGTTCGGCAGGCCGAAAGGCATGCGAACGTAGCTGTGAGGTGGACCCTCGCAACGCCCCACGCGCGAAGGCCAGAGGCGCTCCGGAGATGCGGCTCGGTTGAGCCCTAGCACGTCAATGCAGACGCACAGCCCACCATCCTCGCCTGGATGTGGGGCTACGGTGGGCAAATGGCGGCTACCGCGCATGACTCTCGACTCCTGTAGCTCCTGGGTGTTTCTTGCGATGAACTCCTGAGGGTTTGGTCTTCCTTGCCTCGTACCTTCCTGAGGGAAACTTGCCTGGAAGCACACCTCCAAGTGGTGCCTGAGCGCCTCCCTCACGACCTTGGCAAAGTCGGTGGCTCTCCAAGAAAGAGCCCCCGAGCCCTGCCTGAGGAGGGCGCCGGGCGCGCCTTCCTATGAAAGAGAGGGTGGCGCTCCCTGATTGGGCACAGATCCTGACGCAACACCTCCGGAGGCGCCTGCCTCCTTATGGCTTGGGCCAGGCGAAACCTTCTTCTTCTTAAGGGTCGCCTCGGGAAGTCTTCCATTTCTGTGATCCAGGTCTTCGATTGCTATGGCTTGGAACGCGCGCTCAAGTGAACACATCGCGTCCCTTTCTTCACAGGGTACGGTGATGACTCCACCACTTCCTGGCATCTTGAGGACATTGTATCCATGGTGAGTCACTGCCATGAACTTGGCCAGGGCTTGGTACCCGAGGATGGCGTTGTATGGCAGACGGATGTGGGCGACGTCGAAGTAGATGAGCTCGGTGCGGTAGTTGTTGCGCTGCCCGAAGGTGACTGGAAGGTGAACCTGCCCGATTGGAATAGTGGAACCATCAGTGACTCCTCAGAAGGGCTTGGTCGGCTGAAGCTGACCATTGTATCCATGGTGAGTCCTGCTCCGTCGTCAATGAGGGTCCTGGTGACCTGCACGTTGCTGATGACTGGGGAGCAAAGCATCGGGAGGACTCCGGCCGTTGCCGCGCAGTTGAGCTGATCCGCTGAGCTGAACGTGATAGCGGACCACCTGAGAGGGCGCGTGGCCTCAAGCTTGGGGAGGACTGCATTCACCTCGTGAGCAAACTGCTTGAAGATGCGCTGTGAGGCTGGGGCCTGCGCTCCACCCAAGATGCAAGCGATTGCACGCGGCTCCTGGAAGCCCCCAGCTCCCTCGTCTTGATGTTGGTCTTCGTTCCTCCTTGGCGGTAGCAGCAGAGGAGGAAGGCCTGCGTTGCCGTGCGGGTGATCCTCACGAGGCTGATCTCTCCAGCCTCCCTTGCGAGGCTGGTCCTGCCAGCGATCCTCGCGAGGTCGGTCATGCCACCCTTGGCGAGGGCCACGGTCTTCCCATCATCCGCCACCTCTTCCTCCTCCTCGGCCATAGCCCCTGTCGTTGCGCTCGGGGCGTCGGCCGACACGTCCATCTCTCACGGCCCTGAGCTCTTGACATTCGTTGGCGTTGTGGGTGTTGAGGTCATGGTACACGCAGTACCGGCTACCCTTGGATGACTCAGGGTGATCCCTGCCTCTCTTGGTGTCTGGTTCCGCTGCAGGCACGGCAGCCCCTTGCGCTCCACGTCCTTGGCCTTGGGCTTCTTCTCTTTTGGGTCGGCAGCCGGGAGTTCGAGGAGGGAAAGGCGCCCTTCCTCAGCCCTGGCGCACTTGGTTGCCAAGTTGAACAGCTCCAGGGATGTGCACATATCTTCATGGATTGCTAGCTCCTCCTTCATCTTGATGTCGTGTACGCCATCGGAGAAGGCTGAGATGATGGCTTCTTCAGTCACCTTGGGGATCTTGAGGCGAGTGTTGTTGAAGCGCTGGATGTATTTCTGCATGGTTTCCCCTTGCTGCTGCTTGATGCAGCGCAGATCACTCACGGCCGGGGGCCGGTCGCGAGTGCCCTGGAAGTTGGCGATGAAGCGAGTGCGCATCTCGTCCCAGGAGGAGATTGTGCCAGGAGCCAGGTTCAGGAGCCAGGTGCGGGCCCCGTCCTTGAGCGCCATGGGGAACCAGTTCGCCATGACCCTTTCGTCTCCGTTGGCGGCTTTGATGCATAGCTCGTAGAGCTGTAGGAACTCCGCGGGGTCCGCCGTGCCATCGTAGCGAGGGGGCAGGTCAGGCTTGAACTTGCTTGGCCATGCGACGCCGCGTAGCTCGGGGGTGAGGGAGTAGCAGCCTACTGTGGCCACCGGTGCCTTTTGTTGGTGTTGGTCTTGTTCCTGGGGATTATCGTGCACCGCCGCTTGGAGCAGCGCAGGGTCTTGGTGTGGAGGTGCAGGGACGCGATCTTGGCGCGCCGGCGCTGGGAGCGCGCTAGCACCTTCTCGGGGACGAGGGATCTCTTGGTAGCTCCTTTCTTGCTGCGCAGGCGCCGGACGCGGAGGGTCTCGGCCTGGGGCTGCGCGCCTTGGAGCTAGGGCGCCTTCTTGGGGAGGAGGTGGCGGAGGCACCTCCTGATCCTCGCCTCCTGCACGGAATGGAGGGCAAGGGAACGATAAGGATAGCAAGGGGGAGTCCCCTGCGGCGCTGACGAGCTCGGTGATGCGGGCGAGCCAGTCCTCGTAGAGGTCGTCGACGGGGCGGTAGTGCAAGAGCTCTCTTGCCAGGAGCAGCACGGCGTGCGCGTCTGTGGGGGCGCGACGGGCGTGGGACGACGAAGCGGCTCGAGTTAACGATGGTGTGGCGTTGCGGACCTCCCGCCGCACCAAAGGATGCTGGGACGAGGCCTGCTGCTCGTTCCCCGCCGGGCCGGTGGCGGCGTTGGCGGCAGGCGACGAGGAACGACGAGGGTGTCCGCCGACGGGCACCGTCTGGGCGACGCGGTTGGCGAGAGCAGCCCGGCACTCGGCGTGAGCCCGACAAGCGTCAGCCATGGACACGAGAAAGATCGCACATGAGCGGAAGAAAGATTCTGGCGCACCCATACCCGGCATGCCAAATGTCGAATTTCGGGTTCCGTCAGACCCTTGAGGTTCGAACACTGGGGTGCGCGCGGAGATCTCTCCCCTACCGATCTACGTTCGATCTCCTCGTGTGATCTAAGCTGGAAACAACGAACAACACATGGGACACGAGGTTTATACTGGTTCGGGCCACCGTTGTGGTGTAATACCCTACTCCAGTGTGTGGTGTGGTGGATTGGCTCAGGGGGCTGATGATGAATAGTACAAGGGAAGAACAGCCTCGCGAGAGGTGTTCTTGAGCTGGTGCGATGAACTGCTTGGGTGAGTTCAGTCGCCGCTCTCTCTCTTCTAAGGCTCTATCAGATCTCTAGATGTCTAGGTGTGTCGATCTCTCTATCTCTATGTCTCGATGTCTCTCTCTCTCTACCTCCCCTCTACTCTGTGGTAGCTAGCTCTATTTATAGAGGCCGTGGGCCTCTCCACAAATAATGAGCGGGAAGGGCGCCAACAATTGGCCATTTTGAAGGGGAACATCTAGTACAAGTTATCCTGAACAAAGGTGGTCTTCGGCTGCCAAAAGCACTGGTGGTGACGCCGTCTTGGGCTCCACGGTGACCTCCGTCGTGTCGCTCTGCTGGTCTTGGTCTCGTTGCACCGGAATGGTAACCTTTGCCCGATGCCTTGGCCTGTGCTTGCCCCCTTTGCACCAAAGGGGAAACAAGGACACTGCGCAGGCCGACGCCCGCCTGGTCTTGATCGTTATGGCTTGCATCACGGGCTCCTCACGAGGTACCTCTGCCTTGATCTCTCCGCCTCCTCGTGAGCCTGCCTGATGTGGTTGCCTCTGAGGAAGCTTCCTATCGTCCGCCCCGCGAGGCTTGGCCCCTCGCTGGGGTCTTGAGCTTGAGCTAATGAAGATGGGCCGTGCTGGGCCCCCACTTGAGCCATGCCGCAGGCCGCATGCAGGCCAGTCTGGGGACCCTCGTTCCTAGAACGCCGACATCGTCGGCTTCAACCCCCTCATAGGAAGTATGGGGGTGTTCAGAAAAGCATTTGATCACTCTTGACCCAACGTCTTGGTCCATGAAGGAGGTGATAATGCGGCATACCAGGCAATCAGACTATACGGCGTTAACACTTTCACTTAGCCATAGGAGTTTTATAGGGGGGGCTACGATATAGCCCCTAGTATGTGTACGACGTATTCCAATATGGTGCGTTACATATATGACCTGAAGAAAAAAGGTCCTTCGTGTTACACGGAGGGAATTGCGACAGATTCCGATAAGTCATCGAGTGGTTGTCCAGCTCTCGCAGCATCATGACAGTCGGTTTTTGGCTTTCTCTACTGAGGTGCTTGACCAGATGAACCAGAAGCACAATCATAGTAGTTCTCCCTTTACAACCCTAGCCGATAGAGCGGAACTTAAGGTAGAAAGCACAGGAGCCGGGCAACCCAACCATTGACCCAAGACATGATTCGGAGCTGATGCACATAAGGCCAAACTCGCGATGCCGAAGTACGCTTATAAAGTTGTTTGGACTTTGTTGGCAACTCATTTGTTCCCATACCGAGCCCCTGGCAGGTTGTGCCGAGGTATGGTTGTGAAACAACTATAGGGGCCAAATTCTTTTGTGAAAAAGAAACGAATTATTAATGCAGATTCTATTTACTAGGACCTGAGTGATATGTCGATGATTACTATATGTATAAAAAGACCACAACCCTGGCTATTTGACATGCCCGGGGTCGAAGGCGGAGGAAAAAGGCATATTACATGCTCGAAATAAAGAGTGCGGTCTATAAAAAGTTATTTTGGACCTCCTGTCGCACGTCTGCGCCACCTGTCCTCGGTGAGGGGAATCCTTGACGGAAGTAGCCACGTAGGTGAGTGTACGGATCCAAACTCCGGTAGAGTCAGTTTAGATGTTTTTCCTTTGCGTCACCTATTTTTAAGAGATAATAAAGAAAGAAAAAGGAAAGTAGATAAAATGTTACGGGAATGCTTGCCGGCTTTTCCGTATTGTGCTTTCGCCAATGCCCATGGTATCTTAAGTGCATAGTGATGTATGCGCGGTACAAATTTTGTGGGTATATGAGGTGGGCGGCGGAAGTTGAACTGCTATTTCCGCTCCGGGGTTGATCGATCCTTGGGGGGAAATTGCTTCTGACCCCCAGTATTTGATTGGCGAACCTCTCCGTCGTCCCTATTGCCTGGCGGCCTCCTCCCCTTGTGTTCGGCGTTGAGCTTGCCGGCCTGCTTGAAGACCCAATAGCTTCTGTTGGTATGATTAGCTGGTTTATCGGGGTGGCCGTGAATCTGGTAGGGTCGGTCCAATATCCTGTCTAGGTTGGATGGTTCGTCTCTGTTCAGCTTGAATGGCTTTTTCCGTTGACTGGGTTTGGGATTGCTGAATCCGGTGTTGACCGTTGTGTCGCGTGATCTTTCATTATCATTGCGACTGTTGTGTTTGCTTCGTCGTGGTCTGCTATTGCCGTCCCGGATTTCAGAAGTTCTCGAGTTGCTGGCGTTGTTGCTTCTACGAGAGAGCCAGCTGTCTTCTCCCACGCAAAAGCGGGTGTTTAGAGCTGTAAGGGCTGTCAAGGATTTAGGTCCTTCTTGACCGAGGTGGCGTGCAAGCCATTCATCCTGAACGTTGTGTTTGAAGGCTGCAAGGGCTTCTGCATCCGGATAGTCGATGATTTGGTACTTTTTAACTAAGAACCTGATCCAGAGCTTCCTGGCTGACTCCCCGGGCTGCTGGACAATGTGACTTAAGTCATCGGTGTCCGGTGGCCGAACATATGTTCCTTGGAAGTTGTCGCCAAAGGCATCTTCCAAATCTTCCCAGCTGCCAATGTGGAGTTTTAGTGGTAGGTATTTGATGGCATGAAGGTCATCTCTGCAGGCCATGTGGATATGGAGGAGGAAGTCCTTGATCCATACCGCGGGATCCGTTGTTCCGTTGTATGATTCGATGTTCATGGGTTTGAACCCATCTGGGAATTCATGCTCCATTACTTCGTCTATGAATCAAATAGGGTGTGCGTCGCCTCTATGTTGGGCCACACTGTGATGTACCTCCGATGGAGTCCATTTGCGGTTTCCGGCCGGGGCGTGGCTAGGTTTGTCGCGTCCGAATAGGTAGCCGTCGTCGCGTGTCGAGGCACGCCCTCGTGATCCGTAGATCGATCTTGCGTGTCCTGCTCTACTGTCCAAGTCCTGTTGAAGGTCGTATGTACAATCCTGAGCTGTTTCGTTCTTGCCTTTATGGCGAGGTGGGGCGGTCTGGTGTTTGGCTTGAGTTGCTGCTTTATCCGAACCAAGCTGTGGTCGACCTGCCGCATTGTGCGGTGATGGTACGGGCTCCGGCGCCTCGTCATCGAACTGAGGTAGAAATCTATGCTTCGGGTAGCTTTTGGCTGGGCCACTAAGGCCTTATTCTTCAGTAGCCAAGACTTCGGTCCATCTATCATTGAGCAGGTCTTGGTCCGCTTGAAGCTGCAGCTGCTTCTTTTTCAGGCTCCGTGCAGTGGCTATTAGCCGGCGTTTGAAGCGCTCCTGCTCGGGAGGTTCCTCAGGCACATTGAAGTCCTCATTGCCGACACTCTCCTCCTCCTCGGAGAGCGGAAGATAATTACTGTCCTCCGATTCTCCGTGTATGGCCTATTCATTAGGGCTAACTTGCCCATTTTTCCGTTCCCCTTGTTCGGAGGTTACCTTGACGAGGTCTTCATTATTTTCGGCATCATCCGGAGTATTATTTTTTCCGGTGCCCGTACTGCAGTCTTTGGAATGACGTGACTTAGAGCGGCGTCGAGGAAGCTGGCGCTTGGGCTGTCTCTCAGGAGGGTTATCCTCAACTGGATCCTCTTTGTCATCGTTGTTAGTTTTTTCAGGCGTGTCCACCATGTATACGTCGTAGGAAGAAGTGGTTGTCCGTCGTCCAGTGAATGGCGGGTTTTGGCCTTGCTCCTTGTCGGCATTGTCATTCGTACTGGCGATGTCTTCGGAGCCAGTGTCAAGCATGTCGGTTAAATCCTCGAGAGTGGCTATGAAGTGGGTGGCGGGTGGGAAGAAAAATTCCCCATTATCAGCCTCCAGTTTGAACCATACATAGTTCGGCTATGAGCCCCCGCCAAGGACAAGTTCTTTAATTAGTTCAGCACATTGCCCAAGGGCGAGTGCTGGAAGATGTCTGCGGCTCTGAACTCGAAGATCGACAAGCGATCAAGTTTGGTATCCGCGGACTCACATGGTTCAGAACTTATACCCGGAGAAGAGTCTGGAGTTCCGGTGACACGAGTATTGCGTGAGGTTAAGTCCATGTGCGGCTCCAACGCCGGGGAATCTATGGCCTCCGTGGTGGGGTTGAGCCTCCAATCCTTGGGTCCCGCAGCATGCTCTTGATCTAAGGCCAGAGTGGTCATAGGAGCTATCTCTTGGATGCGGTCTGACGACAGATTTAGGTCATGTTCGTCGAGGTGGTCAGGAGCGGTCACCGTGGTCTCTAATCCGGTGAAGATCAAATATCCACGGATGTCCACAACATAATTCAAGCTCCCAAATCTAACCTAATGGCCAGGGGCATAGCTATCGATCTGCTCCAGATGGCCAAACGAGTTGGCCCGCAGCGCGAAGCCGCCAAACATGAAGAGCTGTCCAGGGAGGAAGGTTTCTCCTTGGACAACATCACTATCGACGATTGAAGGGGCCATCAAACCTTTTATCGATGGCACAGTGGAACTCTCAATGAAAGCACCAATGTCGGTGTCAAAACTGGCGGATCTCGGGTAGGGGGTCCCGAACTGTGCGTCTAAGGTCGATGGTAACAAGAGACAGGGGACACAATGTTTACCCAGGTTCGGGCCCTCTCTATTTAGGTAATACCCTACGTCCTACAAGAGTTGATCTACCTCGAGATCATAATGGCTGAACCCTAAAGGTCTAGCTTGTATGGCAATGGTAATGAGTATATCCCCCTCCGGACTAAGTCCTCCGGTTTATATAGACACTGGGGAGATCTAGGGTTACACAAACTCAGTTACAAAGAAAGGAATCTACATATTCGGTCGCCAAGCTTGCCTTCCATGCCAAGGAGAATCCCATCCGAACACGGGTGCAGTCTTCGGTCTTCACATCTTCACAACCCATCAGTCCGGCCCATGGCTAGCAGGTCGGACGCCCGAGGACCCCTTAATCTAGGACTCCCTAACCGAGCGATGCGCGTTTGTCTCATACACGCACACACGTGTGTGCGAGGCGTTGTGATCTAACTGAACCCGAGCGAGGCGTCCGCCTATTGAACCTGAGCTATTGCACTGCAGGCTACGCGTTACTGAACCCGAGCGATCCATCGATGGCTGTTAACTGAATCCGATCGAGCGATTCCTTCTCTATTGCTGCTAACTAAAGCCGATCGATGTTGCATCTAGAAGAACAGTGAGCATTGCTGGGGGGGTTGGATGAACAGTTCCCGGTGGGGTGGATGAACAGGACCCCGTGGTGTTGCCTCTGGATGAACAGGACCCCTATCGATCGAGCCGGTTGGGGCTGGATGAACAGGACACCGTGGAGAGCTGCATGAACAGGACCACCCTGTGGAGGGCTGGATGAACAGTAGATGGTGGAGGGCTGGATGAACAGTAGTGTCAGATCAGGAGTTCTGGCAAAACCCTCAAGGCTCGAACACTGGGGTGCGCGTGAAGGTTTTCTCCCTGTCGATCCACGCCCTAGCTCTCTAAGATCTTGCAGACGAACTCGACGAACTCGCAAGACAAAGACACAAGATATATACTGGTTCGGGCCACTGTTATGGTGTAATACCCTACTCCAGTGCGGTGGTTGTGGATTACCTCTTGGGCTGATGATGAACAGTACAAGGGGAATATGTAACACCCTCGATGCGACTATATATCCCACGTGTCGAGGCACGACTTAGAGGCATAATCGCATTGAAGGCATATGTCGCAAGTTAGGCAATCTTCACAACATCCCATGTAATAAGAATAATAAAGGGGAGATAACATAGTTGGCTTACACTCACCACATCAATCAAGTACATAAATAACATTACATCATCCAAACACTCATGGCCCGACTACAGCGCCAAAATAAAAGAGAACCCAACATGCGACAACGGTCCCGTTCACCCCCAACTGGGCACCACTACTGATCAACGGGAAAGGAAACATAGTAACGTTGAGAGTCTTCGTCGAACTCCCACTTGAGCTCAAACGCGTCTCCTGGAGAGGAATCATCAGGCCCTGCATCTGGTGTAATAGTATTCTGTGAGCCACAGGGACTCAGCAATCTTGCGCCCTCGCGATCAAGACTATTTAAGCTTATAGGTAAGGCAAGGTAAAATATGAGTGGAGCTGCAGCAAGCGACTAGCAAGTATGGTGGCTAGCTTAAACGCAAAAGAGAGCGAGAAGAGGAGGCAAAGCGCGAGCGAGAAACTAGAGAACCACCTGCGCAAACATTACTCCAACACCGTGTCCACTTCCCAGACTCCGCCGAGAAGAGGCCATCACGGTAACACACTCAGTTGATTCATTTTAATTAATTAAGGTTCAAGTTATCTACAACCAGACATTAACAAATTCCCATCTTCCGATAACCGCGGGCACGGCTTTCGAAAGTTCAAATCCCTGTAGGGGAGTCCCAACTTAGCCCATGACAAGCTCTCATGGTCAACGAAGGAATAGACCTCCTCCCAAGACGTTCCGATCAGACTCGGTATCTCGGTAATTCAAGACACTTCGACAGGTTAAAACAAGACCAGCAACACCGCCCGAATGTGCCGACAAATCCCGATAGGAGCTGCACATATCTCGTTCTCAGGGCACACTCAGATGAGCCTGATGTCGGGTAGGCCAGCCCAGAGTTGCCCCTGGTAGCCCCGGACATCGCTCGGTTGGACCAACACTCAGAGGAGCACTGGCCCGGGGGGGGGGGGGTTAAAAAAAGATGACCCTTGAGTCTGCAGAACCCAAGGGAAAGAAAAGGCTAGGTGGCAAATGGTAAAACCAAGGTTGGGCATTGCTGGAAAAGTTTTAATCAAGGCGAACTATCAAGGGGTTCCCATTATAACCCAACCGCGTAAGGAACGCAAAATCCGGGAACATAACACCGATATGACGGAAACTAAGGCGGCAAGAGTGGAACAAAACACTAGGCGAGAGGCCGAGCCTTCCACCCTTTACCAAGTATATAGATGCATTAAGATAACATGCCAATATAATGATATCCCAACAAGTAAATAAATGTTCCAACAAGGAACGGCCTCCAATCTTCACCTGCAACTAGCAACGCTATAAGAGGGGCTGAGCAAAGCGGTAACATAGCCAATCAACGGTTTGCTAGGACAAGGTGGGTTAGAGGTTTGACATGGCAATATGGGAGGCTTGAAAACAAGTGGTAGGCATCGTAGCAATGGCATAGCAAAAGAGCGAGCAAACTAGCATAGCAAAGATAGTAGTGATTTCGAGGGTATGATCATCTTGCCTGCACAGTTGTCAGAGTTGACTAGATCCTCAAAAGAAAACTCAACGGGCTCCTCGTTAGCGAACTCGTCTCCCGGCTCTACCCAAACAAGACAAACAATCAACAAGGATACAATCAACCACGTGCAAACTCAAACAACGCAATGCAAAGATGGTATGCTATGCGGGATGCGATGCGGGATGCGAAATGCAAGATATGACAGGAAATTCATGAACCTGGACTCAACTTGGAAAACCAAGTGTGCCACTGGAAAGATGAGATGAAATCGCTTGAAAACGATATAAAGAACACCGGAATCGGAGTTACGGTTTGGAAATGACAAGCGATTCAAAAATGACACCGGTCTGCGATTTACAGTAAGTAGCCATCTAAATGCAATGAGATGAACATGCTACAGCACCCAAACATGACAACAAAATACATGGCCGGGATGCACACAAGATTCTTAACAAAAGTATAGCACTGAGCTACGGCCAATTCATTCATTAACAGGTTCAAACAAGCATGGCAAAATGCATATGGCAAACAGATCTCAGACTTAGTGAAATTAACACTTGTCTGGAATTTCAGATCAGGTAGCCCTCTTGGGAGCAACATAACTACATGCTAAAGGACCTGAACATGGCAAAGTAAAGCATGGAATGGAGCTACTCAAAGAGCTTAACAAAAGTCCCTTAGTGACGTTGAGCCAAAAGGGATCAGAAAATACAATTGCAAGCATGTGAACATGGCAAAAACATAATCAGTTTTCAGACTTAGTGAAAACTGGCACATGCTGAAACACAACTCAGGTAGGCATGTTTACGAGCTCGATGCACTCACTACAGAGCAAGTCATGGCAAGAAAAGCATACACCCATCAAGAAGGCACAAAATGCAAGCTATACATGGCAAGTACAATAGCATAGCATGCACGGATCAACTACAACATCATCGGCAAAATTGCAAACAAGTTGACAATCTGCCCAGATTCAGAAAGTAACAAAAGTAGAGCTTGATTGACTCAAGCTAGGGTGCTCCATAATTGCAAACAAAGACATGGATGGATAGAGTACTACAATATTAACAAAACATCCTTACTGATCATCCTCAAAAGATGCACGGATCACTAGGAAACAACATGAACATATGGCATCATGAGATAATAAGCTCCAGGACTTAGTGAAATTGCTAAGTCCCTGAAAACAGAATTAGCAAGTGCACCACTTTGCAAGCTTGCACTAGTCACCACACACATCACAAAAATACATGGGTTGCACATCTGGAAATATGACAAAACCCTTAACAAAACACATGTAGAGCATTAGGGCATATCATGCACACATTAATCATAGCAAAAATGACAAAAACCTAAATGGAGTAGCAGATCTGACAATTATCTCAAGTAGCCCTCTTCTAACAGCATTTCGGGCATCAAGATGAACTCAAATGAAAATGATGCAATGTAATTAAATGATGTACTCTTCGAGATGAACATTTTGATATGCTATATGCATGAATCAGAGCTACGGATGCAAAGTTACGGGGCTAGGAAGAAGGGCACATGGATCTGGAATCCGAGGACTTAGTAGAAAAACCAACCTCCGGATCTAGGGTTTCGGTGACACGGAATCCGAGGCGGCGGCGCGCGAACTGTCCACCGGAGGCGGCGGCCAGAGTGGGAGAAGGAGATGGCCGGAGTTGGGGCCGGCCGGAGCGAGGTCGACGGCGTGGCGGCCTCCACGGCACGGGGCGCCGGCGGCCGGGGCAGCGGCGAGACGGCAGCCGTGGCGCGGGGCGGCGCCCGCGGGCTGGCGGCGGCGGAGGGCGCGGCGATGGTGGCGGCGGTCCCCCTCACCGGAGATGGTGCGCGGCGGTGGTGGCCGGCGACGGGGAGGGCGCGGGCGGTCGGGCGCAACGGGATCTGGGCCTCGGGGGCCGGGAACGGGCCTCCCGGGCCGGCGGCGGGACAGGCGGCGGCGGGACACGTGGCAGCATGGGAGTGGGCGCGGGCGGCGGAGCGGACACGTCCGGCCGGGGCGGACGTGTCCGGCCGGCGCGGATCTGGGATTTAGGGTTTGAGGACGAGGGGGATCCGGGATTTCGGAGGAGGGGCTAGTTTTATAGGTAGAGGGAGCTAGGAGAGTCCAAATGAGGTGCGGTTTTCGGCCATGCGATCGTGATCGAACGCTCTAGATGATGGAGCAGAGTTAGGTGGGTTTTGGGCCAAATTGGAGCGGTGTTGGGCTGCAACACACATGAGGCCTTTTCGGTCCCTCGGTTAACCGTTGGAGTATCAAACGAAGTCCAAATGATACGAAACTTGACAGGGGGTCTACCGGTAGTAAACCAAGGCCGCTTGGCAAGTCTGGGTCCAATCTGGAAATGTTTAATCCCCACACACGAAATAAAGCTAGAAATGACCACCGGAGGAGAACGAAGCGCCGGAATGAAAAACGGACAACGGGGAAAATGCTCAAATGCATGAGACGAACACGTATGCAAATGCAATGCACATGATGACATGATATGAGATGCATGACAACGATAACAACACACGGAGACAAAACCCGAACCCGAGAAAATAAATATAACTTAACGCCGGAAACGGGAAGAGTTGGAGTACAAATTGGGAAAGTAACATCCGGGGTGTTACAGAAGAACAACCTCCTGAGGTTGAGGTGTTCTTGTGCTTGGTTGGTCTGTGGCTAAGGATGGAATGGCCCAGATCCAAGATGAGGTCGATCCCCTAGCTATGGTGGTGGCTAGTCCTATTTATAGAGGCCCTGGTCCTCTCCCCAAATATTGAGCGGCAAGGGAGCCAACAAGGCCAATTTGAAAGGGGACAACTAGTACAACTTATCCTGACAAAAGCGGTCTTCGCCTGCAAAAGGCTCTGGTGATGATGCCGTCTCGGGCTCCATGGTGACCTCCGTCTTGCCGTCGTTCTGGTCTTGGTCTCGTTGCACCAATATGGAAGCCTTTGCTTGATGCCTCGGTACTCCGCGCCTGCGCTTGCCCCCTTGGCACCAAAGAGGAAGCAATGACACTGCGCGCGCTGGCGCCCGCCTGGTCTCGATCGTCATGGCTCACATCATGAGGACCTCGCGAGGTTTGCCTTGCCTTGATCTCTCCGCCCCTCGTGAGCCTGCCTGGCGAGGCCTCTCCTGAGGAGGCCTTGCGTCGTCTGCCTCACAAAGCTTGGTCCCTCGCGAGGGTATTGAATGCCTTGTCGATGAACATGTGCCGTACAGACCTACCAGCCCAGCCACGCCGTGGGCCGCACGTAGGCAAGTCTGGGGAGCCCCGTTCCCAGAACGCCGATAGTAGCCCCCGGGCCCAAGGCGCGCTCGGGCTTGGCTTCGAGGCGAAGCCAAAGGTCAAGCACGGAGCACCGCGGGCCCCAAAAGCCCGCGGCCTCGATTGACGTGTGGCGGTTGATTGGACATGGGCGTCTCCACTTCCCCACGCTGCCTCGACAACTGCCCGACTTGACAAGAAGGCTGGCATGGACCCTTCATTGCTTCTTCCTCGCCTTGCTCTATATCCCCTTTCTCGCTCCTTGCTGCCAGAACTTCCAGATCCGCTTCAATCTCGTTTCGCATCAGCGACCAATGGCGCCACGCAAGGTCAAGTCCTCCTTGGCGCCGGCTTGGTTCGAGCCTGCCCTTTATGCGCCCAACGTCACAGAGAAGAACCTAGCCGCCACGCGCTTGCTGACGGGGGGGGGGGGGGGGGGGGGGAGAGCAATGAGAGGGGGAAGATGGAGCTCCAGCTTGCCTCCGACGTGCCGAAGTTTGAGGGAAGCACCTTCTTTCCTTTCTTCACGAGAAGCATCGCCGCCAGGTTGGTTCCCCCATTTTCTGATTTCTTTTTCGAGGTCCTTGACCACTTCGGGCTGCAGGCGCTGCATCTCCATCCCAACTCCATTCTTCTCTTGTCTATCTTTGCCTACTATTGCGAGGCGTACCTGGGCGTGATGCCGTCCGTGGCACTGCTGCGCCACTTCTTCTTCCTCCGCGTCACCGATGGCCATATCTCCGGGTGCGCCAACTTCATCGCGGCCTGCCAGGCCAACTCGATCTCGAACACTGGGAAGAGGGTTGACAACATTAGGGCCAAATGGGTCATGATGAGTGCCAAGTGCGTCCATCCACGCTTGGAACTGCCGACGGAGGGGCCCTAGTCGGACAAGGGGTGGTCTCGTGTAGAGCTCACCGACGAGCGGGCGTCGTCGGTGTTGGAGCAGATGAAGATCGATTTGAAGACGGGCAATGCGAAGGCGGCCAAGGTGATGGGGGTCATGCTCCTGAGGGAATTCTTGACGCTGCACGTTGCTCCACTCCAGGTGCGCACACGCCCTTTGTGGAAGCTTGGAGATGAAGAAGACAAGGTTCGTCTGAGCCAGTGGCCCTCACTGATGACGAGCTGACCGCAGTTCTGCGCCTCTTGGTTGGGGATAACCAAGAGTACCCGCCGAGCGCCTTTGTTCCTTTGTTCCATCGCAAGGACTGGGAGCAATTCATTGCCTCCAGGCCGACCTTTGACGCGCGCGGGCTGGTGCCGCCGGCGCTCGCTGGGGCCTCTGCAACACCAAAGACAGTGGAGGTGTCTTTTGACGAGTCACGCGGGGAGGAAGAGGGGGAGGAGGACTCGGAGGAGACCCCCGAGGAGATGGGGGAGAACTCCCCCTTGAGCAAGGCTGACATCCTCTGCGCTCTGCCAGACGACGCCGAGGCCAATAGCCGCCCAGAGGAGAGGGAGCTACCCCTCATCCCAACAAGGGATAGATCGTTGCTGGTCTGTCGAGATGCTGCCTTTGACTTGGCAGCGCTTGGGACCGGCTCCGGCCCTTCTGCTGCGCCGTCTTCTGTCCCAGAGCCCGTGTGCCCACTCCTCAGGCGCTGACGCTTTCGGGTTTCAGGCTCCTCAAGTGGAAGGTGGACTATGTCGTACTGGATCAGTAAGTGCTTCAAGCTTCATCTTGTTCCTGCTTGTACTTGCTATTTTTTTGACATTTCCCCTTGGTTGATCAGGCCGGGGTCTTTAGCGAAGAAGAGGAAGGAGGATGTCGCGGCCGTGTCCCCCTCTGCGGAGAGGAGAGGCGACAACACCCGCATCTCCCTAGCCCGGTCGCCCTCGCGAGGCCAAGAGGAGCATCAGCAGGATGAATCAGCCCCCGTGGCACCGCTGGCTCCGGAAGTGCCGGCACCCGGCTTTGCTGATGAGGTCCCAAAGGCTCTGGAGCCCTCGATCTTCCAGGCTCTGGTAACGAAGCTGCCTCCTCCTCCTACTACGCCTCTGGCCCCAAGTTCTTCTGTTCCCTCCACAGTCTTGGAGCGTGTCTTCTCGGGGATAACTAAGCTGCGGGAAGACCTCCTAGGCGCGGTCCCGCACCTAGTGGCGGGAGCCTGGAGCTGGCCTCGGGTTGGCTTCGCTCCGACTCGGCAGTTCAAGCGTCGCTGAGCCAGGCCATGGCGGCCTCCGAGAAGGAGAAGCAGGCCGCCGCCAGAGCTGCTGCCGATCGCGAGGCGGCGCTGAAGGACGCCGAGGCCGCCCGCGACCGCTGCCGAGAGCTAGAGGGCAAGCTGAAGAGGCTGTGTGACGAGCACGCAAAAGAAGCACGTGACCGCGAAGCAAGGGTGGAGGAGATAAAGGCTCGGGAGGATGCCATCAAGGGCCGCGATGTCGAGCTGGGGGAGTTGACGAAGGCGCAGGCCACGGAGCACAGTCGACTGGAGGGGCCGAAGCAGAAGGTGAATGCGAGGGAGGCCGAGCTCGACGCCAAGGTGAAGGTCCTAGCCGAAGACCGCGTGGCCTTCTCGCTTCTTGAGAAGAGGTCCAGCGTGGCGATGAAGTCACTATACGAGAAGGGCCTGGAGAAGCCGCTAACCACCGACGAGGATGGCCCTGGTTAGCTGCTTCCCCACTTGGTGAAGGCGCTTGAGGAAGTCATGGAGGGCATCGGTCCCATGGCGGAGGCAGAGGCTCGTGTCCTTTCTTCAGCTGCGGTGACACGAGTCTTCAACCATCTGTACCTTCGCGACCCCAATGCTCGTCTCGACGAGCTGCTGGAGCCTGTAGCCGATGAACATTGTGCGGCCGCAGCCGCAGCCGTGAAAGGTCAAGTGGAGGCCCTGCTGAAGAAGTTCCACGGCTTCGTCCTCGCGCCCTCGACCGGCAATGCCACCGATCCTGCGGCTGGTGGTGCGGGTGAAGGCGACGCTACCAACGGAGGAGCACCTTCTCCAGGCGATGGCGGTGTCCAGGGGTGACCTGCGGTTGCTTTCCTATTTCATTCCTACAATATGCATCAGGCCTCATGGAGGCGTTAAACCTTCATTTGATATTGTGAGAACAATATGCCTTGTAATATTTGCTTTGAGATTTTGCGATTTTCTTCCTATTTGCTTTATGTTCTGCGTCGGCAGAGCACGGCCCTGTGCATACCTCAACCGCCGTTGGGCCGACCAGACACCAGGACGAACCAAGGAGCGAGGGGCTACGTGACCAGTTAGGCTCCTGAGTCGCGATGCTCAGGAGTCCCCCTTGACGCGCAAACAGCTTACAGGGAGAGTACGCGAGTATAGGTTGATGTTCTACATCGACAGAGCCCGGCCCCGTGCATACGTCAACCGCCGTTGGGCCGATCGGAGACCAGGACGGACCAAGGAGTGAGGGGCTACATGACCAGTTACGCTCCTGAGTCGCGATGCTCAGGAGTCCCCCTTGACTTGCAAACAATCTCTATACCTTTGCCCTTGCCGAGGCTCAGCTCAGGAGGGGCGTGCGACGACCAGGTCTGGGAGACCTAGTTGGGTGGCGTGTGCTTGGGCGTGACCCAAGCGTAGCCCCCATGACCAGCCCCCTCGCGCGGCTCCCCTGAGGGGAGGCATTGCGGTGAGGCCGGACGCTAAGCTCTGGGGGTCCTTGAGGTTGGTACGACTGTGAAGCCGCCCTCAGTTGTTTATCACCAGCGTGGAGCATAGTGCTTCCGCTTGTGCATGGGCATAGCCGCTCCTCGGTAGTGTCGATGGCCAGTGCGGAGCATGGTGCTTCCACTTGTGCGTGGGAGGGGGCTCCCTCTGCGGAGAGCCCCTGGGGCGTGTACAGCCCCGCCTTGACACGTGGCTTGCACAACAGGGCTAGACGAGGTGTATCTGGGCACGCGTGAGCTAGCGCGAGACTCACGAGGCCCTACCTCAAGGCGGGTTGCGCCTGGTCTTGGTTCTTGTTCGCTGTGCTGGTCCTGCGAGGTGGTCAGACAACCTGTGCCGAACGAATCTCCTGAGGTTATTGTGTGAGAAAGCCAAGCACCAATGGCCCTAGGAGGTGACGTAAACGAGGCCGGCCCGCCAGACAAAGCTCAGTCGTTGGATTTATCGATGCTACAGGGACGGGCCTGAGCACAGATGTCGTGCTCAACTTACTCATGCAAAGGATCCTGAAGAAAGACGGCCGGCGCGCGGTCCCAATGATGGGTGGCGATCGAGCAAGTAGTAATCATAGGTAGGTTAAACATGAGAGTAGCAGGCTTAAGTAAATGCGACGGAGATACATGCCACTGGGTCAGGCCCGAGTGGATTGGGGATGATGCAGCCCGAGGGGCGTTCCCAACAAGGTAAGCTAAAGACATAAAAAGGGATACTTGCCACAGGGATGGACCCACACGGCCTGGGAATTATGCAGCCCGAGGGGCGATCCCAGCTAAATGAACTTGGAAAGATGTTAAGAAAGGAGAGTTGGGGCGGCTGAAGGTGCGCGGAGAAAGGGTTGCTCCTCACGAGCCGCCGGGGCCCTGAGCCTCGGGAGGCTCCGGGGGCTCAGGCGGTTCCTTGAGGACCGTCTCCATCTCCATCAGGTCAGCATGGTGCCTGGCCTCCTGAGCCACCAGGATGCGCCGCAAGTTGCACTGGTAGGCGGACGACACGCTCGGTAGGCCAAAGGGCATGCAAACGTAGTTGTGCGGTGGGCCCTCGTCCCACGCGCGAAGGCCATAAAAGCTCCTGAGAAGTGGCCCTGTTGAGCCCTGGAACATCGATGCAGACACGCAGCCCGACATCCTCGCTTGGATGGGAAGATGCGCCTCGTGAGCGGCGGTCGCCGCGCATGGCCCTTGCGTCTTGCAATTCCTGGGTGGTCTTGGTGATGAACTCCTGAACGGTGGGCGATCCTTGCCATGTGCCCTCCTGAGGGAAACATGCCATGAACCACGCCTCCAAGTGGTGCTCGAGCGCCTCCCTCATGATGTGGGCAGGCCTGAGGCCTTCCAGAAGAAAGCCCCCAAGCCCTGCCCGAGAAGGGCGCCAGGCGCGCCTTGCTATGCGATGGAGGGAGGCGCCCCTGGAGCGGGTGCTGATCCTGACGAGGATCCGACTGTGACGCCACCCTCCTGAGGTCCTGCACATTGCAGCTTCTTCTTCTTCTTGGGGATGGCCTCAGGAGGACCCTCGCCCTTGCTGTTGGGGTCATCGATTGCTGCAGCTTGGAAGGCAAGCTCGAGGGAGGACACCGCATCTCTTTCTTCACATGGGACCATGATGATCCCGCCGCTTCCCGGCATCTTGAGGACATTGTAGCTGTGATGGGTCACCGCCATGAACTTGGCCAGGGCTGGATACCCGAGGATGGCATTGTGCGGCAGACGAATGTGCGCAATGTCGAAGTCGATGATCTCGGTGCGGTAGTTCTTGTGTTCTCCGAAGGTGACAGGGAGGCGGACCAGCCCTATTGGCGTGGTGGAACCGTCGGTCACTCCTGAGAAAGGCTTGGTGGGCTGAAGCTGGTCATATGGCACTTGGAGGCTGTTGAACGTGTCGACGGACAGGATGTTGAGCCCTGCGCCTCCGTCGATGAGGGTCTTGATAACTTGTACATTGCTGATGACTGGGGAGCAAAGCATCGAGAGTGCGCCAGCCGTAGCCGCGCACTTGAGCTAATCTTCCGAGTTGAACGTGATGGGGCACTAGGACCATCTAAGCAGGTGTGTGGCTTCGAGCTTGGGGAGGACTGCATTCACTTCATGAGCAAACTGCTTGAAGATACGCTGCGAGGCTGGGGCCTGGGCTCCGCCCAAGATACAAGCAATAGCACGCGGTTCCTGGAAGCCGCCAGCCCCCTCGTCTTGATGGTGTTCGTCATTCCTTCTTGGCGGCGGCAGCGGAGGGAGTCCGGCGTTGCCTTAAGGACGATCTTCACGAGGTTGATCCCTCCAAGCGCCCTCGCAAGGCTGATCCTGCCAGCGGTCCTCACGAGGCCGGTCGCGCCTCTACTGGCGCAGGCCACAGTTGTCCTAGCGTCCACCACCAAGTCCTCCTCCTCGTCCGTAGCCTCGGTCGCCGAGCTCGGGGCATCGACCGAAGCTTCCTTCGCGAATGGCTCTGAGCTCTTGACATTCACTGGTGTTGTCGTTGTTCAGGTTGTGGAAGGCGCAGAACGGACGGCTGCTCTTGGATGACTCTAGTTGGTCTCTGCCACGCTTGGTGTCTGGTTCTGCTGCGAGCACGGCTTCTCCCTTGCGCTTCACGTCCTTGGCCTTGGTCTTCTTCTCCTCTGGGTCCGCAACAGGGAGCTCGAGGAGGGAGAGGCACCCCTCCTCAGCTCTAGCATACTTGGTCGCGATGTTGAACAGCTCTAGGGTCGTGCACATCTCTTCATGGATGGCGAGCTCCTCCTTCATCTTGACGTCGCGGACAATGTCGTAGAATGCTGAGATGATGGCCTCGTCGGTCACCTTGGGGATCTTGATCCGTGCGCTGTTGAAGTGCTGAATGTACTTTTGCAGGATCTCTTCTGGTTGTTGCTTGATGCGGCGCAGGTCGCCCGTGACCGGGTGGCAGTCGCGAGTGCCCTAGAAGTTGGCGATGAAGCGGTTGCGCATTGCGTCCCAGGAGGAGATTGAGCCTGGGGGCAGGTTCAGGAGCCAGGAGCGGGTGCCCTCCTTGAGAGCCATGGGAAACCAGTTCGCCATGACTTTCTCGTCACTGTTGGCCGCTTCGATGCTCATCTCATAGATCTGCAAGAACTCTGTAGGGTCGGGGGTTCCGTCTTAGCGAGGAGGCAGATCCGGCTTGAACTTGCCCAGCCAGGCACGCTACATAGCTCAGGGGTGAAAGCACGGCAGCTGGCTGTGGTCACCGAGGCCCGCCTTGGGGGTGGAGCTTGGTCTTGATGGGGTCCATGCCCTGCCGCTACAGGTGGCGCACGGTCTTGCCGCAGCAGCCAGTCCTGGCGCGGTGGCGTGAGGAGCGGCGGAGCATTTTGTTGCGGTTGAGGGACTTCTTGACAGCTTCTTTCTTCATGCGCGGGTGCGGGATACGGCGGGTCGCGTCGTGGAGCCGCGCGCCTTGGTGACAGGGCGCCGTGTTGGGGCAGAGGTGGTGGAGGCACTCCGTGAGCAACGTCGCCCATAGCTGGCGGAGGGCGAGGCGGAGAGAGGGATGGCGCAGGGGAGCCCCCTGCGGCGCGGACAAGCTCGGCGGTGCGGTCGAGCCAGTCCTCGTAGAGGTCGTCGACCGGGCGGTAGCGCAGGAGCTCATGCGCCATGAGGAGCATGACCCGTGCGTCCATGGGAGGGCAACGTGCATGGGAAGAAGAACCGGCCCGGGTCAGCGATGGAGTGGCGGTGCGGCCGTCCACCGCACCGAGGGGTGCAGCGAGGATGGTTGCTGCTCGTTCCCCGCCGGGCCGGTGGAGGCGTTGGCGGCAGGCGATGGGGAACGACAAGGTGGCCCGCCGACGGGAGTCGTCTAAGTGACGTGGGCGGCGAGGGCAGCCCGGTGCTCAGCGCGAGCTCGGCGCGCATTTGCAATGGAGACGACGAGGCAACGGGGCGCGAGGCGACGGAAGGAAGGTTCAGCGCACCCCTACCTGGCGCGCCAAATGTCAGATCAGGGGTTCCAGCAAAACCCTCAAGGTTCGAACACTGGAGTGTGCGTGAAGGTTTTCTCCCAATCAATCCACGCCCTACCTATCTAAGATCTCGCAGACAAACTCGACGAACTCGCAAGACAAAGACACAAGATTTATACTGGTTTGGGCCACCATTGTGGTGTAATACCCTACTCCAGTGTGGTGGTGGATTGCCTGGGTTGATGATGAACAGTACAAGGGGAAGAACAGCCTCCTGAGGTTGAGGTGTTCTTGTGCTTGGTTGGTGTGTGGCTAAGGAAGGAATGGCCTCGATCCAAGATGAGGTCGATCCCCTAGCTATGGTGGTGGTTAGTCCTATTTATAGAGGCCTTGGTCCTCTACCCAAATATTAAGCGGGAAGGGAGCCAACAACGGCCAATTTGAAAGGGGACAACTAGTACAGCTTATCCTGACAAAAGCGATCTTCGCCTGCAAAAGGCTCTGGTGATGACGCCGTCTCGGGCTCCATGGTGACTTCTGTCTTGCCGTCCTTCTCGTCTTGGTCTCGTTGCAACAATATGGAAGACTTTGCTTGATGCCTCGGTACTCCGCACCAGCGCTTGCCCCCTTGGCACCAAAGAGGAAGCAAGGACACTACGCGCGCTGGCACCCGCCTGGCGCCCGGCTGGTCTCGATCGTCATGGCTCACGTCACGAGGACCTCGCGAGGTTTGCCTTGCCTTGATCTCTCCGCCCCTCATGAGCCTGCCTGGCGAGGCCGCTCCCGAGGAGGTCATGCATCATCCGCCTCATGAGGCTTGGCCCCTCGCGAGGGTCTTGAATGCCTTGGCGATGAAGATGGGACATACAGACCTGCCAGCCCAGCCACGCCGTGGGCCACGGGCAGGCAAGTCTGGGGACCCCCGTTCCAGAACACCGACAAGCAGCCCGTGGAGGGGTGGTTGAACAGGAGCCCGTGGAGAGGGTTGGTTGAATAGTAGCCGGTGGAGTAGCGCGTGGTGGATGCTGGATGAACAGGAGCCCGTGGATGAACAGTCGCTGGTGGAGGATGGAGGAGGTCGACGGTGGATGAACAGTAGCCCGTGGAGGCTGGAGTGGGTCGACGGTGGAGATGAACAATATCCCGTGGAGTCCCATTTTGCGGTACGCCTGTAGCGACCATACCTCAAACAGTCCGATCTCTGTGCATCAGTGTCATCCCTGGATCAGTAATGCTGACACGCACATTACTTGAAGGATTTATAACAAAGTAGCAATCACACACTTATTACATCGAATGTCTCAAAAGAGAACTAATTACAAAATAATATGGCTTAAGGGCATCTAATAACGTTAACAGCGGAAGGCTTGGAAGATAAGTGAGTCCACCAACTCCAACGACATCACTAGTATAGAACCACGACCTAAGGCTCCTTACTCGTCGTCTGAAAAGTCTGCAACATGAACGTTGCAGCTCGAAAACGGGTCAGCACATGGAATATGCTGGCAATGTAACACGTAGAGAGTAGTGAACAAAAATAGGCTATACTACATGCATATATGGCTGGTGGAAAGCTCTATGGTTACAGTTTTGCGTAAAGCCAGTTTTTTCCTACTGCAAAGGAATAAATTTTTATTTAACTATCATGGTGGTTGTTAAACATTGAGAGCGTAGACACCCTCTCAATCCCAATTAAAAATCATCATTAAAACCCAACAAAATTAATTAAAGTCACATGATGAGATTAACATCATAATCCAAGAACTAGATACTCAAGACGTCCATAACTGGGGACACGGCTAACCATGATTAGTTTATACACTCTGCAGAGGTTTGTGCACTTTTCCCCACAAGACTCGATGTTCTCTGTTGGGATTCTCGCACTACATGGTGTTTGAGAAACGGATGACCGAGACATAGTCTTTCAGAAGTGCTAGCACCTTGCGATCGGGTAGACCGTTACACCTACTTTCCCCTACATCTGCTAGTCTACCACTGTAAGAGTTCGCACGACTTAATAAACTATGCTAGAGCCCATAGTAGCTTGTGGCTGGACACGGAAGTTTCTAGTATGAATAATCTCATGATCCCTTGGAGCCTGGGTGGCGGTCCATAAAGAAAAACAACAGGAAATCGCTGGAATACCCAGGTGCCTCAATCCACCCAGATGTGTATTAAAGTTGCCACCTTAAGTTGAACCATTAATTAACATTCTCACATCTGTCATGGATACACTCAAACCCAATCCACGTCTACAAGCATAGCATGGCATAAGGAAACGTAGAAGTAACTCCCAGGGTTTGATAATAAAATAGGTAATAGGTACTACCTCATCTACTTCCCAAAACCCACATATTAATCAGATCCTATTCATGCAATGGCTTGAGGTTTGATCTAATGGAATAAAACTGGGTAGTAAAAGGTATGATTAAAGTGTTACTTGGCTTGCTGATGATCCGCAAAACCTAGAGATTCGAAGTAGCAAGCGGCGCACTCCGGGTACTCTATCGCAAACAA
Organism: Triticum urartu; assembly: GCF_003073215.2. Taxonomy (NCBI): domain Eukaryota; kingdom Viridiplantae; phylum Streptophyta; class Magnoliopsida; order Poales; family Poaceae; genus Triticum; species Triticum urartu. Next base: position 433,255,327 of record NC_053023.1, on the reverse strand, counting down.
AAAAATGAACAAGCATACTATAAGTACTCATCTAATGCACAGGTAAAACTCAAATAAGAGATCTAACCAGAAAGTTCTACTTAAGAACTCCGGTTTGCAAAAGAAACAAATCGAACAAAACAACGAAAGTCAAACGGCAAAAGAAAACAATCTTCGAACAGATTAACGAACGAACGTTCATTATCTGAAACTAAATGGTGAACTCGTCCACTAAAACGAACGAACGAGCGAATGCTCGCTAGATAAAAGAACCGATAAAACCGATATAATAAAAAAAATCTAGGGTTTTCAAGGAAAAACCGGATCGGTTTTCTCCGGAAAACCGGTGGCGAACGGCACGGCTACCTCGTCAGACTCCGGCGGGGCGGGGCGGCGTCCGCGGCGGGCGGCGCGGCAAGCGGCGGCTGCGGGAGGCGGGGCGGGGCGAGGTGGCGGCGGCGGGTATTCATGAGAGGTGGGGCGCGGCTTGGGGAAGGGGACGTCTCGGGAGGCGTGCTCCTCCCGGACTCGGGCGGCGGCGGCGGCTTCGCTCGGGACTCCGGTCCCGAGCCGGTGCGGGAGACGGCGGCGGCGCGGGCTTGGCCCAGCTCGGCTGGGCCTTCGGCCCAGTCGGGCGCGCGAACAGTTTTTTTAAACAATTCCGCCGAAACTAAGAAAAATTCTAGAAAATAAAATAAAATTCTAAAAATGCCAAAATAAATTTTCACCGCCTAAATAAAATATTTAGAACGAGATGAACACTTTCTTGGCCCTGAAATGCAGTTTTGAAAAACATGCAATTTTTCCTAAATTCAAATAAAACTAGCCAAAACTCCGAAATAAAATCTTATTTGATTTTTTATTAAATCCTCAATATTTCTTTATTTTGGGAAAGTCATTTTATTCCCTCTCTCATATTTCTATAATGAAAATAATTGAAGATAAAATAAATAAAATCAAATGATCCTATCTTCAAAATTTAAGAAAACTCAAATATGAAAATAACGAAACCCCCAACTCTCTCCGTGGGTCCTTGAGTTGCGTAGAATTTCTGGATGAGGCCAAAAATAGATAAAAATATGATAGACAGTGATGATCTAATGTATAACATTCCAAATTGAAAATTTGGGTTGTTACAAACCTACACCCCTTAACATGAATCTCGCCCTCGAGATTCGAGTTGGCTAGAAAATAGTTGAGGGTGGTCCTTCATCAGATCTTCCTCTCGCTCCCAGGTGGCTTCATCCTCGGTGTGGTGGCTCCACTGAACTTTGCAAAACTTGATAACCTTGCTGTGGGTGACTCGGCTGGCATACTCGAGAATCTTGACTGGTTTCTCCTCATAGGTCAAATCACTATCCAACTGAATCGCTTCCAGCGGCACTGTATCTCTCAGCGTTATATCCGCCATTTCTGCATGGCACTTCTTTAACTGGGAAATGTGGAACACGTCGTGAACTCCCGACAATCCCTCAGGTAATTCTAATTTATAAGCAACTTCTCCCATGCGTTCCAAAACTCTGTATGGTCCCACAAAATGTGGCGCTAACTTTCCCTTAACTCCAAAGCGCTTAACTCCTCGAAGTGGAGATACACGAAGATAAACTCTATCTCCGGCTTCGTAAACTATCTCCTTGCATTTAGAATCTGCATAGTTCTTTTGCCTGGACTGGGCTACCTTGAGCCTATGGCGAATCAATTTCACCTTCTGTTCAGACTCCTTAATCAAATCTGGTCCAAATAACTGGCGGTCTCCAACTTCGTCCCACGACAATGGTGTTCTGCACCTTTTTCCGTACAAGGCTTCAAAAGGGGCCATCTTCAAACTGGATTGATAACTGTTGTTGTAAGAGAACTCCGCATATGGCAAGTTGTCATCCCAACTAGATCCATAATCTAGCGCACAAGCTCTCAGCATATCCTCCAAAATCTGATTGACTCTCTCAGTCTGTCCATCGTTCTGCAGATGAAAAGCTGTACTGAACTCTAGTCTGGTACCCAAAGTTTCATGCAACTGATTCCAGAACTTTGAGGTAAACTGAGTTCCTCTATCTGATAAAATGCTCCTCGGAACTCCATGCAGACATACGATCCTGGTCATATATATCTTTGCCAACTTAGCACTGGTGTAAGTGGTCTTCACTAGGATGAAATGAGCTACCTTCGTCAAGCGATCGACTACAACCCATATTGAGTCATAGCCTGAACGGGTCCTGGGTAATCCCATGATAAAATCCATGCCTAGCTTATCCCACTTCCATTCGGGTATCGGCAATGGCTGTAGCAATCCTGCTGGCTTCTGATGCTCTGCCTTTACTCTCTGACATACATCACAAACTGCGACATACTCTGCAATATCCTTCTTCATTCCGGTCCACCAGAAAGTGTCTTTCAAATCCAAATACATCTTGGTATTTCCTGGGTGAATCAAGTACGACGAATTATGGGCCTCTTGCAGAATTAACTTCCTGATCTCCGGGTCATTAGGCACATAAACACGGTCCTCAAACCATAAGGTATCATGGTAATCCTCATGAAAACCTTTAACTTTTCCCTTGCTCATCTTCTCCTTTATGGTGGCAATCTCCTTGTCGGTCTTCTGAGCTTCTCTGATCTTGTCCATTAGAGTAGACTGAATCTCCAATGCTGCTACATAGCCTCTCAGAACTATCTCCAAACATAGCTCACGAAGATCCTTGGCTAACTCCTTTGGTAACTCTCTGGTCATTAGTGTGTTGACATGGCTCTTGCGGCTCAATGCGTCAGCTACTACGTTAGCCTTTCCAGGATGATAATGTAATCTCATATCATAGTCCTTGATGAGCTCCAACCATCTCCTTTGCCTGAGATTCAACTCCTTCTACGTGAAGATGTATTTCAAACTTTTGTGATCCGTGTACACCTCACAATGGTTTCCGATGAGAAAATGTCTCCACGTCTTTAATGCGTGCACTACGGCTGCTAACTCCAAGTCGTGTGTAGCATAATTCAATTCATGGGGCTTAAGATGTCGTGAGGCATATGAAACAACTCTTCCCTCATGCATAAGCACTGCTCCAAGTCCTCGACGTGCAGCGCCGCAATATACTTCATAATCCTTGCGCTGATCTGGCAGAATCAACACTGGCGATGTAACCAAACGTTTCTTCAACCCCTGGAAACTGGCCTCACATTCTTCAGTCCATTTGAACTTTGTATCCTTCTTCAACAACTCCGTCATAGGTTTTGCAATTTTCGAGAAATTTTCAATGAACCTCCGGTAGTATCCTACGAGTCCAAGAAAACTCTAGATCTCTCCAACTGTTGTTGGGGCTTCCCAATTTGTCACAGTGACAACCTTGGTGGGATCTACGGCTATTCCTTCTCCGGATATAACATGTACGAGGAATCCCACTTCCTTCAACCAAAACTCACATTTGCTGAACTTGGCGTATAACTGATGTTCTCTGAGCTTACCAAGTACCAAACGCAAATGTTCTTTATGTTCTGCTTCATTCTTCGAGTAAACCAGTATATCATCAATGAACACTTTGACGAACTTATCCAGAAACTCCATAAACACTTTGTTCATCATGTTCATAAAGTAGGCAGGTGCGTTAGTCAGGCCAAATGACATAACGGTATACTCATAAGCCCATACCTTGTGGTAAAAGCTGTCTTAGGTATGTCCTGCTCTCGAATCTTCAACTGGTGGTATCCTGATCGTAAATCGATCTTGGAAAATACCTTAGATCCTTTCAGTTGGTCAAACAAATCATTTATCATCGACAATGGGTACTTATTCTTGATCGTCACCTCATTCAATCCTCGATAATCAACAACCATCCTTAATGATCCATCCTTCTTTTCCACTACAAGTACTGGTGATCCCCAAGGTGACGAACTTGGGCGAATATATCCCTTATCTAGTAACTCCTTAATCTGCTTCTTAATCTACTCCAAATCCTTTCCAGGCATTCTATACAGTCTCTTAGATATTGGTCCTGTGCCTGGCAAAAGCTCAATCAAAAACTCAATGTCTCTATCCGGTGGCATGCCTGGCAACTCTTTTGGAAATACATCCGGAAAATCCTTTACCACTGGTACCTCCTCCTGTACAACTCCTGATAAGGAATTTACTTGAGTCCTATTCGGCACATGTCGTGATACATACTTGATCCTTCTTCCCTCTAGGGTGGTAAGCAAAATCGACTTACTGGCGCAATCGATGTTTCCTCAATACATAGATAGCCAATCCATACCCAGAATTACATCCAAACCTAGTGATTCCAAAATGATTAAATCCGAGGGAAACACATGCCTACCTATACTCAATGGCGCTTGAAAACATCCTTTACTAGCCATATACTCCACTCCTGGTGAGCTTACTAACATAGGTATTCTAAGAACCTTGGTGGGAAGTTTATACTTATCCACGAATCCCCTTGATATCTATGAATGCGATACACCAATATCAAAAAGAACGATTGCAGTAAATGACTTAACCAAAAACTTACCTATTACTGCATCTGGCTGGGCTTCAATCTCCTGAACGTTAACGTGGTTCACCTGTCCCGTGTTGAAAGGGTTCGGCTTCTTCCCAGAGCTTCCATTGCCATTTCCATTCTGGGCTTTAGGGTATTCATTGGCATAATGTCCGGTCTTCTGACACTTATAACAAGTGACTTGGCTTTGGTCTCTCTTGGGTGGAGTTGATGGGTTGGTACGATTCTGACCGTTGCTCCCCCATTCCCATTACCATTCTTGGGGTCATTATGATTATGCGAACTCCCTCCTCCATGGGTATGCTGAAAATGTCCTCCCGTTTTCAGGGTAAAACGTGGCTTCTACTGAGCTCCTGAATCGTATTTCCCTTGTCTATACTTCCTCTTGCGGTTCTCCATCTGTTTCTGCTTCCCTTCAATCATAAGAGCATGATCTACCAACTCCTGGTAGTTGTTGAAAGTTGCTACCATCAACTGCATACTCAAATGATCATTCAGTCCTTCCAGAAACGTCTCCTGCTTACCTGCATCCGTAGCAACGTCATCCGGGGCATAATGTGCTTACTTACTAAAGTCATCCATGTATTGGCCAACTGTCCGTCCTCCTTGGTGCAAGTTGCGAAACTCACGCTTCTTCATGGCCATAGCTCCGGCTGAAACATGGGCTGTAGGGAAAGCCTGCTGAAATTGGTCCCATGTCGCTGTGGCTATAGGGTAGGTGACAGTGTAATTCTCCCACCATGATGCTGCTGGTCCATCCAACTGATGTGCGACAAAACACACCTTCTCAGCGTCAGTACATCCTATAGTGGTTAACTTCCTTCCAATCTTGCCGAGCCAATCATCTGCTACTATAGGCTTGGTGCTACTAGAGAACACCGACGGATTCAGTCTAAGGAAACGGGTTAAGTGATCAACAGGTGGTGGTGGTGGGTTGTTGCTGTTGTTGTTCCCCTAATTCTAATTCTGGACTAGCAACTGCATCAACGCATTGTGCTGCTGGATCAACTGAGTGAGCTCCCGTGGAAATGCAAATCCATTGTCACATCTCGAAGGCATCTGATGGGTTTAGAGGGGAGAGATTAGAATAGAATGAGGTCTAATGAGAAAACACTACCCATATGCACATGAGACAAACACAAAAATTTCACTCAATCAATCAATCAAGTCATACAATCGGTCTAACTATCGCAAAATTGCTCGGGCTACTCTATTTACATGGTGGAATACTACTACTGATGTGGTGGTCTACTAGAAATATTCCTCGGTTGCAAACTCCATGATATCTGCTCTAGCTTCATCTTCATAGTCATCATCGCTCAGGTCAGAGTCGGTGTCGTCGATGATGATGTAGTCTTCCGGGCGAATCTCCTTGGTTCTTCGTCTTCTTCTATCGGTGTGGGGTCTCCCGTGAATATTCCGATCTTCTTAATCAGGTCGTCATTCTTCTCCACTAGTACGACGACTTCCTCCTCATATTCTTCACGTGTAGCCTTGAGTTCTTCCTCCAGCTCCGTGATTCTTGTCATCGCCTTCTTCAGATCTATCATGCCTGCGCACATCTGGTTCTCCTGACGTTGAATGTGCTGGTTTAACTCCTGGATAAAAGCTGCGATTGATCTATCCTTCCTGGTGCTGATCATCTCCCCTTGCTCATCTTGGCGCCCACAAATCTGGTAGATAGTATCCTTGAGATCATTGCGGTAAACTTCTCCAATATGTCCCATGGCGATGTGGGCTGCCATGCTCTTTCCTAGACTCCAGGTTAGTGCATCAAAGGAAAACTCTATGAGCTCGGTGACTGGCGCGAAAGTCCTTCCTGGGACTTGAACTTGAATCATCTAGCGCTCCTCTACGGGTAAAGTGGCGTTGTAGGTCCCGGTGAAGCTTAGTACTCCGATGTTCAGGTACTTAGTGACTTCCTTCAGGTGGCATTCAAAGGGTGTATCTTCATCCGGTTGCGTGAACTTGTTCCTTGCATCCGCCATCCTAAAAGAGTAGAAAAGATGAGAATTCGGAAATGAGAAGAGAATAGTGATCTAGGTATTTATCTTAGTGGCCGTGTCCTGCAGTCAGCGTGTGCTCTGATACCATCTTGTAGCGACCAGACCTCAAACGCTCCGATCTCTGTGCATCAGTGTCATCCCTGGATCAGTAATACTGACACGCACAGTACATGAAGGATTTATAACAGAGTAGCAATCACACACTTATTACATCGAATGTCTCAAAAGAGAACTAATTACAAAATAATATGGCTTAAGGCCATCTAATAACGTTAACAATGGAAGGCTTGGAAGATAAGTGAGTCCATCAACTCCAACAGCATCACTGAGTATAGAACCATGACCTAAGGCTCCTTACTCGTCGTCTGAAAAGTCTACAACATGAACGTTGCAGCCCGAAAACGGGTCAGCACATGGTATATGTTGGCAATGTAACACATAGAGAGTAGTGAACAGAAATAGGCTATACTACATGCATATATGGCTGGTGGAAAGCTCTATGGTTACAGTTTTGTGTAAAGCCAGTGTTTCCCTATTGCAAAGGAATAAATTTTTATTTAACTATCATGGTGGTTGTTAAACATTGAGAGCGTAGACACCCTTTCAATCCCAATTAAACATCATCATTAAAACCCAACAAAATTAATTAAAGTCACATGGTGAGATTCACATGATAATCCAAGTACTAGATACTCAAGACGTCCATAACCGGTGACACGGCTAACCATGATTAGTTTATACACTCTGCAGAGGTTTGTGCACTTTTCCCCACACGACTCGATCTCCTCCATTGGGATTCTCGCACTACATGGTGTTTGAGAAACGGATGACCGAGACATAGTCATTCTGAATTGCTAGCACCTTACGATCGGGTAGACCGTTACACCTACTTTCCCCTACATCTGCTAGTCTACCACTGTAAGAGTTCGCACGACTTAATAAACTATGCTAGAGCCCATAGTAGCTTGTGGCTGCACACGGAAGTTTCTAGTATGAATAATCTCATGATCCCTTGGAGCCTGGGTGGCGGTCCATAAAGAAAAACAACAGGAAATCGCTGGAATACCCAGGTGCCTCAATCCACCCAGATGTGTATTAAAGTTGCCACCTTAAGTTGAACCATTAATTAACATTCTCACATCTGTCATGGATACACTCAAACCCAATCCACGTCTACAAGCATAGCATGGCATAAGAAAACGTACAAGTAACTCCCATGGTTTGATAATAAAACAGGTAATAGGTACTACCACATCTACATCCCAAAACCCACATATTAATCAGATCCTATTCATGCAATGGCTTGAGGGTTGATCTAATGCAATAAAACTGGGTAGTAAAAGGTATGATCAAAGTGTTACTTGCCTTGCTGATGATCCGCGAAACCTAGAGATTCGAAGTAGCAAGCGGCGCACTCCGGGTACTCTATCGCAAGCAAATAAACAAGCATACTATAAGTACTCATCTAATGCACAGGTAAAACTCAAATAAGAGATCTAACCAGAAAGTTCAACTAAAGAACTCCGGTTTGCAAAAGAAACGAATCGAACGAAACAACGAAAGTCAAACGGCGAAAGAAAACAAGCTTCGATTACTAATCTGGACCTAAGTCAAATTTTACAGAAGCAAAAACTTGTTTGAGTTGGTTAAATGGAAAGAGGGTTTCACGACGAAACTCTAGGCGCTTGAATCGCCTGATACCGATAAACGAGCGAAAAGTTAAACTAAAACAAAAATCGGATCAGAAATCACGATCAGAAATAATCGCGGAAAATCCAAGAAAAAGAAAAACTAACGAAAAGATTAACGAACAAACATTCGTTATCTAAAACTAAACGGTGAACTCGCCCGTTAAAACGAACGAACGAGCGAACGCTCGCTAGATAAAAGAACCGATAAAACCAATCTTTTAAAAAATCTAGGGTTTTCAAGGAAAAACCGGATCGGTTTTCTCCGGAAAACCGGCGGCGAACGGCGTGGCTACCTCGTCGGACTCCGACAGCTTGGGGCTCCGGCGGGGCAGGGCTGCATCGGCGGCGGGCGGCGCGGGCGTCGGCGGCGACGGGCGCGACAAGCGGTGGCGAGCGGCGGCTGCGGGAGGCGGGGCGGGGCGAGGTGGCGGGGTGATGTGGCAGCGGCGGGTATTTATCAGAGGCGGCGACGCAGCTTGGGGAAGGGGCCGTCTCGGGAGGCGTGCTCCTCCCGGACTCGGGCGGCGGCGGCGGCTTCGCTCGGGACTCCGGTCCCAAGCCGGTGCGGGAGACGGCGGTGGCGCGGGCTTGGCCCAGCTCGGCTGGGCCTTCGGCCCAGTCGGGCGCGTGAACAGTTTTTTAGACAATTCCGCCGAAACTAAGAAAAATTCTAGAAAATAAAATAATTTTCTAAAAATGCCAAAATAAATTTTCACCACCTAAATAAAATATTTAGAACGAGATGTGCAATTTTTCCTAAATTCAAATAAAACTAGCCAAAACTCCGAAATAAAATCTTATTTGATTTTTTTATTAAATCCATAATATTTCTTTATTTTAGGAAATTCATTTTATTCCCTCTCTCATATTTCTATAATAAAAATAATTGAAGATAAAATAAATAAAATCAAATGTTCCTATCTTCAAAATTTGAGAAAACTCAAATATGAAAATAACGAAACCCCCAACTCTCTCCGTGGGTCCTTGAGTTGCGTAGAATTTCTGGATCAGGCCAAAAGAAGATAAAAATATGATATGCAGTGATGATCTATTGTATAACATTCCAAATTGAAAATTTGGGATGTTACAACGCCACACCCCTCCCGATGAATAGGACCCCGTTTCGAGCGTAGCGCTCCAACACAAGTCTGTTTCCTCCGTTTTGCGGTACGCCACACCCTCCCGATCAACAGGACCCCGTTTCGACTGTAGGAGGTCCGTTTCCACTAGTTTGCGGTACGCCAGACCCCTCTCGATGAACAGGACCGTGTTTCGAACGTGGCCGGTCGAAGACAAGGCTGTTTCCTCCGTTCTGCGGTACGCCAAGCCTCGTTTCCATCGGTTGTTTCGTCCAAGCCCTCCCGATGAACACGATGACACATTCCATTCCGACCCAGCCGGTTGGCTCCCCATGAACACGAGGACGATGTAGTTTCTCCGTTCCGACCCAGGCATGCACACGAGCCCTGGCCTGACATATGCGTGAGTAGGCATTCGAGACCCCGCCCGTATGTATGTACGTGGCCGTATTTTCTTTCTTGCACACTGGCCGCTGTACGTACATGTACATGCTACGTGCGCGCCTCTACAACGACACGTGCGCGCCTCTACATCAACCAGTATGTATGTACACGTTCGCGACCAAAATGACAACGCTACGTACGCTTCGACCAGGTGGGTCCCGACTATCAGGCACTTCCTTGCGTGCAAAGATGTAGCTGGTGGGTCCAAGTAGTCAGGGGGCGAATCATTTTTTCGCCCGGACGCACTTCCTTGCGTGCGATGATGTAGCTGGTGGGTCCCAGCAGTCAGGGGGAAACGTTTTTTCATGGAATACGGTGGCCCGTCCAGTGGGTCCCCACTGTCAGGTGGAGGAATAATTACTTTGTGCATAATAAGGAGGCACTTCCTTGCTACGGCCGTGGACCCAGTTTTCAGCCTCTCCATGTACAGCCCACGTCCGATGGAAGTCGTTCCTTGACCACGTTGACCACGCCGCGCCGAGAGCACCAGGGTGGTGGACGACGGCTAGGCCTAGGAAGGGGACGACGCGGAGCCGGGGAAGACGCGGAAGTGGATGCCCACGCGTAGGGGAGTATGAGGGTTCACTGGTTCGCTGCAGTGTGAGGCTGCCGTCACCGTAGAATAGCAGGGGGTTCGAGTGAGTAGAGGGATGGCCTGGCCAGCAGTGGGAGTAGTAGGGGGCGGTGAGGCCTCCGCGGCATCACAACCGGCCATAGAAGGTGGGAGCATGAGGCACGACTGGCACTGGTTTGGGCGGCTGGAGCAAGAAAACCAGAGCTTATAGAAGCACTATGGCCGTTGGATGGACATTGTACAGTCACTGGAGCTAGAATCGTTCATATTGACTAAGTTGACAAAGCCCTCCACCCCCGTTAACTTAGTTGGCCCACAAGTCAGCCTCCCACTATTGTGGGTCCCAGCTAGCAGGGGGAGTATTCATTTTTTTTGTGCGTAATAAGGAGGCACTTCCTTGCGTGCGAAGATATAGCTGGTGGGTCTGAGTTGTCAGCGGTGGTAACGTTGTTTTCGCGAAATACAGAGGGCCTTTTGGTGGGTCCCAGATGTCAGGTGGAGGAATCATTATTTTGCACGTAATAAGGAGGCATTTCCTTGCATGTGGTCGTGGACCTAGCTGTCAGCCTCTCCACGTACAGTCCACTTCAGATGCATGTCGGTCATTGACCATGTTGACCAGGCCGCGTCGAGAGCACCAAGGCGGTGGACGACGGTGAGGCCTAGGAAGGGAACGACATGAAGGTAGGGAAGACATGGTAGTTGTTTCCCACGTGGAGGGGAGTATGACTATACGAGGGTTTACTGGTTCGTCTGCCGTCGCCGGAGAATAACAGCAGGTGTGGGTGATTAGAGGGATGGCTAGGCCAACGATGGGAGTACGGTGGGGCGGTGAGGCCTGTGCGGCAGCACAGCCGGCCGCGGGGAGGAGGGAGCAGGCAGTCCCACGGGCGCTTGTTTGAGCGGCTGGAGCAGGAACAACAGAGATTGAAGAAGGACGACGGCCGTTGGATGGACATCCAACAGTCACTGCTTGTGCGTCAACCTTTTTTTAGGAAAGCCTCAAATCTGTGGAGAACAGCATACAACCCATCTGCCATTATTTCTAATAATTTACAGCCCATTTGCTAATTCTTAAGGTTTTTTTGGAGACCATATTCTTTTTGTTAGCATTACAGCCCATATTGTGGCCACGGTTAAAAAATTGTATGAAATTTTGCATATTTCGATACGGTCTGAACTGTTTTTAATCCCAAAATTTCGAGTCACATTCAAACTATTTAAAAAATAAATGTATATCAATATAAAATCCAACAAATTGTCCACGCATAAAAATCAATGCAATTTAAAATCTCGAAAAAAAAGAAATTTGAAACTAATTGCCGGTTTGATGTGTTTTAAAAATGTACAACCCATTTCTCATTACTGATAGGCCATTTTCTCGGCCAGCCGAATGAAGCTCTCCTTGTCTTGAATGAGTTGCAGCCCAACAGGCCTGACAAAGCGACTTACTTGGCAAATCACAAAAAAACTGGGCTGTGGCCGTGGACCCAGCTGCAGCCGTGGACCTAGCTGTCAGCCTCTCCACGTACAGTACTCTTCCGATGGAAGTCGGTCGTTGACCACATTGACCATGCCGTGCCGAGAGCACCAAGGCGGTGGATGATGGCGAGGCCTAGGAAGGGGACGACGCGGAGCCAGGGAAGACGCAGTAGTGGATGCCCACGCGGAGAGGAGTACGAGGGTTCACTGGTTCGGCTGCGGTGTGAGGCTGCCGTCGCCGTAGAATAATGATAACCCACAAGTATAGGGGATCGCAATAGTTTTCGAGGGTAAATTATTCAACCCAAATTTATTGATTCGACACAAGGGGAGCCAAACAATACTCTCAAGTATTAGCAGCTGAGTTGTCAATTCAACCACACCTCGAAACTTAGTATGTGCAGCGAAGTATTTGGTAGCAAAATAATATGACAGTAGTGGTAACGGTAACAAAAGGTAACGGTAGTAAAAGCAATGTTTTTGGTATTTTGTAGTGATGATAGCAATAGTAACGGGAAAGTAAATAAGCGAAGAACAATATATGGAAAGCTCGTAGGCAATGGATCGGTTATGGAGAATTATGTCGGATGCGGTTCATCATGTAACAGACATAACCTAGGGTGACACAGAACTAGCTCTAGTTCGTCAATGTAATGTAGGCATGTATTCCAAATATAGTCATACGTGCTTATGGAAAAGAACTTGCATAACATCTTTTGTCCTACCCTCCCGTGGCAGCGGGGTCCTTACGGAAACTAAGGGATATTAAGGCCTCCTTTTAATAGAGAACCAGAACAAAGCATTAACACATAGTGAATACATGAACTCCTCAAACTACGGTCATCACCGGTAAGTATCCTGATTATTGTCATTTCGGGGTTAACTTATCATAACACATAATAGGTGACTATAGACTTGCAAGATAGGATCAAGAACACTCATATATTTATGAAAACATAATAGGTTCAGATCTGAAATCATGGCACTCGGGACCTAGTGACAAGCATTAAGCATAGCAAAGTCATAGCAACATCAATCTCAGAACATAGTGGACACTGGGGATCAAACCCTAACAAAACTAACTCGATTACATGACAGATCCCATCCAACCCATCACCATCCAGCAAGCCTACAATGGAATTACTCACGCATGGAGGATGGTTGATGATGACGGATTCCCCTCTCCGGAGCCCCGAACGGACTCCAGATCAGCCCTCTCGAGAGGTTTTAGGGCTTGGCAGCGGCTCCATATCGTAAAACGTGATGATTTCTTCTCTCTTATTTTTTCTCCCCGAAACGCAATATATGGAGTTGGAGTTGGAGTCGGAGAGGCAACAGGGGGCCCGTGAGGTAGTGGGGCGCGCTCTAGGGGTGCAGGCACGCCCCCACCCTCGTGGACAGGTGGTGGGCCCCCTGGCCTTCATCTTTTGCAGGTATTTTTCATATTTTCTGAAAAGTCGCTCCGTGAAGTTTCGTATTGTTTGGTCTAAGCGCAGATGGCATTAATCCTTTTGGGGAGCAGAGCATCAACCATTGCACCTGGCCTGTGACTCTATGTTTGTATAACCTTCCTCCTGGGTTGTGCATGAAGCGGAAGTTCATTATGATGCCAGTGCTCATCCAAGGCCCTAAGCAACCCGGCAACGACATTGATGTGTACCTAAGGCCATTAGTTGAAGAACTCCTACAACTATGGAATGGAACAGGTGTACGTGCATGGGATGAGAACATGGGGGAAGAATTTGACCTAAAGGCGTTGCTGTTCATGACCATCAATGTTTGGCCTGCTCTCAGTAACCTTTCAGGACAGACAAACAAGGGATACCGCGCATGCACACACTGTTTGGACGATACCGACAGTATATATTTGGCTAATTGTAAGAAGAATGTGTACCTGGGACATCGTCGATTTCTTCCGAGCAGGCATCCCGTAAGAAAGAAAGGCAAGCATTTCAAAGGTGAGGCGGATCACCGGACGAAGCCTCACCACCATAGTGGTGCTGATGTACATGATATGGTCAAGGATTTGAAGGTGGTCTTTGGAAAGGGTCTTGGTGGACAACCTGTTCCGAATGACGCTGACGGACGCACACCCATGTGGAAGAAGAAATCTGTATTTTGGGACCTGCCCTATTGGAAAGACCTAGAGGTCCGCTCCGCAATCGACGTGATGCACGTCACGAAGAATCTTTGTGTGACCCTGCTTGGCTTCTTGGGCGTGTATGGGAAGACAAAAGATACACCAGAGGCACGGGAGGACCAACAACGTATGCACAGAAAAGACGGCATACATCAGGGTCATGCAAGCTACGCTCTTACCAAAGAAGAGAAGGAAATCTTCTTTTAATGCCTGCTCGGTATTAAGTTACCGTCTGGCTTCTCGTCGAATATAAAGGAAATAATAAACATGGCAGAGAAAAAGTTCCAGAACCTAAAGTCTCATGACTGCCACGTGATTATGACGCAACTGCTTCCGGTTGCATTGAGGGGGCTTCTACCGGAAAACGTTCGATTAGCCATTGTGAAGCTATGTGCATTCCTCAATGCAATCTCTCAGAAGGTAATCGATCCAGAAATCATACCAAGGTTAGAGAATGATTTGGTGCAATGTCTTGTCAGTTTCGAGTTGGTGTTCCCACCATCCTTCTTCAACATCATGACGCACGTCCTAGTTTACCTATGCGAAGAGATTAATGTTTTGGGTCCTGTATTTCTACACAATTTGTTCCCCTTTGAGAGGTTCATGGGAGTCTTAAAGAAATATGTTCATAAGCGTGCTAGGCCAGAAGGAAGCATCCCCAAGGGCCATGAAAATGAGGAGGTCATTGAGTTTGTTATTGACTTTATTCCTGACCTTAAGCCGATTGGTGTTCCTGAATCGCGGCATAAGGGCAGACTGGATGCAAAAGGCACGCTAGGAGGGGAACAAATAATATGTATGGACGGACATTCTCTCACTGAAGCACACTACACAGTTCTATAGAATTCCGCCTTGGTGGCTCCGTATATGGATGAACACAAGAATTTTCTACTCTCCAAACACCTGGAGCGGTCTGATGACTGGATTACATGTGAACAAACCAGGAGTTTCGCCAGCTCGTTGCAGACACGTACCATGCATGACGACTCTATTGAAGATGACCTGTACTTGCTGTCCTAGTTACCATCTTCGAATATAATGACTTTCAAAGGGTACGAGATAAATGGTAATACATTTTACACGATCGCCCAAGATAAGAAGAGCACCAACCAAAACAGTGGTGTCCGCTTTGATGCAGAAACCAAGACATGAAAGGAAACATATTATGGTTATATACATGACATATGGGAACTTGACTATCGACGTGGTTTGAAGGTCCCTTTGTTTCGGTGCAAATGGGTCAATATGACACGAGGCGGGGTAATGGAAGACCCGCAGTACGGAATGGCAACAGTGGATCTCCACAATCTTGCGTATGCAGACGAACCATTCGTCCTAGCCAATGATGTGGCACATGTTTTCTATGTGAAGGACATGTCTACCAAGCCGAGAAAAAGAAACGATAAGGAAGCGAATGCATCATACGATGAGCCAAAGCGGCACATAGTTCTTTCTGGGAAGAGAAACGTCGTGGGAGTGGATGACAAGACAGACATGTCAGGAGATTATGAAAAGTTTGATGAAATTGCTCCATTCACAGTGAATATTGACCCGAGCATCCAGTTAAATGATGAAGATTTTCCATGGCTACGGCGCAAAGGGACACACGCGAAGAAAAAGTTTCACACCCAAAGATCTGGGATGTGATCGGCTTCACTATCATCACTTTCTTCTGTGTTTCACACCTAGGAGGGAATCTCTGTAATAGTTAGGGTAGCTAGTTATGTGTTTTGGCATTTGAAACGCGAAGAAATTTTATGTGCAAGCAAATTCTTTCATGAATTACTGATTTTTTCAGCTCAATGACCCTAAAATTGAAAAACATTTCAAATGAACTCAGAAAAGGTTGAAAGTTGGCATGGTATCATAACTTCACCCACATAGCATGTGCAAAAAGTAGAGAGGGTTACCGCAAAAACTGGATGCACTTCCTGTACAAAATGGACAATCTCTTTCGAAGTATCAGGGTTCCGGACGAAAACTCATCCGTTACAAAGGCATTTCATTTTTAAATAACCTAAGCATTACCAAATTGAATATAATGATAAAACACACTAATATTAAACATAAGAAAAAAGAATCACTAAAAAATCTATTTTCGAAGTTAAGTTATTCACAAACTAGTGATTCACACAAATTTCAAATAATTCAAAATTTGAACTATTCAAATTTGTAAACTACCGGTACTAACAGAAAGTTTGTAATTTTTTGTACCTAAAGCAAAAATATTCACAAAGAAACTCTAAATACAGCAAAAAACAACTCAAAAATAAATAAAACATAAATAAATAAAGCAAAGAAAAGAAAAAAGCCCACCTACTAGGCCACAGCGGCCTGCATATGACTAGAAACCAAAATTCTAGTTGGGCCAGGATGCAGGCCCGCTATCCTAGTAGGCCCAACAGGGCATCGCAGTAGAGGTAGGCCCAGAAGGCCTGCTTAAGAGAGGAGCTCGAGACAGCAGCGACGACGGGGCTTATAAGCAGGTGCGAGTGCCCCTCGGCTAGCGAGGTGGGACTAAACTTCTGCGCCCCTTGCCTGGCAGCGCACACCCTTTAGTACCGGGTCATGGCTCCAACCGGTACTAAAGGGGGGGCCTTTAGTACCGGTTGGAGCCACGACCCGGTACTAAAGGGGGTGCGGTTCCCGCCGCTTTCCCTGGCCAAAACAGACCTTTAGTACCGGTTGGTGGCTCCAACCAGTAAAGGTGGGTTCTATATAAGAAAACACTTCAAAAAAATTGTCAGTTTCTCATCTCTCCCTCTGCTTCTTTCTCCTCTGCCCCGTCCCCGTCCGTCGCCGTCGCTGTCCCCGTCGTCCCCGCTGCCGCGCCGCGCCCCGTCGTCGCGCCCCGCCCTGTCCTCCCATCGTCCCCGCCCGGCCCGTCCCCGTCCCCGTCATCGCCGCCCCGTCCCCGTCGTCACCACTCTATCCCCGTCGCCATCTCCGTCTCTGTCCCCGTCCCCGTCGCCGCCCCCCGTCGTCGCGCCTCGCCGGTGAGCTCCTGCGCCGGCCGCCAACTACACACACACATTGTTATAGAAACTTTAGCAATCTTTCTGTTTTTTAGTTATAGAATTATCAGAAATGTTAGTTTTAGTTATAGAAATATTATAAATGTTAGTTATATAGAAATGTTAGTTATATTAGAAATGTTAGTTATATAGAAGTGTTAGTTATATAGAAATGTTTTTTAGTTATAGGAATATTAGAAATGTTAGTTTTAGTTATAGAAATATTAGAAATGTTAGTTTTGGTTATAAAATTTAGAATTTGCATATATGAAATCACAATCCATCATTTAAAAAATATTACTTTACTTTTGCGGCATATAGTATTTGTTGTCGACGATGCCCGGCCCGCATCCTTGCCTTTGACCCGTTCATGACGACGTCCTGCTTCAGAGGACCCGTGTCCGGGATTGGGCTCCGCTGAGCTGGCACTGGGAGGTGCTACCTTCAGGGGCGCGACGCTTGATCAGGAACCCGGCCCCGGGTCCCGTCGTCGACCCTCATCTCCTTTGGTGGCGTTCGCGTGGGCCACTTTCGGTGCGGAGGGAGCCGGCCCCGCCAGAGGTGGTACGTCGTCGTGTTAGGGAGGAGGACGAGCACGTCCATTGCTACATGGCTGCTATGGACGTCAGGTTCTCCAATACCTGGCAGGTTCTTTGGGGAGATCACCCGAGCTATGATCCAGTGATGGTTCCTTCACTTTGGTTGTCCACCACCTAGATTACTCTCTAGTATTCGATTTTTATTAGCTAGCTAGCTAGCTAGTGATGTATTCGATATATAATATTCGAGATGATTTATTCGAGATTATATATATTATTCGAGACGATGTACTCGAGATTATATCTATTATTCGAGACGACGTATTTGATATTATATTCGATGATGCCTATTATGTACTATGTTTGATTCAGTTTTTCCTTATTAATTGATTGCATCCATGCATTGTAATTTGAATATATTTCTTTTGGATTAGTTAAATAAAACCTATGGCGGACAATACCAGCAGAGAGGGAGAAGAGGCCCTATTCAATATCATACGCAATCCTTGCGAGCCAGATGATGATCAGAATGAAGAAGATTATGACGGCTCCGAATATCTAAACAACACCGGGGAGGGTGATATGATATTCGATCACGATGACCGAATTGATGAAGTCATGAACTATGAACATGACGAAGAAAATGTTGATCTTGAAACAACAAAGACCAGCGAGGTATATATATTTATATAAGCAGGCATCTGGTGATCATCACATGTTTTAATGACTTGAAGATATATTAACGAATCGATCTTTCTTCTTTCAGCCATCCGGATCGAGCAAATCTTCAGGCAACAGGAAACGAGGCCCAAACAAAGAGTTGAAGGAGGGCGTAAAGTACAATATCGAGGCCATCGAACCTAATGGCGAACCATTAGCGCCTAAGAGGATTGCAGACAAGTTCATTCATCAGTGCGGAGTTCTTATGAAGGACCAACTCCTGATCTCCCTTCAAGAATGGAGAGAGCCAGCAAAGCCACGTCCAGGAGTTACTTTTGTCGACGACAGACAAAAACTTCTGCTTTGGGAAATGCTCATGGAACATTTCACCCTACCAGATCATTTCACAGATGCAGATGTGGAGAAAGTCAAGGACGCTTCTCTTAGGAAGATGGCGGTTGCGTTCAACAACCACAAGAATCATGAATGGGACAAGTACGTCAAGGGAGGAAGGAAGACTCCAGTATTCGAGGGAACACTAGAGAAGCAAAGTGCTCATTGGGACGATTTTGTGAAATTCAAGGATTCGGAATTATCTAAGGAACGGTCGAGAATAAACAAGGCTAATGCCGCAAAAAAAGGATAAGTTCCATAATCTGGGTCCAAGTGGCTATGCGGTGGCAATGCCTAAGTGGGATAAGTCTAAGAAAGAGATGGAGGATGCAGGTGTCACTGCAGAAACATTGAGCTGGCCCCCCAGGTGCAGGACTTGGTTCTATGCGCATGGGGGGAGTTGGACCCGAAGATAGGAAAAGTTTCGAGGAAGGCATGTCTGGACGGAGCCGAAGATAAGCTACTTGTTGCAATAGAAGAGGCTCGATCGGGGGTGTTCCAGCCAACAGAGAGAACGATGAGCTTATGCATGCCTTGGGAAATCCTAAACACCCGGGAAGAACACGAGGCAAGGGTGCTATTCCGTGGTATGAGGGGTTTTTGGACTAGAACGCCGACTACAGAACCCGTGCGAGAAAGAAGATTGTGGAGGAGAAGAAGAGGAAGATGGAGGAGGAGCAGAGGAAGCTGGACTATGAACGCCTTCAAGGCCTAGAATCAGCGCACACGAACTTGGCAGTCAAATTCCAGCGGTAGCAGGAGCAGATCGACTCACTTAGCCAGCAAAGGGGGTCTCAGCAGCTGCAGCAGCTAGCGGATGATCCAGCATTGGATAGCACCGTCCCATCGGTGCCGAGAAACAGCGTGGGTTCCGCCCCGGGCGACGCATTGCTGGATAGCTACCCAGTGGACGACATCATGGAGAACACTAACTGCGAGCTACACTTCAAAATGAAGAACATATCCATGAAGGTGGCGGACGCCCTTGCTATTACAAATCCCCCCGAGGCAACCTTCCATTGCAACCCGATTCCAGCGGGCTATGCTCGTGTCTTGGTTGATGAGGCGGTGGACCAATATTCGGGGCTAGAGCTTGACATTCCTGGAGGTGACGAGGAGCACACACTGGGAGAGGCCAACCATCGTATCATCCTATGGAGAAAGGATTGCATCATCTTTCAAAGGCCATCGACACCGCGTCATCCGACTCCTCATCGAAGTCGGCCACCGGGCCAGCAGACTCCCGCTCCTCCAAGTCCACCAACGCGTCAGGCCACTCCTCCTCCAAGTCCAGAAAAGCGTCAGGCCACTCCTCCTCCAAGTCCGGCACAACTTCAGCCCACTCCTCCTCCTCCAACTCAGCCACGTCAGCCGTCTTCGCCGCCTCAGCAATCACGGAAGAGAGCCGCCTCAGCTATGGTGCGTAGCGGTACAAGTCGGGGTAGTACTGGAGGTACAGGCGGAGGCAAGCGATTTCAATATGGTCCAAGCCTCGCGCCTCTTCCGCAGAGGCCTTATGACAAGTCCGAGGAGGAAAACGCAGCCATATCGAAGGCCGAGGTGGAAGCCCATTTTGCACCGAAACCGCCACCGCCGCCAAGGGAGAAAGTGCCTGAGGAAAAGATTGACCACTTCATTCGTATGACTAGAGCACCAGCTCCCAAGCCTGTTGACACAGACTATGAGCGCCACCTCAGGAAGTTAAATCGAGCATGTCTACAGAAAGAGGTGAGCTCAAGCTCGAGCAAATCAGCTGGCAAAACATGCGGTAAAACCGTTCCCCAGTTGGGAGAGCAGGCGGCGCAATCAATCCCCCCGCTTGTTGTGCCAACAACACATGAGAGTAGGCGCGCCTAATATTATTGTGGGCAAACCGTTAACATTGCCGAGCTGGGCGGTGTGGTAATAACCGAGGAGCATATTGAGCAGGCTAAAAGCCTCATGATCACTGTTGGACAACTCCTCGATATCGAGCCCATGTCTCCGACTAGAGAGGAGGAAATAAAATGGAAATATGTCCGGGGCCAACCTTTGGTCGAGCCAGACGAGGTCAAGAAGCTCCCAACGAGAATGTATGAATTGCATCAATGGTGCATGGACATTACCAAGAATTCCAATCGAGAGTCCATCATGGTGAATGTAAAGAAGGATCATTACTACCATGAGAAAGTTGTGTCCATTGAG
This sequence comes from Triticum urartu, assembly GCF_003073215.2. Classification (NCBI taxonomy): domain Eukaryota; kingdom Viridiplantae; phylum Streptophyta; class Magnoliopsida; order Poales; family Poaceae; genus Triticum; species Triticum urartu. Next base: position 433,234,658 of record NC_053023.1, on the reverse strand, counting down.
TATTCAGAACTATTTTAGTTATACAATCAAGACGCACTAGACAAATCTATCGTCAGTTGCTATTGTCTGTAAGTGATTTCTTTTTGTAATTTAAGTCTCAAGCTAGCTGTAGTGATCATTTTGATCAACCATTACCTGTAATTATCCTCACTATATTCTTTTCTATGGTATTATGCAGGATGAAGAATTATGAAATGAAAAAAGGTGGACGCAATGGCATTGGGTTCGTTGACCCAAATACCATTAATGAATACACATGGAAATTAGATCCATATTACGAAAAAAGTGTAGAGGAAAGCATGCTAGAGTTCTTCAAGCGCCTCAAATACAATGATGATATACTACTTCCTTACAACTTCGAGTGAGTCACACTGTCTTGTACTACAAATTCTGTTTTTTCCTACTAGCTAGCTACATGTTTTTGCTTACATATGCCTGCTTAATTAAGACATGCAAACGTGTGTGCATGCAGATTTCACTGGATCTTGTTAATCATTAAAGTTGATGAAGGGACAGTTGAAGTACTAGACTCGCTACTTAAGAAACCAACTGACTACACCATCATGAAGGGGATAGTCAACAGGTAATTTCAATCATTATTAACTATATCTCGGCCTATTTAATTAGTTCGTCATTTCCTGATAACAACTATTTAATAACCCATTTATTCATTTTCTTTGTCAGCGGGCAGGGCTTGGGCAAAGTTCATCAACGTCACTCCAGGCCAATGGAAACAAAATCTAAAATGGTATCGACCCATGGTAAGTAATTAAGTAGTACTAGCTAGCTGCCATCTCTTTAATTATCATGCTTGATTAATTATTATCTGATCAAATTCCATTCTCGTAAAGGCCCTGAAGCAGGCACCGGGGAATAATCTGTGTGCATACTACGTTTGCGAGAACGTTCGCATGATGGCGTCCGAAAGGAGCAGATCTCAAAGACAGGAGTGGGTACGTTTGTCAGAACACTATTCACATTTTTTTACACCATTATCAATATCTAGTCACGCAACTAATACACATGCATATTGATCTCCTTTTTAATAGTTCAAAGAGGTGCGGGAGAAGCTCCTACCAGAGGACCGCATAGAAGCAATTCAAGAGGAAATAGCGGGATTTTTGCTCGACCAGGTCATAGATCCCAAAGGAGAATACTTTTACCCGCTACCGCCCCCATGAACCACTTCCAATTGTTATCGTGCTTCGAAGGCACCAATTAGGCTAATGCCACTGGCTCCGAAGGCACCAATTAGGAGAAATTGTATATAGCTAGCTAATTCTATATATATATACATACATGTGTGTATATATGTGGGAATTAATTAATGGTGGTTGTGAGACATTCGATGATATATATATATATTCGGTTCTACTAGAAATTCTATTTATATATATGCATAACGTGTACAAGATGTAGTATCATAAAATACCAGCAAACAAAAAGAATTAAATGGAAAACACAAAATTAAATTAAAAAGAAATCATAAACCCAAAACCCCAACCTTTTAATACCGGTTGGTGTCACCAACCGGTACTAAAGGGCTCCCTGCCCCCGGAGCTGGCTCATACCACGTGGTTGCCCTTTAGCACCGGTTCGTGCTGAACCGGTACTAAAGGGGGGGGAACCTTTAGTGCCCACACTTTAGTGCCGGTTACCGAACCGGCACTAAAGGGCCTTACGAACCGGTGCTATTGCCCGGTTCTGCACTAGTGGCATAATGCGGTACCGCATTGAATCTCGCAAATGCGGTTCGCTCGAGCAGTGCATGATAGCCACTTCAGAACGGGACTATATCGAAGATTAACTCCTCGCTTCAGAAGTTATCTGGGGATCCGAAGACCACTTCCAGTGTGACTGAGCCTGTGCAAATGGCCTCTACACCTGGTATGACGCCTTTGAAGGTCATTTTTGTGGGTTTGATCCTTGAGGGGTCTATACCCATTTTGCGCACTGTGTCCTGATAAAGCAGGTTCAGGCTGCTGCCGCCATCCATAAGGACTCGAGTGTGGTGAAATCCATCAATGATTGGGTCTAGGACCAGTGTGGCGAATCCGCCATGACGGATACTAGTCGGGTGGTCCCTGCGATCGAAGGTGATCGAGCAAGAGGACCATGGGTTGAACTTTGGGGCAACTGGCTCCAACGCATATACGTCCCTTAGCGCACGCTTCCGCTCCCTCTTGGGGATGTGGGTTGCGTATATCATGTTCACCGTCCGCACTTGTGGGGGGAACCTCTTCTGTCCTCCGGTGTTCGGCTGCCGGGGCTCCTCCTCGTCATCGCTATGCGACCCCTTATCTTTGTTTTCGGAATTTAACTTGCCGGCCTGCTTGAACACCCAACAATCCCTGTTGGTGTGGTTGGCTGGCTTGTCGGGGGTGCCGTGTATTTGACACGAGCGATCGGGTTTTTTCCGCTGACCGTGTATTTGATACGGTCCAAACTGGACGGGCCCAGAGTGCTTCTTTTAAATGGCTTTTTCCGCTGACCGGGTTTAGAGCCTTTGAATCCGGAATTGACTGTCGTATCCTCGGTATTGTCGTTGTTGATGCGGCGCTTGTGTTTGTTGCGAAGTGACCTGCCATTGCCATCCTTGGTATCTGAAGTACCATGGTTCTTTGATATGTTATTGCTGCGAGCCAGCCAGCTGTCTTCTCCCACGCAAAAGCGGGTCATGAGTGTCGTGAGGGCTGCCATGGATTTCGGCTTTTCCTGGCCAAGGTGCCGGGCGAGCCACTTGTCGCGGATGTTGTGCTTAAAAGCTGCTAGGGCCTCTGCATCCAGATAGTCGACGATTTGATTTTTCTTTGTTAGGAACCATGTCTAGAATTGCCTGGCCGATTCCTCTGGCTGTTGAATTATGTGGCTCAAGTCATCGGCATCTGGTGGTCGCACATAAGTTCCCTGAAAATTGTCTCGCATAGTGGCGCACCCTCGCGATCCATAGATCGATCTTGCGTGTTTTGGTTGGTCCTCCAATACGTCTCACAGGTCTGGCGTATTTCCCCATGTCTTGACATTTTTATTTGAGTGGCGTCGGGGTGCGGGCTGAACTTTTGGCTGGAATGTCTCTTTGTCGCGGCCACGAGGTGGCCGATCAGCCGCGTCATACGCTTGAGATGTAGGTTTTGGTGCATCCTCCTCTAGTCGGGGTAGCAACCTGCGCTTTGGGTAACTCTTGGAGGGGCGTTCGAGTTTATATTCCTCGGAGGCAAGGACTTCAGTCCATCTGTCAGCTAGCAAATCTTGATCAGCTTGAAGCTGTTGTTGCTTTTTCTTAAGGCTATTTTCCGTGGCTATAAGCCGGCGCTTAAAGCGCTCTTGTTTGACGGGATCCTCAGGCACGACGAATTCATCATCGTCGAGGCTTGCCTCGTCTTATGAGGGAGACATGTAATTATCATCCTCCGCTTCTCCATCTGCCGCTCTGTCGAGAGGGCTAGCTTCTCCATCTTCCTGCCCTAAATCTTGTTGGAGGGGATTGTTGTCATCTTCGAGACTGTCCGGAGTGCTATTATCTCCTGTGCCAGTGTCACCGCTTTTGCTTTGGCAAGACTTAGAGCGGCGCCGCTGACGTCGGCGCTTGGGTTGCATCTTGGAGGGGTCATCCTCCGCTGTCCCGTCGCCATTGCCTTCTTTGGGTGTGTCCACCATATATATGTCATATGATGAGGTGGCTGTCCAGCGCCCTGTAGGCAGTGGTTCCTCTTTGTCTCCCGCATCGTCGTCCATACCGTCGATGTCCTTGGAGTCGAAGTCGAGCATGTCGGTTAAGTCGTCGACAGTGGCTACTAAGTGGGTGGTGGGTGGGCGGCGAATTTCTTCGTCATCCGCATCCCAATCCTGCCGGACGTAGTTCGGCCAGGACTCTCCTGACAAGGAGAGAGACCTTAATGAGTTCAGTATGTCGCCGAAGGGCGAGTGCTGAAAAATATCTATGGAGGTAAACTCCATGATCGGCACCCAATCGGATTCGATAGGCACGGGCATAGGCGGTTCGGAGTCCGTGGCCGGGGAGGGATCCAGTAGTTCGGCGTCATGGCTCCCGTGAAGGGTATGGTCAATACTCGGCTCGATCGCCGATGAGAGTGCGGCCCCTGTGGCGGGGTCTATCCACCCGTCCATGGATGGCGCAACTGGCTCTGAATTGAGGGTCGGAGCGGTTACCGGCGTGATCTCCTGGACACTGTCCGGTGGCAGAGCTAAATCATGCTCATCGTGACCGTGTGGAGCACTAAGCGGGGGCTCGAATCCGTCGAAGATCAAGTCTCCGCGGATATCAGCCGTGTAGTTTAAGCTTCCAAACCCGACCTGGTGGCCAGGGGCGTAACTCTCGATCTGCTCCAGATGGCCAAGCGAGTTGGCCCGCAGTGCGAAGTTGCCAAATACAAAGATCTATCCGTGGAGAAAAGTCTCACCCTGAACTGCATCGCTATCGATGATCGAAGGAGCCATCAAGCCTAACGGCGACGACACAGAGGAACTCTCAATAAAAGCACCAATGTCGGTGTCAAAACCGGCGGATCTCGGGTAGGGGGTCCTGAACTGTGCGTCTAAGGCGGATGGTAACAGGAGGCAGGGGACACGATGTTTTACCCAGGTTCGGGCCCTCTTGATGGAGGTAAAACCCTACGTCCTGCTTGATTATACTTGATAATATGGGTATTACAAGAGTTGATCTACCACGAGATCGGAGAGGCTAAACCCTAGAAGCTAGCCTATGGTCTGATTGTATGTTGTCCTACGAACTAAAACCCTCCGGTTTATATAGACACCGGAGGGGGCTAGGGTTACACAAGGTCGGTTACAAAGGAGGAGATATACATATCCGTATTGCCTAGCTTGCCTTCCACGCCAAGTAGAGTCCCATCCGGACACAGGACGAACTTCAATCTTGTATCTTCATAGTCCAACAATCCGGTCAAAGGATATAGTCCGGCTGTCCGGAGACCCCCTAATCCAGGACTCCCTCACCTAGTGACAAGCATTAAGCATAGCAAAGTCATAGCAACATCAATCTCAGAACATAGTGGACACTAGGGATCAAACCCTAACAAAATTAACTCGATTACATGATAGATCCCATCCAACCCATCACCGTCCAGCAAGCCTACGATGGAATTACTCATGCACGGCGGTGAGCATCATGAAATTGGTGATGGAGGATGGTTGATGATGACGATGGCGACGGATTCCCCTCTCCGGAGCCCTGAGTGGACTCCAGATCCGCCCTCCCGAGAGGTTTTAGGGCTTCGCGGTGGCTCCGTATCGTAAAACGCGATGATTTCTTCTCTCTGATTTTTTTCTCCCTGAAACACAATATATGGAGTTGGAGTCGGAGAGGCAACAGGGGGCCCATGAGGTAGGGGCGTGCCCTAGGGGGGTAGGCGCGCCCCCCACCCTCGTGGACAGGTGGTGGGCCCCCTGGCCTTCATCTTTTGCAGGTATGTTTCATATTTTCTGAAAAGTCGTTCCGTGAAGTTTCAGGTCATTCCGAGAACGTTTGTTTCTGCACATAAATAACACCATTGTAATTCTACTGAAAACAACGTCAGTCCAGGTTAGTTCCATTCAAATCATGCAAGTTAGAGTCCAAAACAAGGGCAAAAGTGTTTGGAAAAGTAGATACTACGGAGACGTATCAAATAACAGGGGGTGTGGGTGAGTAGACGAATGCCCTGGCCAGCGGTGGGAGTAGTAGGGGTGGTGAGGCCTCCACGGCATCACCGCCGGCCACAGGAGGCAGGAGCACGCTGCACGACCAGCGCTGGTTCGGGCGGCGGGAGCAAGAAGACCAGAGGTTGAAGAAGCACTATGGCCGTTGGATGAACATCGTATGGTAACTGGAGCTAAAATCGTTCATGTTGACTAAGTTGACAAAGCCCTCCATCCAAATCAACTTGGTAGGCCCACAAGTCAGCCTCCCACTATGCTGGGTTCCAGCTGGCAGGGGGAGTATTCATTTTTTTGTGCGTAATAAGGAGGCACTTCCTTGCGTGCGAAGATAGCTGGTGGGTCCGACCTGTCAGCGGGGGGCACGTATTTTTCGTGAAATACAGAGGCCCTTCCGGTGGGTCCCATATGTCAGGTGGACGAATCAAAGACTTGAGAAGGCGTACAGAACAAGCTAGTTTGCTAGTAAAGATACGTTGCCGAGTTTTAGAAAAAAGAGAGATGTGCTCCTATAGCTGGTTCGAATCCAAACCTAGACTATGACTATATATGGTGCTATGCTACTCTGCAAGTAATGAAACTGACATATCCAACATTCGCTTCTCCTCTTCTCTACTTACTCTGCCTAGCATCAGAAGCTCTGGCCACAGCAACCATGTTCGCTAGCTGCTCGTCCACCAGCTCTTCAGTAGGCAACAACCAAATATGCGCCAAGTCACCACCCGTACCATCGCCTATGGGTCTCATCACACCCCTGCCGGCACACGCACTGCAGCCGGTTGCTCATCGCAACCCGCTACCGTTGGTGTGGTGCCACTGCTGCAAATCACGAAGAGTCATCCGTCACGTCTCAACCACAATCCTCAACCCTGGCCGAGTCTTCTACAAAAGCCCGAATCATGGGGTAATAATATGTTTAAGTGTTGTTCTGCTGCATTCAGTTGCTGATTTTTTAATAGTTTTGTTGATGATCTTCCAATTTGATTCGTGCAAAAAAGGGAAGATTCCTATCATTTGTATTTTTGGGAAGTTGCTGATGTGGGGGAGTGCAACTATGCTGATTATTTGGTTAGCCGAGGAATCCCAATACCAACAGGTTGGGGTGTTGGACAACTAACTGAAGGAACGACGGAAGAGGAAGATGCAGAGGAGAAGGTTAAAGATGCAGTTCCTCTGATCATGGCCAAGCAATAGCTGCTGAACGGCCTTGACAGCAATGAGGAGATGAAAGAGCTTGTGAAGATAATGGGCAAAATTGATGTGCTTTGTAGGATGACTGTCTCGTTATTTGCAGTGTATGTAGCACTCGTGATGTATTCAGTGGCTATGACATGAGCACTTTGCTGAAACTAGTAATGAATAAAACCTGTGTAGCAGGCTGGGCGTAGTGTTGTGAACATCTAATGATTTCTATTAACGGAAATCAGGGGGTATCCCCTTTTGCTCATAAATAAATAAATAGCAGAGGCCCTTTTGGTAATAAATAAATAAATTAGCAGAGGCCCTGTCGGGTCAGCTTTGTTCTCATTCGAAGACGTCGAGCAAATTGCAGTCCAACAACAAACTATGTCATCAAATTCAAGTTTCACAGCCAAATATGAGTACAACTAAACAACAATGTCATCATGTTTTATTCGTCATACAATCACCAAACACAAATCAGCATACATAACAAGTGATGTTCTCACAGGAAAATACTAAACAACATGTTCATCGGGTTTCAGTTGTCATAGCAAACACAATTTCACATAGTAGATAAAAAAACATCTTCTGAAAGGCAAATACGATAAAAGCTATGTAATCATCATCCGCAGTAGCAGCGTCAACATCTTCGCCATGTGTATCACTCTGAATCGTAATTCCCCATGGTGTCATCTTCTTCTTCGTCCTCAACGTCCTCGAACGTTGGCTTCTTCTTGATCAACTCTTGTATGTCCACATCACGACAGTCAATCTTTTCGTCGGCGTCATTGACGTGATGGGTTCTCAAAGATATTAGGAACATCTATGTTATCTTGTACATCAGGAGTAGTGTAAGCATCATCTTGTTGTGCAACTTCATTAAACGAATTCCTCTGCTCAAACCTTTGCAATACTCTCCAGTCATCGCTAGGTGCAAATGTGTCTTCCAAGAAAAATATCTGTGTTGCTTGATTTGCCAAAATAAGAGGCTCATTGGTCTGGTATGCCGCCTTGACATTGATGGATTTGAACTAATCATCAGCTTTGAGTTTTGTGATCCTGGAAAACAGGTTATACCAACGACAACACAACAGAACCACACACCGATGATCCTCAAAACTGGAGATATACTGCAACTGAACAATGTCTGTTATGTTAGCATACATTTCAGTTTTCTCTTTGTCATATGTATCCATGCTCATGATAGCACTGTTTGGTGTCTTCCTGCCTTCTCGTGCAAGGGTGTTGTAGCGCACATCTCCCACAACGCAAGATTCATAATGTCTTACTCGAGTATCAGGACCCATTGCTAGTGAGTAAAGGGCATCATCAACTGCGTGCCCATCCTCCCGCATCTTCTTAACCTATGGTTAGAAAATAGACAAGCCGATCATCTTATGTACTCAATATATTAAAAAACAGATAGGGCAATTCAAAAGCTTACATGGCTCTTGAACCATTTCACAAATACTGCCATAACCAGTTTGTCAATGTTTCTTGTATTTTGCGGCAGTAATTCCTTTTTGTAGATGTTGCACAAGATAGTGATCGCGTGAAACATCTAAATATATAAGAATGTGCTGCAAGTTTAGTAGATTACGATGTATAAGCTGCAGTACTTAGCACTTACTTGATATAAGGTAGTATCTCAGGAATGTTATTCAGCACATACCAAACCATTTTGTCCAAATCTTTAGGTTTGTCCTCTTGTCAACTCTTCCCTGTAACTCGAACAGAATAATCAAAAACATTGAGCCCGGGATTGTCTTCATCCACCTCTTTGCTAAGCTGTTCAGCTGTTTCAATGTATTTTGAGCAGAATGTCAACGCTTCTGTAGCAATGTAGGCCTCTTCGATGGAACCCTCGGGTCTAGCTCTATTCCTAACATAGCCCTTGAAAGTGCCTACCCGCCTTTCAATAGGGTACATCCAGCCATACTGTACTGAACCTCTAAGTAGTGCCTCATCAGGTAGATGAACAGCCAAATGCACCATCACATCAAAGAAGGCCGGAGGATATATCTTCTCAAGGTCGCATAGGATAGTTGGTATCTTGTCTCTAAGACGCTCCAAAGCATATATCCTGATATTTCTACTGCAGAGTTCCCTGAAGAATTGTCCTAACTCTGCAACTGCTCTGTATAAGTCAGGGCGGCCCAATCCTCTAAGGATAACAGGTAAAACCCTTTGAAGTAGGACGTGGCAGTCATGAGTTTTCAACCCTTGTACCTTGTTTCCATCTACACTGACTCTCCTTTCAGGGTTGGAAGCAAATCCATGTGGTAATCTCACACGTGACAGGACCTCGTAGAATTATTTTCTTTTTACCTTGTCCAAGACGTACACAGCTGGTGCCATATCCCGTGCTTTACCTTCATCTTGCACCTGCAAATCCTGTCTGATACCCAGGTGTGTCAAATAAATCCTAGATTTTAAGGTATCTTTCGTCTTGCCTTCAATATTAATAAGTGTGCCGATAATGCGGTCACATATATTTTTCTTGATGTGCATCACATCAAGATTATGCCGCAGATCCAAATCTTTCCAATACTCCAAGTCCCACAAAGTGGACCTACGGGTAAACAGTAATCTCCCTTTTGCCCTGCCACACTTCCTTTTCCCGCTACCATTACCAGGATGGTTTCCTGGTGTAATATGCCTGACCTTCTCTAATTCCACTTGCAACTCATCGGCGGTAAGCCTCTTTGGCGCATCACGGTTTTCATGCTTCGCATTGAACATATGTCTTCGGTATTTTCTAGGATGCGGCTTGTCCTTGGCAAGGAAACGGCGGTGCCCAATGTAAACAATCTTGCTAAGTATTGCATATGATAGCGGATTCCTGTCATAGCGAACACATGCATTGTAACCATGTGTCGTTCGCCCTGACATAGTGCCCAAAGCCGGATAATCATGGATGCACCAAATTATAAGAGCACATAGAAAGAAATCAGCTCGTGGGCTGCTATATAGGTCTCGAGTGAGAACACCCCTCCATAGCTGTTGAAGTTCCTCCACAAGAGGCTCCATGAACAAATCAAAATCCATTCCAGGACTTTTTGGACCTGGGATGAGCAAGGCCATCATGAAGTTTGATTCTTTGGTGCAGATATTTGGAGGCATGTTGTAAGGGATAACAAGCACTGGCCACATGCTATATGTGGCGCTTTGGTGACCAAATGGGTTAAATCCATCTGAAGCTAAGCCAAGTCTAATGTTTCTTGGGTCAGCATCAAACTTCTCGTGTTTCTGATTGAAGCTTTTCCACTCACTACCATGTGATGGATGACTCATTACATTCTGATCTCTATACTCCTAGTTCCTAGAATACCACAATACATCCTCTCTTGTTTCAGTATCATGAAACAACCTCTGCAATCTTGGTGTAACTGGAAAATGTCTTAGAACATTATGACGAATCCTCTTCACAACATCGCCATCTTTCCATCTTGATGATTTGCATTTCGGGCATTCACTTAAGTTGGCATAATCCTTCCAGAACAGAACACAATTATTCTTACAAACATGGATCATATCATATCCAATTCCAACTGCACGAAGGAAATTCTTCATTTCACTGTAGGTGTGTGGCAGCTCATACGCATCTGGCAAGCTTTGCGGAAAACAGCCAACATCGCATCGAATGATTTGTTGTTCATCCGCTCAAATGTCTTCATCTGAAGAAAGGTGACGATAGCTGAAAATACTGATAGCTTATTTCCTGGGGTGACAGCCATGTTGCATTGTTCCAACATGCGGGCCCACCATTTTTCTTCTACAGGTGAAAGTTCTCGGAATGCATGAGCATTTCGTAGAATTGTTTCAATGTTGGTCAAACTCACTGGCTCCGCCACCACCTCCTCCTCCTCCTCTTCCACGTGAGCATCAAGCAGATCAAGATGGTGATCTGCTACTTCCACGTAGTCAATAACATTGACGTTCACAGCTTCACCATGATGAACCCACCTAGTATATGTGACCAACATCCCATACAAGTGTAGATGATTTTGCACAGTTGACTGGGGTGTTGTAACTGAATTCATACAACTGTTACATGGGAAGAGCACATCTGATTTCGGACCACCGTACTCAGCTCTGATAAAGTTCATGAAGTTTTCAACCCCCTCCACATATGCAGCGGAGAATCTTCGAGCAGAAGTTATACAAGTCTGGTCCATCTGTTAGACATACAAATTAGTTCTTCTACCAGATATTACAGGAAAAACATATATGCTTTTTTATGAAGTCCAGAAAAAATATCTAGGTCGATGTCTAAATCTATGGCAAGATATTTGGACGAGCAGATCTAAGTAACAAAATATATGTAAAGCTAATTCAGCAAACAGATTTGAGTGCTAAATTATGGCAGGCTGTTTCAGTAGTCAATGAGGCCGAGCACACAGCCATCGAACTATCAAAGGCCATCGCAGCAACAAAGATCGAGTATAAAACGGTGTAGAGCTATTTCACCTAACAGATTGGCTACTAGACCATGGCAATCTACGTCACAATAAATATATGGCAGGATATTTTAGCAACTAATTGGCCTTGGCATGCCATCTCAGCTAAGCAGATTGAGTGCAGAACAGGGCAAGGAAACTTCTTAAGCAGAGCATATTAACTGTAAACTACTTCGGCAAACAGTGATATTAGCAACGTCTATCAGCTAACATTCAGCGCTACACCGACATGCACGGGGCCTCAGTCTAGAATGCGCGTACCGTGGGAGAAGCTGACCGTCGTGCGTCTCCACACGAACATCGCCAGCGGTGGCGGCACTGACCGTCGTGCTCCTCCACAAGAACGACGCCAGTGGTTGCGGCGCGGCTAGAGGTCGGTAGTCTACGAGAGCGTACTGTGGGAGCGAGAGGATCGCCGTGCGCCCCCCTCAATGAACCACGGCGTCGGCGTATCGGCGCGGCGGGGAGGGAGGCTTTGGCGGAGAGAATGGAGTGGAGGGGGATGGGGGGAGGGGGTTTGGGGAATATTATTGGCTAGTTGGCCGAAGGGAGGTTGAATCTAGGATTTGGGAGGAATTTTTGTGTGTGTGTGGGGGGGGGGGGATTTTCACGCGGTGGGCAGGGGGAGTTTGGCACTTGGTCGGTTTCTCCAAGTGCAGTCCCACGTGTCAGTGAATAGGCAAGCCGAAGCGCGGTCCGTTTGCGTGAGCTGTGTGCAGGACTGAACGTGTGTGGGGTGCAATGCGACCGCGACAGGGGTGCTGTGAGTGTACCACCTTTTTTCCTTTTAAACTAGGTGTTTCGCCCCCTCAAAAAAACTTGTTGCTTCGCGCGATCCATCGATACTACTACTAGTAATCCAGTAATCCCGACTAAAACGGCGCGGCTGGGTCTTTTCCTACGCGATATGCTGGGAGGTTGGCTTAGTTGGGTTTTTTAGGACGAGTAATGCTACACCTACGTAATCCAGTTACGTAATTAACGTAATGTGAACTGTGTGAGCTGTTGATTGTAGATTGGGGGCGGGAGGGGCCCACACTAGTAGAAAACAGGGCTTTCGTTCGGCCAGAAAAGAGCATTAATCAAGGTTGCATTATGAACCGGGACTAATGTGAGCATTAGTCCCGGTTCGAGCGGCGAGGGCACCGTACATGCATTACTCCCGGTTCAAATGGGACCTTTAGTCCCGGTTGGTGCCACGAACCGGTACTAAAGGGTGCGATGCCCATTAGTACCGGTTTGTGGCACGAACCGGTACTAAAGGTCTAACCTTTAGTACCGTTTCGTGCCACGAACCGGTACTAATGGGGTTGAGACCTTTAGTACCGGTTCATGCCACGAACCGGTACTAATGATGCAATTTTCAAATCCTAACCCCCTGTGTATCGCCTTTTCAGTTTTGTAAAAAGAAAAAGAAAATGATAAAAACATCAAAAGTTAAAATCCTTCGAGACGTAGTTATGTTACCACATCTACTAGTTAGGAAAATTTAAAAACATAAATTTGGACATGTTTTGCAAAAAGTGTAGGGAAAATGTAAAACTGCTGTAACTTTTGCATACGATGTGAGAAAAAAACGTATAATATATCAAAATGTTCAGAACGAAAATCCGCATCCGAAGGAAAAAAAGGAAAAAAGATATGCTCAAATTTTAAAATGTTCAGAACAGCCTGTTTGCAAAATTTTAGAATCCTCAAATTCCAAAAGGAAAAAAAGATATGCTCAAATTTCAGTTTTTTTGAATTTTGGTTAAATCTGGTCAAACTACTTATTCAAAAAGTATTAGTGTAACTAAATAATTATTCAAGAATATTAGTGTTACTAAATAATTATATCAATTTTTTTAATTTTGGTCAAATCTGGTCAAACTGTGCTCAAATAGGGGTCAAACAATGGTCAAACTACTTATTCAAGAAATACTAGTGTTACTAAATAATTATTCAAGAATATTAGTGTTACTAAATAATTATATCAATTTTTTAATTTTGGTCAAATCTGGTCAAACTGTGGTCAAACTATGGTCAAACTACTTATTCAAGAAAAATTAGTGTTACTAAATAATTATTCAAGAATGTTAGTGTTACTAAATAATTATTTCGATTTTTTTGAATTTTGGTCAAATCTGGTCAAACTATGGTCAAACTACTTATTCAAGAAATATTAGTGTTACTAAATAATTATTGTTTTTTAGAATAATAGTTTCAAACTCAAACAGTGAAACGTGTGGCTTCATGCTCAAGCTAAACTCCTGAGGGTTAATACGATTGACATCTTACTATTGTCAGGAGAACAACAAGTGCAGACTTGGAAACGGGGGGGGGGATAGAACCCGGAAGTTAAGCGTGCTTGCTCACGCTGGAGTAGTGAGAGGATGGGTGACTGTCCGGGAAGTTAGATGATTTGGAACGATGAGGGGTGATTAGAGATTAGAGGTTAAATTGGGCAGTGATGAGGGTGATTAGAGATTAGAGGTTAAAATAATTCAGAAATTTGAAAATCAGGAAAAAAATTCATTTTTTTTTTCAAATTGGACCTCCAGGCAGTGGCCACGTGGAGGGTCTTCAGTCCCGGTTGGTGTAAGAACCGGGGCAAAAGGGGGGAGGCTTTAGTAACGACCCTTTAGTCCCGGTTCAGGAACCGGGACTAAAGGCCCTTATGAACCAGGACTAAAGGCCCTTATTCTACTAGTGCCACCACCATGAAAATCAGGAGAGGAGAGACAGAGGAAATTTACGTTAACCCTTTCGTAGGTTCCCGTAGATGTAGAAAGATCTGAAATGCGCGAATGAGTAGTGGACGTACTATTGGAGTGCCTAAGATAAATTGTGTATGTATAGACCCTATTGTCGGCGTTCTGGGAACGGGGGTCCCCAGACTTGCCTGCCTGCGGCCTGCGGCGTGGCTCAAGTGGGGGGGGGGGGGCCAGCGCGGCCCACCTTCATCAGCTCAAGCTCAAGACCCTCGCGAGGGCCCAAGCCTCGCGTGGCGGACGACATGAAGCTTCCTCAGAGGCAGCCTCATGAGGCAGGCTCGCGAGGAGGCGGAGAGATCAAGGCAGGGGTACCTCACGAGGAGCCCGTGACGCAAGCCATGACGATCGAGACCAGGCAGGCGCCAGGCGGGCGCCGGCCTGCGTAGTGTCCTTGTTTCCCCTTTGGTGCAAAGGGGGCAAGCACAGGCCAAGGCATCAGGCAAAGGTTACCATTCCAGTGCAACGAGACCAAGACTAGCAGAGCGGCAGGATGGAGGTCACCGTGGATCCCGAGACGGTGTCATCACCAGAGCTTTTGGCAGCTGAAGACCACCTTTGGTCAGGATAACTTGTACTAGATGTTCCCCTTCAAAATGGCCAATTGTTGGCACCCTTCCCGCTCATTATTTGGGGAGAGGCCCAGGTCCCCTATAAATAGAGCTAGCCACCACAGAAGGAAGGAGACACCCAGGGGGGATGAAAGAGAGACGGCTAGAGATCTGATAGAACCCTAGCAGAGAGAGAGAGAGAGAGAGGCGACTGAACTCACCCAAGCAGTTCATCGCGCCAGCTCAAGAACACCTCTCGCGAGGCTGTTCTTCCTTTGTACTGTTCATCATTAGCCCCCGAGGCAATCCACCACACCACACACTGGAGTAGGGTATTACACCACAACGGTGGCTCGAACCAGTATAAATCTCATGTCCCTTGTGTTTTTCGTTGTTTCCAGCTTAGATCACGCGAGGAGATTGGACGTAGATCGGTAGGGGAGGGATCTCCGCGCGCACCCCCGTGTTCGAACCTCAAGGGTCTAATGGAACCCGAAATCCGACATTTGGCGCGCCAGGTAGGGGTGCGCCGGAATCTTTCTTCCACTGTTCGCGTGTGATCTTCCGTCGTGTCCATGGCTGACGCTCGCCGGGCTCGCGCTGAGCGCCGGGCTGCTCTCGCCACCCACCATGTCATTCCCCGTCGCCTGCGCCAACGCCGCCATCGGCCCGGCGGGGAACGAGCAGCAGGCCTCGTCCCAGCATCCTTCGGTGCGGTGGGAGGGCCACACTGCCACACCGTCGCTGACTCCAGCCGCTTCGTTGTCCCACGCCCGTCGCGCCCCCACGGACGCGCACGCCGCGCTGCTCCTGACAAGAGAGCTCTTGCACTACCGCCCCGTTGACGACCTCTATGAAGACTGGCTCGCCCGCATCACCGAGCTCGTCAGCGCCGCAGGGGGCTCCCCCTTGCCGTCCTTCTCGCTGCCTCGCCCTCCATTCCGTGCAGGAGGTGAGGATCTGGAGGTGCCTCCACCACCTCCTCCCCAAGAAGGCGCCCTGGCTCCAAGGCGCGCAGCCCCAAGGCGAGACCCTCCGTGCCCGGCACCTGCACAGCAAGAAAGGAGCTGCCAAGAGATCCCTCATCCCCAAGAAGGTGCTTGCGCGCTCCCAGCGCCGACGCGCCAAGATCGCGTCTCTGCACCTCCACACCAAGACCCCACACTGCTCCAAGCGGCGGCGCGCGGTAATCCCTAGGAGCAAGCCTAGTACCAGCAAAAGGCACCGGTGGCCACAACAGGCTGCCGTGCCCTCACCCCCGAGCTACGCGGCATCGCATGGCCAGGCAAGTTCAAGCCTGACCTGCCCCCCTAGCTACGATGGCACGGCGGACCCTGCGGAGTTCCTGCAGCTCTATGAGCTATGCATCGAAGCCGCCAACGGAGACGAAAGGGTCATGGCGAATTGGTTCCCCATGGTGCTCAAGGATGGGGCCCGCACCTGGCTCCTGAACCTGGCTCCTGGCACAATCTCCTCCAGGGACGAGATGCGCACTCGCTTCATCGCCAACTTCCAAGGCACTCGCGACCGGCCCCCGGCCATGAGCAATCTGCGCCGCATCAAGCAGCAGCAAGGGGAAACCCTGCAGAAATACATCCAGTGCTTCAACAACGCTCGCCTCAAGATCCCCAAGGTGACTGAAGAAGCCATCATCTCGGCCTTCTCCGATGGCGTACGCGACATCAAGATGAAGGAGGAGCTAGCAATCCATGAAGACCTGTGCACATCCCTGGAGCTGTTCAACTTGGCGACCAAGTGCGCCAGGGCTGAGGAAGGGCGCCTTTCCCTCCTCGAACTCCCGGCTGCCGACCCAGAAGAGAAGAAGCCCAAGGCCAAGGACGTGAAGCGCAAGGGGGTTGTCGCGCCTCCAGCGGAACCAGACACCAAGCGAGGCAGGGATCAGCCTGAGTCATCCAAGGGCAGCCGGTACTGCGTGTACCATGACCTCCACACCCACAACACCAACGAATGTCAAGAGCTCCTTGCCGTGAGAGATGGACGTGTCGGCCGACGCCTCGAGCGCAACAATAGGGGCTATGGCCGAGGAGGAGGAAGAGGTGGCAGACGATGGGAAGACCATGGCCCTCGCCAAGGGTGGCGAGACCGACCTCGCGAGGATCGCTGGCAGGACCAGCCTCGCGAGGGAGGCTGGAGAGATCAGCCTCGTGAGGATCGCCCACACGGCAACGCAGGCCTTCCTCCTCTACCGCCACTACCAAGGAGGAACGAAGACCAACATCAAGACGAGGGGGCTGGGGGCTTCCAGGAGCCACGCGCAATCGCTTGCATCTTGGGTGGCGCGCAGGCCCCGGCCTCACAGCGCATCTTCAAGCAGTTTGCTCGCGAGATGAATGCAGTCCTCCCCAAGCTTGAGGCCACGCGCCCTCTCAGCTGGTCTGCGTGTGCTATCACGTTCAGCTTAGCGGATCAGCTCAAGTGCGTGGCAACGGCCGGAGTCCTCCCGATGCTTTGCTCCCCAGTCATCAGCAACGTGCAGGTCACCAGGACCCTCATTGACGGCGGAGCAGGACTCAACGTCCTGTCCGTCGAGACGTTCGACAATCTCCAAGTGCCGTATGATCAGCTTTAGCCAACCAAGCCCTTCTCAGGAGTCACTGATGGTTCCAGCGTTCTGATAGGGCAGGTTCGCCTTCCAGTCACCTTCGGGCAGCGCAACAACTACCGCACCGAGCTCATCGACTTCGACGTCGCCCACATCCGTCTGCCATACAACGCCATTCTCGGGGACCCAACCCTGGCCAAAGTCATGGCAGTGACTCACCATGGGTACAATGTCCTCAAGATGCCAGGAAGCGGCGGAGTCATCACCGTACCTTGTGAAGAAAGGGACGCAGTGTGTTCACTTGAGCGCGCGTTCCAAGCCGCGGCAATCGAAGACCCAGACCATAGAAATGGAAGACTTCCTGAGGCGACCCTTAAGAAGAAGAAGGTTTCGCCTAGCCCAAGCCATAAGGGGGCAGGTGCCTCCGGAGGTGTTGCGTCAGGATCTGTGCCCAATCAGGAAGCGCCACCCTCTCTCGCTTAGGAAGGCACGCCCGGTGCCCTCCTCAGGTAGGGCTCGGGGGCTCTTTCTTGGAGAGCCACCGACCTTGCCGAGGTCGCGAGGGAGGCGCTCGGGCACCACTTGGAGGGGTGCTTCGAGGCACGTTTCCTTCAGGAAGGTACAACGCAAGGAAAACCAAACCCTCAGGAGTTCATCGCAAGAAACACCCAGGAGCTACAGGAATCGAGAGTCATGCGCGGCAGCCGCCGCCTGCCCACCGTAACCCCACATCCAGGCGAGGATGGTGGGTTGCGCGTCTGCATTGATGTGCCAGGGCTCAACCGAGCCGCGTCTCTGGAGCGCCTCTATCCTTCGCGCGCGGGGCGTTGCGAGGGTCCACCTCACAGCTACGCTTGCGTGCCTTTCGACCTGCCGAACGCGGTCGCCGCTCATCAGCGCTAGCCGAGGAGCAGTCTAGAGGCTCAGGAGGTCAGGCATGGTGCGGTCCTGGCGGAGATGGAGAAGGCCCTCGGAAACCCACCAGTGCCCCCGGAGCCTCCCGAGGCTCCTGGGCCTGGGGTCTCGTAAGGATCGATGTCTTCATCGCGCATCGACCGCTTCTTCAGCATCACTTCAACTTCAACAACACCAGGTGACATCTTTCTAAGTTCCGTTTTTAGCTGGGAGCGCCCACAGGGCCACATCATTCCCAGGTCGCGTGGGTCCATCCCTGCGGCATGTATCCGTTTTGCTTACGCTCTTTACTTAACTTGTTGGGGGCGCCCCTTGGGCTGCATCATCCCTGAGGTGCTCGGGCCTGGCCCAGCGGCATTTGCTTTTCATGCGTCTACTTAAAATGAATTTCCTCCTGCGTGCTTAACATACCCGACCTAATCGCCTGCTCGATTAACGCCTACCTATGGAGCCGCTCGCTCTGGCACGGCATCTGCGCACGGGTCCGTCCCTGCAACACCGATAAATCTGAGTGGTCGAGCTCTGGCCGCAGCAGCCCCGCAAGGCGCCACCTCACCAGGCCCTCAGTGCCCCAATCACTTCCCCGGAGCGACAAAGGTTGGCTGGCAACCGTAACGACAGGTCTTGTTTCTCTTAATGATTGGTGTGCAGGACCTACTCCAGGAGCAATGCTAGGGACATCGTGAGCTGTCTCTCCCTCTCTCCGGCACGGACCGCTTGCATGTTAAAAGGGGGGCGCCTGAGCATCGCGACTCATGGGCTCCTACTGGCTCTCCCGCCCTCACCCCCTGGCCTTGACCCACGGCATCACGACCTGTCATACCAGCGGCTGCTGAGCTCGCTCGAGGGCCGGGACCTGAGGACATAGAGCATTAAGGAAAGTGCCGGGTAGTGGGAAGAAGCTCACGAGGACCTAACCCAGCAACGCCTCAGCTGCCACCGCTTGGGCCAGGCGCTTCGTCGAGGAACTACACCAGTCTCAAGGGATAAGTCACGCCCTTACAGGAGTTGAACCAACGCAGCGCAAAAACCCTCGCCTAGTGCGGCTCTGTCACGGCGACGTTGTCTTCCTTTCTCGCCCAGCGAGGGCTGCTTGAGCGCTAAAGGGGACCTCCCGAGCATCGTGACTCGGGGGCTCTTACTGGACCTCGTGTCGCTCACCTCCTGGCCTTGACCACGGTATCACGACCTGGCATACCAGCGACAGCTGAAGCCCGCCTGGGGACTGGGACCTGTCAACGTAGAGCGCCAAGTCCTCGTGAGGATAGAAAGGGGGAGCCGAGCCAAGACAGGACAAGCACCTCGCATTGATTCATATTAAGGATATAATATTCATAAAAGACATGGCAAATGCCTTACATACCCCCGCGGGGTGTTGCTTCGATTCCTCGTAGGGAACAAGAGTCCTAATCATAAGGAACACTAATCGCCCGCACCGCCGCAAGGGACGCCATCATCAACAGTGGGCTGCCCAACGTCGACGCCAACCCCATCCAGATCAGTGGCGTCGGTGGCTGGACGCAGCTGCCCCGCTCTGAGCACGGCGCGAGCTCGGGGGCTCGTAGCTGTCGTCGCTCGTCTCCGGAGTCGCGAGGAGCTCGAGGGAGCCACTGAATTCCCCAGCTCCTCCGCTGCTGCCTGAGGAGCTGCTGGAGGGCCGATGGGCAGGCCAGGTCCTCGTCGGTTCGCCGCCCCTGCCGCTCTCCCTGGGGCAGCATTCCAGCCGGCGCCCTTCAGCATCGAAGACCTTGAAGAACATCAGGGAGGTGCCATCGTATTCAAGATGAATTACGAGGGCGCCTACTGTCTGACAGACCCGGGCAATTTCGCCCCAGCCCCGGGTCATGAAGACCTTGCCCGGAGCGACGACCGCAACCACCGCTCCGGTCGCAAGGGTACTGCAGTCAGCGTGCTGCAGCCAGAGCTCCAGAGCCCCGCTCGGCGGCATCTCGAAGGCGAAGGAAGCAGGAAGGCGAATCCAAGAGCTTGGAGGCATGGCAGTGTGGAGCACGAGTTCGCGAGAGGAGCGCTCGGTGTGGAACAACGTGCACCACCATGAATCACCGACGTCGACGGCGGCATCGTCGATGTTGCTCGACGCCTTCTCTCCCAGGACCCACGACGCGGGCATGGAAGGGTAGCGGAAACCCAGGCGGCGGCCGCTCGTACCAGGGCCTCGGTGCCTCCTGCTGAGCACCCTCATCTCAGTGGCAGAGGACCAGCCGCTTCTTCGGCGAAAGTGGGCCAGGACCCTCTCGGGAGGCCTTTCCCTTGTCTTCTGCAGAGAACCGGTGGATTGGTGCCATTAGCGTAAGGAGGAGCAAGAACAAGGAAGGAGAAGGAAAGGAGCTGCATGAAGGGATGGACTGAAGGGGCTCGCACAGCCCCGTACTTATAGCCGGAGGAGGCCAACCGCCAAGTGCCACGATCGCAGGTAATCATGATCGGTTTCTCTGCATGCAGGGACTTGTCAAGTCGTGCGGTTGCCGAGGCGTCGTGGGGAAGCGCATACACCCACATCCAATCAATCGCCACGCGGCGCCCAAGGCCGCAGGCTGTTGGGGTCCATGGTGCTTCGCACTTGCCCCTTCACTTCCCTGCTAGGCCAAGCCCTGGCGTGCCTTGGGCCCGAGGGCTACTGTCGGCGCTCTGGGAATGGGGGTCCCCTGACTTGCCTGCCTGCGGCGTGGCTCAAGTGGGGGGCCCAGTGCGGCCCACCTTCATCAGCTCAAGCTCAAGACCCTCGCGAGGGGCCAAGCCCGTGGGGCGGACGACAGGAAGCTTCCTCAGAGGCAGCCTCATCAGGCAGGCTGGCAAGGAGGCGGAGAGATCAAGGCAGGGGTACCTCACGAGGAGCCTGTGACGCAAGCCATGACAATTGAGACCAGGCGGGCACCGGCCTGCGCAGTGTCCTTGTTTCCCCTTTGGTGCAAAGGGGGCAAGCATAGGCCAAGGCATCGAGCAAAGGTTACCATTCCAGTGCAATGAGACCAAGACTAGGAGAGCGGTAGGACGGAGGTCACCGTGGAGCCCAAGACAGTGTCATCACCAGAGCTTTTGGCAGCCGAAGACCACCTTTGGTCAAGATAACTTGTACTAGATGTTCCCCTTCAAAATGGCCAATTTTTGGCGCCCTTCCCGCTCATTATTTGGGGAGAGGCCTAGGGCCCCTATAAATAGAGCTAGCCACCACAGAAGGAAGGAGACACCCAGGGGGGATGAAAGAGAGACAGCTAGAGATCTGATAGAACCCTAGCAGAGAGAGAGAGAGGCGACTGAACTCACCCAAGCAGTTCATCGCGCCAGCTCAAGAACACCTCTCGCGAGGCTATTCTTCCTTTGTACTGTTCATCATCAGCCCCCAAGGCAATCCACCACACCACACACTGGAGTAGGGTATTACACCACAACGGTGGCCCGAACCAGTATAAATCTCGTGTCCCTTGTGTTGTTCGTTGTTTCCAGCTTAGATCACGTGAGGAGATTGGACATAGATTGGTAGGGAAGGGATCTCCGCGCGCACCCCAGTGTTCGAACCTCAAGGGTCTGCCGGAACCCGAAATCCGACACCTATGTGTTTATTTTACTTCTCATGTTAGCTTTGTCTCGGTTTAATAAAAAGCAGAGTTGGTGATGATGGTGTGCCTGTCATCCTGCAATATAGGCCGTCTGATCTATATCTAACAGATAGGAGGGAAACTATGACAATTTACCCGCACTCCTCTCCACATTTGAAGATAAGGCCTTCCCTGGTTCATCCTTTTCTGCCACAAGATCTTGATCTTCCGTGCAATGCACGGGCATCTTGCTAGTACTCCTACAATATACTATATTATTGTGAAAGTTCATATACACCGGCTGAGATTAATGCAAACACGGCAGATTTTCATTACATTTTGAACTTTTATAGGACAGAAATATAAAATAAACCCGACCCTAAACCTATTCTACGTCGGCGACCGACGTCCTCCATCTGCGATCTCTATGTACAAGCGCGGGGTTCAAGACCCGTGAAGTGAAGGTGCGGCCTCCGGCGAGGAAGAGTAGAACACGGGATACGGACCGGCCAGTTGGCACACCACGCCCTGCCACCTCCCATGCCCTAATCATCCTCGGAGGAGTCCCCGACCTCGGCGGTGCCGGATGTTTGACGGCAGCAAGTAGGATGCGTGGCTGACGGTGCTCCCGTCATCGGCCACCAGCGTGGCCACCGCTTGTGCGGTCGCATCTGTGTCCGGCTACGCCGCTATTGCGTCGTGAGAGGCGACTTGAGAGAGGGCGGCGACCTCGAGCTTCATCCCCCAAGACAAGCTCTCCCGCAGAGCGTTCGCACTTGCGGTCATGGCGGATGTGGTGCCAGGTAGGAGGAGGATGCGCTATGGTGTGGAGGTTAGCTGGGCATTGCCACTTTAAGTAGCGCGTTTTGGTGAGGCCAAGCATCCTAGTGCGTCATTAAGTCACCGGAGTTGGTTCCTCGGGCACCGAGCCTCTTAACGACGGCATACGGACGGACGGCATGAATGCGGGCAGCTAGCGCCAGCTGGGAATGCACCGCATGACGGCGCGAGGGACGAGGGTTTTTGGTGTGCCAGCATAGTCAGCTGCGGTCATGGCAACGTTGGAGATGCCCTTTGCTCACATGCGATCGACGCATGTCATTGAAAAAGCAAGATGACCCGGCATGGTCTCAGGTCCTGAGGATGCACTTGGCCGCGCTACACCACTCCGCGGACGTGTTTCAGCGCCCCGTGCATTCTCGACGAGCCGGGTGTTGGGGTGTGTTTGTATTGTGGCCAAAGTGCACCTTACCAAAATTTTGGTCATGACCCAAAGATTGGTCTTTGTTTGGATGGTTGCCATTTTTTGGCATGCCAATGAACTCTAGCCAACTCTAGTTCATTTTTCTTGCCAATGTCGGCCAAATCATGGGCAACCAAAACCTCAACCAAAAATTTGGCTACCCAATGCTTTGATGGGGCAACCTTGGGCACAAACCAAACATTCTGTTGGTCGTGCCACAGCACTAACGCCACCCTCGGCACACTGAAACCGACCGTGTCTAGCGAGGATGAGTGTGTCGCTCACCGCAGTCGCCGTGTCCAGAGGCGGTGCTGGAGCTGCGCCACATTGTTGGCCCCACGACCCACATGAATGGTTGCCGGTGGCGAGGAGGTCGTGGGCCAGCTCCTCCATTGGACTAGTCTGTGCTACATCGTCCCCAACAGGTGTGCCCCAGATGTGAGTTTCCCTGTTTTCCGGCCATATTCGAGCTTCAGTGCTCCACGTTGCGCATTAGGCCTTTCACTATGTAGGCCAAGCGAGACAACTTATTGTTTATTTGTGCCGTTCAAGTATAATCATGTGGCGTTTTCTTATTTCTCATTCCTCTCCAACCCTCTTCTTCATCGATCATGTCGCCCTCCGGTCGAGTCCACCCTCCCGCATGCCTCAATTGAACATTCCGTCGAGTATCATTCGCATGTGGGCCTAGACCATGCTTGTATTTCCAATGTTTTATAATTTGTCCGACATGCATACAAACAAACGGTTTGTTTAAAGTTTCACTTTGCCTCCACTACGTGTCGCTTCGCGTCTTTGTTTTGACATCCCATTCGGTTCATGCCCCGACACATGTTGACGAGATCGATTGATGTTCAGACATCAATGGCGTGTCGTGCAAGGAGATAAAGGTTTGGTCTGTTTCTATGATAGAAATGACCCGCGGGGGGGGGGGGGTTGTGGGGATCAGAGGGAGTATATTGTACGTTCATAAGCGAAACAAACGTATTGTACCCACCCTAGTCCTCTTTCAATCGATCTCCAGACCCCGAGATGAAATCTCGAGAGAACGAGTGGGGGCATGTGTGATACCTAATGCGACTTCAAAATTTTGAACCGGTGATCATAGCATCCGCAAATCATATATAAAGGGTATTCAATGTTCGTTTCGTTTTTGAACATACAATATACTCCCTCCTATCCTTTCTAGTTTACATATAAGTTTTATGCGTAGTCAAAGTATCTCTACTTTGATAAAAAAAAGTATCAACATTCAACAACGCCCAATCAGTATTCTTAGATTCGTACGTACTCCTAGATTTGTACTCGAGATTTTTTTTGAACCGGGCATTACCCCTTTCCATTACTAAGAACGGAAATACAAACCAGTTCAAGTTAATAGGAGGAGGGAAAGAGGGTAGAGCGAGTTCAAGCATTACCAGGAAACCCACCACATTTGTCCGTCATCGAAACGGATGTCATGGGGCGAAAACTTGGTAACACTATCATCAAGTCTATTACAACCAACCAAAGAACGATCAAACAGACTCAAACCACACATTGGACCGCCCGAACTGGCAAGACTAGACAGAAGTATCAGACGACAAGAGAGGGCGGAGAGGATCGCCTCCAGCTCCGGTTTTTTCCAGCACGCCGAGGCCGCATCTTGATCTTCACGTCTGGATTGTTTGCTTGACAGGGTCACATAGTTTCATCAGCTGCAACATTTCGTTCCTGATCATCTTTGCACCTGCACGAAGCTCTCCAGCCGCCTCTCCTTTCTGCAAACCTGTCCAGTACAATAGAAATAAACAAAGGGAGAAAACAATCTCAAAAGGAGTCTTAATCTGTTTTTTCTCAAAAGTGGCTCGATTACGCGCCAGCCAGATGGCCCAACAAGTAGCAGCTAAGCCCACAGTATAGAAGGTTTCTTTGCCAGGAAGAAATTTACTGCACCAGACGAAATATTGCCAATAGTTGTTGGGGCACATATCAGTGCCCACTACTGCCCCAATAGATCTCCAAACCACCCTAGCAACGGGGCAAGTGAAAAGAAGGTGGTTAGAGGTTTCTACCTCCCTGCAGAAAGAACAACGAGGATTCCCTGGCCACTTTCTTTCCCTCATCACTTGTCTTGTGAGTACTGCGTCTTGGGATAACTGCCATAAAAAGATTTTGATCTTGAGAGGAATTTTGGCTTTCCATATCCTCTTAAAGTTACACCCAGCAAGGGGTTTTCCAGAAATTGGTACACAGATTTGGTAGAAAACTTGCCGTTCTAGTTAAGCCCCAGAAGACTTTGTCACCATCTCCACTTTTTGCAAGGGGGATGTTACTGATTGTAGATCGCAACGCTTCCCACTGCTTAAGCAGATCATGGGTAAGCCCGCGTGTAAAGAAAGAGCTGGCATAGTCGCCAGCCAACTTGTTCACAGTACAGTCTGGAAAATTGCTGATATCAAACAACTGAGGGAACTGTTCCTGAAGTGCAGGAGACCCATTAGTCGAATCTTTCCACAGCCAAGTGATGTCCCCCCTTTTTGTTTCTATTTTTCTGCCCAACATATATACATTTTTGACTTTGAGCAGTGATTTCCAGCAAGGTGAGTCAGAAAATCTGGCAGTGACATCCGCAACAGTTTTGTTGCGAAGGTATATGGCCCGGACAATATCCTGCTAGAGTCCTTTTTGTGTTTCAAGTTTCCACCACCATTTGACCATCATGCTAATGTTTTGTTTCCGCAGGTCCTTGATACCCTAACCTCCTTTTTCCTTGGATCTACAAATTCTACTCCACCTCACAAGGTGGTATCTCTTTTTCTTATTACACCCTTGCCAAAAGAATCTCCTTCTGTGTTTATCCAATCTCTCAATAAAAGTTTTATTCATAAGCCACATTGACATATGATATAGAGAGATTTGTGTAACCACAGAATCTAACAGGGTATGTCTCCCCCCATCGAGGCCGCATTACCTATCCAGGCCTCAAATCTCCTCAAGTACTTTCTCACAATGAACTCCCAATCAGAGTTTTTCATGTTTGTATAGCTCACAGGCATGCCCAAGTATTTAATGGGAAAGCTGCCTATCTCACAGTTAAACAACTCCGCATACTTTTTACAGTATTTTCACCCCCCACACGGTGAGAATTTCACTTTTCTGGAAGTTAACTTTTAACCCATACATCATTTCAAACAGATATAGTAGCAACTTCAAGTTAACTGCCTTATCGATATCATCCTCCAAGCAAATGATGGTATTGTCTGCATACTGCAGAACAGCCACCCCCTCAGGAATGAGGTCAGATGCTAAACCCGTGATCAACTTATTTTTCTGGGCGTTTTTGATCATTTTGGTGAGGCATTCCAAGCAAATGATGGTTTCCAATTTGTTTTCAACCACGTGAATGTGCTTGTTCTCGTGCATGCTCTTCCTACTAGGATTTCGCCATGTATAGCCAGTCCAATAGTAACTTTTTTAAGCTCCTTGTCCAATAGTACTAGTGTAGTACTGACAATATCTGTACTAGAGTATGCAGTGCTCATAGTAGTACTCCATCCTTCCATTTATATAGGGCCTATGTGGAGGAGAGAGATGTGAAAAAGTAAGGGGAGTGAGCTCTTATGAAAGAGCCTAGCTATATACGCATTCCTAGTTAAATACAATAAATATGAAGAAAGAGATGGAGAGGAGATGGAAAAAAGTACTAATACAATCGCCAACCTTATAATTATTTTTGCAGGAAATAGCCAACCTTATAGCCCACACTACTGTATGAGTGCATATAATAGATGATGGCTATAGATGACATGGCAGTACCTTATAGCCATCGACTGGCTATATTATTAACCATGCTCTAATGCGTTTTTCAAAACCGCATTTGACTATTGACAAGATTAATAGTACATCAGATGTATAATGTGCAAATTATATCATTGGAAGCTCCTTTCACATACGAATTTGACCGTATGCTTTGTGTAAGTTGCATGTCATATATTATTACTCTAACATTTGGTCAAAGTTAGCCTCGAAAAATGCATTAGGCCCTCTATAGTAGATGGAAGGAGGGAGTAGTAGTGGAAGTGGATCCGTTGACGTAGGTATCCCTGCCTTACCCTACCTTTTGGTCACTTATTGGCGGACCCCATGCTTGCTAGGCCCCGCATGTCAGTTACTCAATGGGTTTGACCATGTCAGGGGATCCTCATCCATAGTATACTCCCTCTGTTTTTATTTACTCCGCATAAAACAGAGGGAGTGGTAGTATAAATGACGCGGGCGGGGGAAGGGGAGGGACGTCGGTTTGCTCTCAACTATGGTCCCACAAGCGAGCAAAAACGCAAGACGAAGCACGTTCCATTCGGTGAGCGGCGTGGCGGGTCCAGCGTGCCGGGCTGCAACGCGAATGCGACAAGAGCGATGCACAGTCAAAACCGATTGATCGGTCGTCATCGGAACCACTATTCACACCAGAACCTTCGCTGCACGGCCTACGCCAGCCACTGGCCTAAAACCACACCTAATCTCCAGCCCCTTCTCCACCTTTCGATCCCTTAGCCCGCATCAAGCGTCCCCTAGTTCGACGGAAAGCCATGGTGCATCGGAAGATCACGTACTACAAGATGCTGAAGCTGGAGCGCCGCGCAGAAATCGCGGTGGCGGTCGGCGCCACAGACCTCCGTTCCCAAGCTCGCTTTGCGGCGGGCCAATCCCCGAGTTCTCTGGAGTCAAGCCATGAGGAGGAGGAAGCCGATCCAATGTTCATGGCGGAGGTCGCGGCGCAGAAGGCCCCTGATGGGTATGAGACGATGGATGTCGACTTTGTGTCGGCGTCCGAGTCCCCCATGGTGCAGGTGGACCAGCGGTTCAACCTGGCTATACTAAAGGAGGACCGGGAGGCAGAGGCTCAACTCGACGCGGAGTGCGCGCATGCCGCTGCCATCAAGGCTCTCCTGCAGGAGGAACCGGATATCGTGGATGTGAACCGGGCAGCGGAGGCTCAACTTGAGGCGGAGCGCGCGGATGCCGCTGCCATCGAGGCCCTCCTGCAGGAGGAACTGGACGTCCTGGACTTCAACCGGGCGGCAGAGACTCAACTCGACGCAGAGCGTGCGGATTCCGCTCTCATCGAGGCCCTCCTGCAGGCGGAACCGGACGTCCTAGAATTGAACCGGGAGGCGGAGGTTCGACTCGACGCGGAGTGCACGGATGCCACTGCCATCGAGGCCCTCCTGCAGGCGGAACCGGACGTCCTCGACCTGAACCAAGCGGTGCTGTCATCGAGGCCCGCACGCTCCGCGTGAACGAGTAGCTGGAGGCCGAGGACAACCACGGTGCGGAGACACACGTCCGTAGCTATGGCTGGTTCGCGCCGGCAGACATATACGACGAGGCCGTCTCGTTCCGCGAGCAGTTATAGTTTTTCTTTATGTTGTTGTTTTTATGTATCTTTTGCTATGTAAAAACATATATTGTTATGCAAGTCGCCTAACTTGGGTCAGTCTACCATTTCAGGCGGTTGGACGAATATCCTACGTCTCCTAACCCTTCTTCTTCGCCAACAGACCACCGCACGGGCCGTCCGGATACTCCCCAACATGCGGTTGGATAAACATACTCTATGAACGAAAATTATGTGTCAGCGGTAGGATGGCTGAGTGTCGTTTGTTCACATGCGACAGCACGTGTCAGTGAGGGTGCGTTCCCTTGGTTGGGTTTGCAGCATGCAGGAGCGACTGTGTGAGGGTGCGGTGCGACCGCGACGTGCAGGAGTGACCATCTGAGGGTGCGGTGCGACCACGGCGTGCCGGAGTGACCGTGTGAGGGTGTGGTGCGGCCGTGACAGCCGTGCGCAAGTGTACCTCCTTTTCATTTTGAAAACTTTAGGCAATCTTGGCAGAAATGTGTGGCGAAGTATGGCAATACAAGGCCTATACCCAAACAGGATAAGTACGTACTACGTACTAGGAGTACTAGTGTTAAAAAAGAAAGGCGTGGGTTTCCTTCGCGGGATTAATCGATACAAATCCTCGTTTCACATGTCAATTAATGCGTATTTTTTTCTCCAAAGCCCAAAGAGCTAACCATCTCACTCCTCATCGCTTGATTAATGCAGCGCCATGCAAACCAACCTTCTCACTTCCGCATGCATGCAGGGGATATTAATGTCCTTGGTTGCTAGTACGAGGCAAACCCCATCAATTTTGCCTCAATTAGTGTTAGGGGCCTTTTGCAAATTGTAATTTTGATATACTGGCCTTGTGTACAAAAAATGGAGTTAGTAACTATATTTGACTTCCTTCCCCATTGCGGTGACGTCGACGATATCTCTAACGTTGTGGTTTGGCGAAGTGCGTTCGACGTAGAACACCATTAAGGGAGACCACGGTAAGTCGTTCGCAAGTGTCGCCTGCAAGCCGAGACAACCGCTTTATTTGCATCCAGGAAGTCCATTGAACCAAAGGACGCGTAAATGTACTAGTACTACTCGTACACAATAGCGTCATCTATCCAGCTTAGTGCGGTGAGATGGTTTCTCGAAGAAGACGATGGAGAAGTGGAGTCAGCGAAGAGTGAAATGATGGTTGCTTCGCCCGTGCTTTGTGATTTGACGCCTCACTTCTTTGTGATTTGTGATAGAAGGGACAGGGGAGTAGACTCTATGCTCTATACTGTACATGCGTCCAAGCACGGGAAAGAGGAGAGACGTTGCATTTTTCTATTCCTTCGATCAATCAATCAATCAATCAGGGAGCTTCGGTTCCATCCTTTTGGCTTTGGCAACACCGTCCACAATGGTTCCCATGATGCTAAAAGTTATTTTCACATTTGGCTATACATTGTGGATGCCCTTAACCGTACCACTTGGTTTTTCTCCTGTGTTCTATCTATACAAATCTTAATTGTATTGATCTAAAAAATTATAGAATCAAGATTAGTAAAAAGGAGGTTATTTTGCCGCGCGGATGGCGGGGGAGGTTTCTTATTTTTAGAGGACGTTGTCCTGGCGGTTTGCTAACATGCGGTCCCACGTGTCAGTGCTTTACCAAGCCGATCCGCGTCCCACATGAGGCAGAACAACGGCAGAAGCAACACGTGGTTAACTTGCAGACGATGAGGGAGAAGCAGTTTCAGCAACGAGTCAAATGATGGTTGCTTCGTCACTCCAACTTCTTTTTTTAGCATTATTACTTCGTCCCTCCAACTTAACTGCGGGAAAGGTGTAGCTTTGTGATTTAACGCCTCATTGCTCATTACTACGCCGGCGCCATGACTGGGTGCTTGACCCCGGCTACTCTGCACTGTATTCCGGTATGGCACGTGGACCCGGTAGCTTGATGTCCCACGTGTCGGCGAAAGGGACTAGAAGATTTATGGAAGCGAGCACTCCACTCCTACGACGGAGGAGTACACGACGGCCCGGTGAACTTTCAGTTGTACTGTATAGTACTATAGTTTTGCTGTTTTGCACGATCCATTGATACAAACCCGATTAAACAGGAAAGGGCAGGATTTTTCCCGCGCGGTATATGATACTGGCCATACATTTCAAAGGCAATCTTAATGTATGCAAACTGAATAATTAAGTAACAATATGATATCTAGTAAAACTAAAAACACATATGATTTACTGTGTTAGAGTGTAGTAGTAGTGCTGTTTTGCATAGTTGTTAGATGTAACATGCGAGAACGTGTAGAGATGTAGTTTTGGAGGGCCTATAGAGAGAAAAGCGTAATACATTCACGGAACTTCAGAATAAGCTGATTACGGTGACTATATATGTTTTGCGGTGATTATAAGGTCACTTGCTCATGGTTCAGCATAGGATTGCACTCTGTTGACCGGCCAAATAGTCTGCATGGCACCATGTTTACTAGTTAACTTGACCACGTTCCTTGTGGGTCCCACCTGGCAGTTCGCATAGGGAAAAAGTTAGATAAACACAAATTTATGCAGGCGCGACAAGACTCCAACCCGTGCGCGGGAATCACTTGGTTGTGTATGTGTCTGTCAGGGCCTGATGTGTGCGCATGCACGTGTAGGTTGAGCACTATAGTGTGAGAGTGTGTGTTGGTTGTGTGGTGTACTGGTGTGTGCATGCATGCATGCGTGTGTGCGTGTGAGTGTTGCATGCGTGCGTGGCTGCGTGTGTACGTGTGAGTGTTGCGTGCGTGCGTGGGTGCATGTGTTCGTGTGAGTGTTGCATGCGTGCAGTTCGTGTGCATGCGTGCATGTGTGTATAATCACCAGACCAGCTGTTGTGTGTTAAAACAGACGGCTCAGCATACCAATACAAGGCCACCTTGTCCGCTGTGCCCGCAGTCATGACTTCGAACCGCCGTCCAATATTTTTT
Source organism: Triticum urartu (assembly GCF_003073215.2). NCBI lineage: Eukaryota > Viridiplantae > Streptophyta > Magnoliopsida > Poales > Poaceae > Triticum > Triticum urartu. Next base: position 433,203,427 of record NC_053023.1, on the reverse strand, counting down.
TGTCGTTTGTTTTCATTCTTACTAGCAAGATGCCCGTGCGTTGCATGTAACATCAAGATGCATTTGTATGACTAGTTTATCTTGTGAGAGAAAAGGATGAAGGAGGGAAGGCCTTATTTGCAAATGTGGAGAGGTGTGTGGGTACATTTTTGCAACATTGTCATAGTTTGTTTCCTATTCGTCAGATATAAATTGGACGGCCTATATTGCAGGATGGCAGGCACACCATCATCACCAACTCTGTTTTTTATAAGAGTGTATTTTATATTTTATAAGAGTGTAGATGTAGACGAGATACAAGTCGACAGGTGGGCACGATGGTAGTGAGATAATGTTATGCAACACTAGAGGTGCCACGTGGAGCGTTTAACTGGTCAACTAGTCGTGTCTTGAGCAAATACAGAGTTGTACGGTGAGCCCGTGACTGTATAATAACCACAAAACGTAAGTGGTGACCGTAATGAGTGGATTCTGAAGTCCAATGTACACATCGTGCTTTCGCTTCAAATACAATGATCATCATTGTATATATCGCGACAGAAAGATGAAACATGCGTGAATGTGTTGGGGGCTTACTTTTAGAGGACCTGGAGATAGTTTTTGTGCGTACATGAAAGGGGCATAGAGGGGCGGGTATGCGATGGAGAGAGAGATGCTCTTAGTTTCTCTTTTTATGACTAACTTTACATACAGTATAAAACTATACAAATTCACAGTGTGGAATAAATATCATTGTGGGCACCATGCAATGCAAATTAGCGTTCATACTCCTCCATATAACTTTGTAATGTTGTATATACGTAGATATTCTAAAATAATTGTTTGGCCACACTTTATTCAAAAGGAATGTTTTATGCGAAATAAACATGAAGAGAGGGCTTTTTAGATCAATGGGGTATGTGATGTAACATGTGTGAATGTGTAGTTGATGCATTTGGTAGGGCTTAGAGAGGTATGTGTGTGTATTACGTATTCGAGAGATGCATGGATAGAGCGGCCGGCGGGGGGGGGGGCGTGGGAGAGATAGCACGAGAAATGAGAGTGGTCTAGAGAGAGAGACGAATATGACATCACAGCGAGAGATTCCCTTGAGTGTGTATATGCAAGGGGGAGTGGATAGAGGCACTAGGAGAATTTTTTTGTGTGTGGTGTCTGTGTTGGTATGTGTGGGTGTGAGAAGATAACGAGACGTGGGGGCAGAGGGTGTGTCACCGCGTGAGGTCCGGTGGATCGAGCTGAGGCCCTTCGTTCAGTTCCGTCCTGCGCCACATTGGTCGGTCCGTGACGCATTTAGGGAGACCCATGGATGACTAGTAGTACAAGACAAAGATAGCATAATTGTGAAGGACTCTGTGTCCACTGACAAAGCCGGCTAGGATTTTAACCCTAGGTTCTCGGACTAAGGTAACCCCTTTATCTCTGATATTACTATTCATCCAACTTAACTTTAAGGGGCATCCTACAGAATGCTCTGCTATAATCATACTCGTCGATTAGGAAGAGAGGTGTGAGACAATGCGTGAGAGACATGCCTAAAGATAATGTGCGTACGGGAGGCACGTAGGCAGGTCTATGTATATAGAAAGGGTCAATGGGGATTGTGTGTGTGTATTGCGAGAGGAAGAGTGCTTATGATAAAGGTTAGTGAAAACAATCGTAAATGGTTACGAGAGGGAGGGAGGGTTATATCGAGAGCATGTGTGCGAGAAAGACACCTCGGGAGAGAGTGTGTGAGCATGTGTGAGAGACCACCGATGGAGAGTGAAACTACACGTAAAAGACTGTTGTACACATTGATTAAAGATATAAATTGTATCCAAATATTAGGATGGGATCATGATATTTGCAATTCACGTAAGGAACGGTCATTGATCCATCAGACATCTAGATTCTATCGAATTTGAGCATGTCTATGTTATTATTCGACACAATTGATCCACATAGTTAGTATTTTGAACTCCAGACAATGCATTGTTTTAGCAATCGAATATAAAGGTGGGTATAGTTCATGTTGTGTGTGTAAAGCACATTATACGTACGAAAGTTACACATTGAACATTATAAATAGCTACCTATGAAGTAGCATACATTTGAATTCAACTAAAGGTGGCTTAAAAAATCGAATTCAACATGAAGTCCATTCAGTTATTTGAATTTGACATCATGGCATTTGTAAATCATACCTAAATTATGGGGGCACCAATCTTTGCTCTGATTTTGTACATAATAGCATATGTAGTCGTGTACAAAATAGATTCAAATTTAGCTCCTCCATTCCAAAATAATCGTAGTTATAGGATTTTCAAGTGTCAAAATTTCAAAAAGAATCGGATAATTTAATGAGGTTTTCAAACATACAAGGTCAAATTTAACGTTTTCTATTTAGGTCAATCCTCAAAGTTCAAGAGTACACTAAACGTGAATGCTTGTGTTTCAAAGTTTTGAACGAAGTGCCAAAAGAGCCTCTACTCGCCCGAAACCGCATGAGACCAATGTTTGGTAGTACAAGGAAATTAATTTTCTAATAACTCCGACCCGTGAAATCTACTGGCCCGATGTCCAAAGGTCTAAACCGGGGTAGGTTTGTAGCTTCATCTAGACGCCACGCAACCGCCTCTGAAAAACATTCATACACAATGGCTGCCTAAGCACACATGCGCGCGGCCGAAATCGCTCCTGCCTACTATTTGGGACACCTGGGATTATCATCCTACCCCCAACCCGCAGTAGGTCCAAAATTTAAGAGGGGGTAAAGTTTGTACTTTCCCCAAATTTCAAACAAGTGCGTCCCATCTTCTGTTCAAAAAAGTCAAAAACAAGCACGTTCCAGACCGAAACATGGTTCTCCCCCCTCCCCCCGCCCACCCGTCCGATTCCCCATTCGTACTCCGTGCGCGCAAAAACTACCTCTCCACTAGCCGCGAAACCCCGGCGTCCTTCGTCCGCCACCCCATCCCACCCATCAACCGTCGCCCTCCTCCATCACGCCGGAGCTGATACCCTGACGTCGTCGTCCACCGCAACCTCAACCGCAATGCCCTCCATGGCTAGTAGTTGAAGCCGAGGCCGGGCCGTCCGTACCCGAGCCAGTTCAACCACGCCGTCCCGCGCCTCACCGCTGCCGCTCCAACTTCACCACCCTCCACCACACCGGAGCTGTTCCTCCTACGCCGTCCTTCGCCGCCTCGGATCTGCTTCCCCTCCGCCGATATACGGCCACGGCAACACAGTCAACTATTTGGCCTTGGGTTTGTCCAAGGATCCACGGGTCTCCAAAACATTGGTTCCCCCGGGAGGAAAAAGAAGATCGTCGTGACATATGGAGGAGACCACACTGGCAACCGATAAGGGTACTCGTCTTCCCTTATTCGTGCAAATCTTACGTGTCTGCTTGCACGGTATTCGTCCCACAGAAGACACTAGTTGATCGCTTCTTCTTGATACTAGATGTTCCTATGAACTCGCCATGCACAAGGTTTCTCCTCATATATTATTTCACCTTAGCTAGAGGTCCGTCACTCCCCTGAATTTCAATTCCTGTTTAGTTGATTCCCAATTAACGAAAGCATTCCCTGGCGTAACAGGCGCTACTCTGCCTATTACGCAGGGGAAGCAGTGCCTCGGTGTTTATCTTAGGGGCGTGTGGGGCCTAGAGCTACTGGCGCCCGATCTGGATGTCGACCGGGATTAAAGGGATGCCTGGGGGCGCTGCCAAGCACGACAGTGGTGTGAGGTCGAGGGGAGGGCAGGGCGGCGGAGGCAGGGGTCTAGGCTGGTGGTCGCTGGCGGTTCGAGAAAGATCGTCAACAGTGACTGGTGGGAGGTAGACGAAGGCCATCTGCCCGTTCCTTATAGATCGGACGGTTCATTAAAAAAATCGACTGACCTATTTATTTTCAGTCGACTATTATCTTGATATGACCACATGTGGTGGTGTGCTGGAGGAGTACCTGCACTTCCCGCGCTCATATATTACAAAATCATACGGAGTAGAATCTAATTTTGTTTGCCATGTTATGTTGTAGAGCTATCATATGTCTCCTGTCATTTATTTTTCAGCCACCTGCTATCTGCTACTTTTACAGTGCACTAGTTCTGCACACACTTCACCCATACTCTCACTATTGTGTTTTTATGCAAGGGTATTTCAGAGTCTGCCTCGAGAGAAGTAGAAAAGAAAAGAGAGAAGTTGCTCCAGCTTTTTATGCGGGTAAGCACGACACGTTACAGCGCTATAAAGGGTGCAGTGTCAGCAGATGGAGACTGTAAACGTAGCTCTGGAGTTGATGACCTCGCTCGCAATGAACCACCATCCCAGGTGCTTGCTTTAACTTCGCGGTGTCATATGTGGTTGCATGTTCCATATGGTGTCTAGCTTGTATTCGAAAGGCCGAAGTCGGTCTTTATTAAGATGAGGAAAGATATTTTTTTACATGAACCACCATCCCGTGAGCACCAGAAGACAAATTGCTAGTCAGGGCACTGGCCGAGCCAGTGACAAGCCTAGCAAAGACGGGCATCACCTAGAAGCCAACTAAAAAGCCATGATGGTGGCGAAGCAGCCTGCCTCCCACCAGGCTCTCAGGTCCTAGATGATCATGCTCACCACTCCAGCCGGATGTCTAGCTTGTATTGCTTCCAATTTGGTTAAATTGCATCTGTTTAGCTTACACATTATACCTTTGAATATGACATGCTTTTATGTTTTTGGTACATACTAGTACATTTGTGTATTAACCATGTTCTTACATAAAACTAATGTTCTTGTGTATCCCTCATAAATCACTTATGATGAGGCAGTCAGGCAAGTGGACTACTCCTCATTTAAAGAATGCAATGTCAGCCTCCCAACATGATTCTCAAGAAACAGCAGTGCTAGATGAAGATAGTGAACGTAGCTCTATAGTTGATTACTGCAATTCCCCTACACTAGCATTGCAGGTGCTTGCTCTAACTTGGCAGCATGATATGTGGTTGCATGTTGCATATGCTGTCTAGATTGTAATTCTTCCAATCTGGTTAAACTGCATGTGCTATTCTACTTAGCTTATACATTATACCTGTTAATGTGACATGCTTTCCTATATTTAGTACATAGTACATCTTTCTATTAAGCATATCCTTACATAAAACAATTGTTTTTTGTATCCCGCATCAATCAATATGACGAGACACCTTTAGTATATGCAGTGCGATATTAGTTGCATCTTTCATATGATCTATAGCATGCGCTGCTTCTAATTTGTTGAAATTCCATTTATGATGGGACGCTTTTAACTTGGCAGAGTCATATTGGTTGCATCTTTCATGTGGTGTCTAGCTTGCATTGCTTCTTATTTGTTGGAATGGTTTTTTCTTAGTTTACACAAATAGTTGTGAACATGCCATGCCGTCTTGTTTTTCGTTCATATTCCATCCTGGTATCATGTGTTTGCCTTACATCAAAGTAGTGATTTTCAGTATCATGCATGAATGAGTTGTGAAGAGAGAATTTTATTGCTTTTTCTTGTCGGTTTTACTTGACAATTCAAAATCAATAAAGCAGAAGGAAGTTAGCAAGGCAGCGGATAAAGGTGCTCCTTCCAAACGGAGGGCCTCTACTGTTTCTACTCCTCCATCCCCCAAGATGATTTCCAAGACAACACATGCATAGACACTCAACGTAGTTGTGTTTATGATGAGCATGTCTCCCCTAGTGCACCATCACCGGTGCTCCCTCTAACTTGGCGCTGTTATATGTGGTTGCATGTTATGTATGATTTCTAGATTGTATTGCTTCTTATTTTGTTGAATTCCATCTGCTTACTTTACACATTATACTTGAATAAGACACATATTCCTGTTTCTTGAACATACAATATCTATCTATCACACCTATGTTCTTACATCAAATTACTACTTTTTTGTAACCTGCAACAATCACTTATCATAAGACACGTTTGACTTCGGAGTGTGATATAGGTTACATCTCGCATTATTTTCTAGCTTGTACTACTAATTTGTTGAAATGGCACTTATGACGAGACAATTTTAACTTGGTAAAGTGATATTCATTGCATCTTTCATATGGTGTCTAGCTTTGATTGCTTCTAATTTGTTGAAATTCCCTATTATTAGTTTACACATCATAAGATGTGAATATGCAATGGCAGTAATGACAAGAGACCTCTAACTTAGTAGTGTGATGTTGTTTGCATCTTGCATATGATTTATTTCTTGTACTGCTTCACATTTGTTTAAACGCCATTTATGATGAGACACTTTTAACTTAGCAGAGCGATATTTTTAGCATCTTTCATATGGTGTCTACCGTCCATTGCATTGCTTCTAATTTAGTGAAATGTCTTCTGCTTAGTTTACACATCATAGTTCTGGTTATCTCTTCCGTCCTATTTTTCGTACATAATACATCCTCCTATCATGTGGTTGTCTAACATCAAAGTTCAGTTCGTCTATGTCACGTAGCACTTTGTTCTGAAGAACTAAATTGTTGTTCGTTTTTCCTGTCGGCTTGACTTAACATGGCACAGAGAAAGAGGAAGAAACACAGAATGGCAGGGAATGGGAACCGGAAGAATCCTGCAGATTCTGCTGGTACTGATGGTGCAATAGAAGGTCAAAGTCCAACGGAAAATTCTACAAACAGGGTATCCCATGCTACACGAGCTGCAGAAAAAGCCAAATAGAAACAAATAGTTGCCACCAAACAAGTAGAGACAACCCTAGTTCTTGCAACACCTTCCACAATACTACCAGCTGCACGAGTTACACGTGCATCAACTGAGCTAGCAGCATGTTCCCAAGCTCCCTTGCCACCTGACACTACTTCCCAAGCACTCTTGACACAAGACGAGTTGGCAAGATCAGATGAACCTTGTGAGCTTCAACAGCAAGAATTTAGTTGCTGGAGTCAAGTTATAGTTACATGCTTCTTTATATGTAGTCTCCTAGTTTGATGTACACTAACACTTCCTATGTTCGTTGTTGGACTAGGATCTAGGCGCAAGAGGAAACAAACATCAGGGATAATGCGTTTTGAGGAGGAAGAATGGAGAATGGAGATCCGTTTTGAGGCAGATTTAAAAAGGCCACGTGATGCTATAGAGTGAACCAAGTTAGTATCAGAGGCAGCGGTTGCCGTTAGGTGTCATGTACGTATCCTCCCAACATGGATTCAGTACAAGAATGACAAAGACGAAACCCAGTTCAACACCTTCCTCGACCATTTATCTGTAAGTATGTTTATGTATGGAAACTAGTAATATTGTCTTGCTCTTTCCCATACTTTCTAGGTTGCTGATAATGAGACTCCCATAATTTTCAACAGATGAGGTTCAAGTTGGATAGCCAAGATGATGCAACCAAACAAGCTTGCACCCATGTTTTCAAGTCTGCTTTGAGATAGTATCGGTATAACTTGAGGAAAAATCACTTTGAAGGCAAGGCTAACAGTGAACTTTCCCAAACATCTCCATTAGAAAATATATCGGATGAAGACTAGAGGGGCCTCGTTAAACACTGGTCTGATCCGAAGTATCAGGTACATTATATATATGTGATCAGATCACATGTTGAAGTCCTATTTATGCATGTGCCACACAAATATATCTTCTTGTAGGAGAACTGTTCAAAGAACAAGACCAACCGTACGAAAGTGAAATTCCAACAGACAACAGGATCTCGTAGCTATATTGTACACTGTGAGGCTCTTGTAATTAGCTGTTGTTTCACTCTTTTCGCTGTACCATAGTATCAGATCTATATTGACTTGTTCCAAATGCAGAGGAAAGACCGCAAGGACCAAAAAGTACCTGAACCAAATGCTGTGGAAATCTTCGGGGACTGTCAAACCAGCAAGAAGAAGGGCATGACTACACCAGTCAAAGCCGCTGTTGTAAGTCCTTAATCCTCATGCTTTTTAACTACTACTTACTCTGACTTGTGCCTTGAACTGCATGGTTTGCAGCCAATGTCTATTACTCTTTTCAATTTTATACACAATTGTCTTAGCATATCATTGCACCTTACAAGGTTTAAAAGAGAGGAGTGATGTTCCTTTGATCTTGACCTGTAATCTAGTTCTGTGCTGGACTTGCCCACACAACGTTACAATTGCCTGTTTGTCTGTTCTCAGTTGTTTTGTGATATGAATCATGTCATACTATGCATATCGTATTATAAACTTCGTCTCTTTATCCTTATCCCTCAATAAATTGTGAATAAATAGACAATACATAATAGATGGTACATGGTCATATGTTTGGAACCTGGTTTTATTATGTACTTTGCAATAAAATACAACTAATATTTTACATGGGTTCACTAGAATAAGTTCTATATATAGACCAAAGCTATTTTGTTTGGTTTTGCTGCCTCCTTAATATCTTCTGTTCTGGTACTACTAATGTCAAACCTGAAGTTTTCAGCGAGCTATGGAAAAAATGGTGGAACCGCCACCTTCTGAAGGTGGCGAGGCAACTATAACCGCAATGTCAGCTCTTACTGTAGTGGGCCAGTACCTGTCCACTAACAGTGCCAAAAGCACATTCCTGCGTAATACTCGGTTGGTTGTTAAGGCAATCTCGTCCAAATTGTGTCATGGTCAAGATATGCAAGCTCAAAACAGTGTTGTATCTGCGCTCCAGACACAAGTCCATTCCCTAACAAAGACCCTTTGTGAAACAAGGAGAGACATTGTTTGATGTTGTCAAGATATGCATGGTTTTGAAACCAGACTATTAGACATTTGCTATGTTGTTCAGGAGCCTAGGAGAACTGAAGGCGAAGGTTATGGTGCTCCATCGGACAATACAACATGAAAACGTAACAGTCAGGTCAAATGAACTGAGCTTCTGAAATTCTGGTGGTGCATTTATCTGCTAGACTATTAACTTTTATGCCAACCTTCCTTTTGTTTTATAGTTGTAATTTGTTTCGTGTGATACAAAATTTGTTCTTAACATGCAGCCACCAGCTGAAGAAAATAGCAAGCCATTTTTGTATAGTGTAGGGTGTTCCCTATATTTGCACTGGTGGCAAACTTTGATGCCCAGTGGATGTAATATGTGTAATAGTCATGATAGCCTAGTGTAAGTTGCTTGCTTATTTATTTCCTTATTGTCTTGTTTATTTGTTTTCTTATAGTTAGTGCAGTTCTTTTTCCGCGGTTTGCTAGTGGCCGCAATAACCTATTTTTTAAAACTAGGCCACATTAACCATGGGCTACATATTTACTGTAGTTAACATGGGCCTCCTACGGGCCGTAGAAACAATGGGCCTTCTAAGGGCCGTATAAACAATGGGCCTTCTACGGGGTGTAGAAACAATGGGCCTTATACGGGCTGTAGACACAATGGGCCTTCTACGGGCCGTATCATCAATGGGCCTTCTACGGGCTGTATGATCGGTTGGCCAAACATGGGACAATAACAGACCACATTATGGCCATAAATGGCTTAGAGTTGAAATCGTCTGTTCATGGGCTAACCATAACGGGCCGTCGTTAATCGGCCGTATTTGATGATGCTATGAAAATGGCCCAACGTATTAACGGGCCACAAACGGGCCGACTGTAACCACCGGCTAAATTTGGCCCATAAACAGAAAATGACAGTAACGGGACGAAAGTAAACGAATGCTGGAAATGAGCCCTAGAATAAATGGGCCCTGAGAAGGCCGAAAGATAACATGGGCTGGAAACGGCCCAACGGAATAATGGGATGTTAATGGGTATAAAGTGATACACAGTTCATTACGGGCCAGTTTTACCACGGGCCATTAATGGGCCTAGGGTTACTAAGGGCCTCATATGGGCCAAAAGACGTCATGGGCCATACATGGGACGGAAGTTAAAACGGGCTAGAATTATATTGGACGGCCCAGATGATGCTACTGGGCCTAATTCGGATAGGCTGTAAACGGGCTCTGGGTTAGCGGGCTGTAAATGGGCTATATGCAAACATGTCGTTAACATGCTTGCCATGGGCCGGCCCGCCACCTTTTGACCAAGTCTAACGGGCCGGCCTTTTCACAGGAATGGGCCTCTGTTGGGCCATGCCACCTGTCGACGTATCATAGGCGCTTTGGGTCCAATGAGTGGATGACATCTGTCCCAACGGTGAGCCGACACGTGTTTCCTCCAGCCAATGATGATTTTACACGTGGAAAATCCCCTTTGGCTGGGGCTGTTAACGGGTTATCGGATCCAAAACCGGAACCGATAGTTTAACGGCGTTCCGTTATGGTGGATGCCACATGTCGGTCACCCTTGAAGAAAGCACTTCTGTGACGCGCGATTTACCGTCATGGAAGTGGACACTTCCGTGATGATAATTTTGGTAATGTCATGGAACACTTCTACGACAGCACATGTATGACTATGCTGATTCTGTTATAAATTTTTCATGGATGTACATGCATGACAGAAAACGTGACCTACTGTGACAAACACGTATCATCACGGAAGTGTATTTTTTTTGTAGTGCCAGTGGCATCTACAGGGACCCAAACGAGCTACAAATTAACAGGATGGTGCTTCTGGGTATGAGTGGAGTGATGGACATGTTGGTTTGGCTCAGGGCTCAAGTGTCATGTGGAGTTCAGAAAGCTTTGCCAAATCTTGTCATGAGTTGAAGGTGTTCGACAGAATGCTAGGGCAAGCCAGAGGATTGATGGATTTGAAACTTTCCAGCATGGGGGATCTTTAGATGATAGAGTTGATGGTGGAGTTAGTTTGTCAAGAAGAGAAACTTGCTACTGCAAGTTTTACATGAATTCAGTTCTAGACAGAAACTTGAGAGGAACGTTTGGTGGACTTAAAGGATGCAAATGGAGCTTCCCTTCTGGACTTAAGGTACTAGTTGGAAGGACTACAAGATAGAAAAGTTTCAGAATAAATAGAGCTAGGAAAATTAGGTTGTAGTTACAACTCAAGAATGGGACAGAAATGAAAAGAGGGTGTTTTACTCAAAATTTTAAAAAGGCCAACTTAGGTTTTTGCACAAAAGTGACCTATAGGCATCACATGACCTCTCATAATTTTTGTGGGATTTTAAAAAAAATATTTGTAGTGCAACAGAAGCACTTCAAGGATTGAAAATGCTAGCAAAAGAATTATTTGTGGAAAATTTTATAATGAAAATATTTCCTACTGTTATTTATGATATAAATGAAATGATTTACAAAACAACAAAAGACAACAACATTCTGCAAAATAATCTTGTATGGAGGGGATAATTTTGTAGAACAGAAAATAGAAAAGGCTATGAACTTAATAAACGACCTCATATAGCTCAAACAATTTATTTCTGACCAAATTTTACTTAATAAAATTTGATTAAATTTTTGGGGTGTTACACATCCCTTCCCCATCGTCAATTCCATGATGCTCCCCCTGGGAGTTAGTAATTCCTTCTGTCGGCGTTCTGGGAACGGGGGTCCCCAGACTTGCCTGCCGGCGGCCTGCGGCGTGACTCAAAAGGGGGCCCAGCACGGCCCATCTTCACCAACACAAACCAAAGACCCTCGCGAGGGGCCAAGCCTCACGGGGCGGATGACGCGGAGCTTCCTCAGGCACGGCCTCGTCAGGCTGGCTCACGAGGAGGCGGAGAGATCAAGGCGGGGTACCTCACAAGGTGCCCGTGACGCAAGCCATGACGACCGAAGGCGCCAGGAGGGTGCCAGCCCGCGCAGTGTCCTCCTTCCCTCTTTCGTGCAAGGGGGGCAAGCGCAGCCGCAGAGTACCGAGGCGTCAGGCAAAGGTTGCCATTTCGGTGCAACGAGACCAAGACCAGGAGGACTACGAGACGGAGGTCACCGTGGAGCCCAAGACGGCGTCATCACCAGAGCTTTGCGCAGGCGAAGACTACTTTTGTCAGGGTAGCTTGTACTAGCTGTCCCCCTTCAAATTAGCCCGCCATTGTTGGCTTCCTTCCCGCTCGATATTTGGGAAGAGGACCAGGCCCTCTATAAATAGGATCAGCCACCCACAGAGCAAAGGCCGAGTGTTTGGAATGATAGAGAAGATCAGGAAGAGAGAGAGAGAGAAAGGCGACTAAGCTCCTCTTAGCAGTGCACCGCCCCAGCCAAGAACAGACCCTCGCGAGGCTGTTATTCCTTGTATTGTCCATCATCATAAGCCCAAGAGGCAATCCACCACACCACACACTGGAGTAGGGTATTACACCACAACGGTGGCCCGAACCAGTATAAACCCTGCGTCTCTTGTGTTGTTTTTGCCATAGTTTAGATCCTAGCAAGGCGGAGGGGTGCAGGCAGGTAGGAGGCGAAATCTCCGAGCGCACCCCAGTGTTTGAACCTCAAGGGTCTGCCGGAACCCAAAATCCGACACCTTCATAGGATTGCTGGTCGGTGAGGAGTTGGATCAGATTCATCATGTAATCGAGTTAGTTTTGTTAGGGCTTTATCCCTAGTATCCATTATGTTATGAGATTGATGTTGTTATGACTTTGCCATGCTTAATGCTTGTCACATTGGGCCTTGGTGCCATGATTTCAGATCTGAACCATTTATGTTTTCATCATTATATCAATGTTCTAGATCCGATCTTGCAAGTCATATTTACCTACTACGTGTTATGATATGTAAACCCCAGTGTGACAGTAATTGGGAGACTTTCTGGTGATGACCGTAGTTTGAGGAGTTCATGTATTCACAATGTGTTAATGCTTTGTTACAGTTCTCTATTAAAAGGAGGCCTTAATATCCCTTAGTTTCTTTATGGACCCCGCTGTCACAGGAGGGTAGGACAAAAGATGTCATGCAAGTTCTTTCCATAAGCACGTATGACTATTTATGAAATGCATGCTTACATTATATTTATGAACTGCAACTAGTTTTGTATCGCCCTAGGTTATCACTATTATATGATGAATATCATCCAACGAATCTACCAATCCAATGCCTACAAATTTTCCACATATTGTTTTTGCTAAGTTACTACTACTACTGTTACTATTACAACTGCTACAAAATTATTGCTATTGTTGTTAACATTATTGCTACCATTATCACTTCTATCAAAGCTATCATATTACTGTGCTACTAATCATATTGTTATGCGTCTCCAACATATTTATAATTTTTGATTGTTCCATGCTATTATATTATCTGTTTTGGATGTTTTATCTGCATTAATATGCTATTTTATATTATTTTTGGGACTAAACTATTAACCTAGAGCCCAATGCCAGTTTCTGTTTTTCCTTGTTTTTAGCTTCGCAGAAAAAGAATATCAAACGGAGGCGGAATAAAACTTTCGCGATGATTTTTCTTAGACCAAAGACACCCAGAAGACTAGGAGTCCAAGTCAGAAGAGCCACAAGGTGGTGACAAGGGTGGAGGGCACGCCCTAGGGGGGCTGCCTTGTGCCCCCTGACTCTCCTGACCTACTTCTTCCTCCTATATATTCACATATATTCCCGAACCTCCAGAAGCTCCCATGAAAAAACTTTTCCACCGCCGCAACCTTCTGTTCCCGTGAGATCCCATCTTGGGGTCTTTTCCGGCATCCTGCCGGAGGGGGATTTGATCACGAAGGGCATCTACATCAATCCCATTGCCCTTCCGATGAACCGCGGGTAGTTTATCTCTGCCATACGGGTCCATAGCTAGTAGCTAGATGGCTTATTCTCTCTCTTTGATTGGAGATCTATCCGATGTAATCTTCTTTTGCGGTGTGTTTGCCGAGATCCAATGAATTGTGGATTTGTGATCAGATTATCTATGAATATTATTTGAATCTTCTCTGAATTCTTATATGCATGATTTGATATCTTTGTAATTCTCTTCGAACTATCGGTTTAGTTTGGCCAACTAGATTGGTTTTTCTTGCAATGGGAGAACTGCTTAGCTTTGGGTTTAATCTTGCGGTCTCCTCACCCAGTGTCAAAATAGGGGTAGTGTCGGTGTCAAAACCGACAGATCTCGGGTAGGTGGTCCCGAACTGTGCGTCTAAGTATCGAAGGTAATAGGAGGCAGGGGACACAGTGTATACCCAGGTTCAGGCCCCCTTGATGAGGGTAATGCCCTACTTCCTGCTTGATTGACTTTGATGAGTATATGGGTTACAAGAGTTGATCTACCACGGGATCTTAATGGCTAAACCCTAATTGTCTAGCCTGTATGATTATCATTGCCTCTACGGACTAAACCCTCTGGTTTATATCGACACCGGAGGGGGCTAGGGCTTGTACAGAGTCGGTTTACAGAGAAAGGAATCTTCATATCCGCACACTAAGCTTGCCTTCCACGCCAAGGAGAGTCCCATCTGGACACGGGGAAAGTCTTCTATCTTGTATGTCCACGGCCCATTAGTCCGGCTCATATCACATAGCCCGGACGCCCAGGGACCCCATAATCATGGACTCCCTTAGTAGCCCTTTAACCAGTCTTCAATGACGATGCGTTCGGCACGCAGATTGTCTTCGACATTGCAAGGCGGGTTCCTCCTCCGAATACTTCAAAGTAGTTGATCGTTAGTACTATATCCGGCTCTGTACAATAGTCATTCCTCCTAATCACAAGGGAAGAATACAGATAAGTTCTGTCCTCTGAAGATTTCACTGATGAGACGTTACGTCCGGCCATTTTATTATTTCAAACCGTTTTTTGACCTCCCGTTTCATGTTTCGAGACGCAACCACCAACGACACTTCTTGTCAAAGTAGAGATCGTGCCCCCTTATTACAGGATTCTCATTAATACGGGTTTGGGAAACCCAACCGTGCCGTTCTGCACGACCCCATGGAAACAGGAGAGCTTTAAGGCTCGTGGGGGATGCATGATATTCACTGCCATTATAAGGAGATAAGATTCCCCATTTTTACCCCACGCCTTCCCCTTCCTCAGCCCATCCGCCCTCAAGCTCCAGCGCCCAAGCTTAAATCCTCTCCGTTCCCAGAAAGTACTCCAGCCATGTCCTGATCCGGAGCGCAGGGCAAGTGGATGGCTCCCTTTGTCATGGAGAAAAACATCAGGGAACTCCGGGAAGCGGCGTACCTGGCCAAGGAGATCGCCCACCAGCTCCCAGCCAAAAACCAGATCATCCCCACTCCAAAGCCCGGTGAGAGGGTAGTGTTTGTCCCTCATTTTATTCGTGGCCTGGGGTTTCCCCTTTACCCTTTCATCCGCGGCCTCATGTTTTACTACGGGCTAGATTTGCATGAACTAGCCCCAAATTCTTTCCTCAACATTTCGGCGTATATCATCGTATGCAAGGCATTCCTCCACATTTCCCCCCACTTCGGCCTATGGCTCAAGGTTTTCATGTGAAGCCGAAAGTGGTGGACGACCAGCACGTGGATTGTGGTGGCGCTATGGTGAGCAAAATGCCCAACATCACTTGGCCCAGGGGCACCTTTGTGGAGACCGTGAAGGGATGGCAGCAGGGGTGGTTCTATGTCACAGAGCCCCGTGACTCCACATGGGCTGCTCCTACGGAGTTCAAGTCTGGACCCCCAATGCGGCTCATGTCCTGGCTCAACAAGGGCCTGGACTGGGCATCAGTTGACAAGGTGATGATGCTGCAAAAGCGCATCAAGAGCATGGTAGATAAAAATACTAGTCTCAGCAGCGTGATCCAGGTGATGCTCGTCCGCCGGATTCTCCCCTATCAGGCGCGTCAAGAGTTCATGTCGGAGTTCAACCCGGCCAGTCCCGGGACCCTGTAGCGGTTCTTGGGCACGAAGCACGAAGACATGTGGAAGCTGCTCTTCAAGAACCCTAAGTCATGGCCGGAGACAACCGAAGACCTCGGCTACGACAGCACCCACGCTGAGACCCCCGTAAGTTCTTTGATAACCTTACTTTGTGAGTCCAAGGAGCACACTAAACTCTCCATTTTATTTTGCAGGGATGGACAAAGAAAGCGAAACTGATTCACTGTCCGGCTTCGTTGCCCGAAGACACTGCTATTCCTTTGTTGACGAGGAGAAGGTCAAGGAGGCCAAGAGTGGCCTCCACCGTAAAGGTGCCTCAGATGTAGTGTCCGAAGACACCGAAACTCTCTCCTCGCCTGACGAAGAGGAAGAGTAGGAGGAAGAGAGCGATCCCCCACCTAAGGGGGGGAATAAGAAGAAGAAGAGGGCAGCTTCCGCTGATCTAGAGGCGGAAGTGTCCAAGAAAGGGAGGACCTCCCTTACGGATGACTCCGAGTCGGACGCCGATGAGTGGCGCCCCAGGCTGAAGCCCCTGGCCGGATCATAAGTACTCAAAGTTATATATATGTCCAGCTTTTCTGGCTTATAGTTATAACACGCTTAAATTGCATGCTGCATTTCGGTTCATGTCCTCCCCTAGTGATCTTCCTCAACTGGGAATTCGCTATGTCCGAATATGATGGAGCGTGATTCGCCTCCACTAGCTTCCTCCCCCACTGAAGCGGACAACCCCGAGGTGTCATCCCAAAGGACCCTTCCGGAACAGGGAGAGGTTCCGGAGGATGCCAAGACGGTGCCGAAGGGTGACACCTCGGCTGCCGAGAACAATGGGGAGCCAAACCCCATGGAGACTAGAGACAGGGACCAAGCGCAGTTTGGCCCCCAACCAAATGTCGCTCCAGAAACCCACACGGTTCCGGAAACAGATGAGCAACCCTCTTTGTGAGAAGGAGGTGCGCCTACAACACCGGCGTGCTCTGTCAATGCGAAGGCGCTAAACACTCTGGTGAGAGCGCTTCAGAGCGCTACCATTGTGGAATAACATCGTAATCTTATGGGTATGGTGATTGAAAAGGTTCATTCCATGAAAAGTGGACTGAGCGAAGCGTACACTAGCCTTTTAAGAGGCTTTGAGGTATGTGCCTTACAATGTCTTTTTAGCTATATAAAAGAATGCCTGTGTATAGATAGTATCCCCTGAGACTCTGTTCTGTGTTCGGAAAGAAAAACCGAACAAAGGATCTAATAACTCATGCAGGAGACTAACGCACATATCTGTTTGAACAAGCAGGCTGTGAAACAGGCGTCAGCTGCCCATGCCGCTGAAGCATCCGAGCTAAGGTGGAAGTTAGAAGAAAAGCAAGGTATGTAATACCGAAACACGTCTGAAATGATGTCAGCTATGATGTGGTATCCCAAGGAGTTTTATAATTATGTTTGCAGCTGAAACGTCTGAGGTCGAGGCCCTCAAAAGTGCGCTGGCCGAGGCCAAGAAGGAGGAGTAGGAGGAACGAGCCTCCTGCCTTAGACATGAATCGCGGGTGGAGGAATTCCAGCAAGAGCTCAAAGATGCCACAGGAAAATGCGAGTCCTTAGAGCGCAAGAGTTCGGAGCAAAATTCCGAACTTGCTAAGGCACTCCAATGCGCACAGGAAGCCCGGGCCGAAGCCCAAAGCGCTGTACGGGAAATCCAAGAGGTAAAGAAAATTGCAACGGGTAAGGTCTTTAACATGCAGAGCAAATTTGTGAGGAAAAGCTATATCTTGCTAACCCAGATTTGGAGTTCTCTAGGAGTGTTTGCGGACCTGCCCCAGAGTGTTGCCGATGCCGCAGAGTTCTTTTGGGCCAAAGAGGGGAGCTCAACGGAGAAGTTGTTCTGGTCGCAGTACCTTGCGCCAGAGCATCCCGTGCCCCTCAGCGATCAGCTGAAGCAATGGGCCGAACTGCATAGGGTAGCCAAATTGGCCATGAGGGATTTGATAATTTGTCTCCGGCCGGCCGAACCCATGCCCAGTAGCTAATTTGGTCTCGTGAAGTGGCTGGTTAGTGCTTGCCCTCGGCTGATGCCGTGAAGCGGTCGGTCTGCATCGAAGGTGCGCGGATGGCCTTCGCCCTTGTCAACGTGCAGTGGGCGAAGATGGATGCCGTCAAGCTTGCAACTGAGGGACCACCCGCAGGCAAAGAGCACCGTACGCCGGAGTGGTACTTTGGTGATGTCCTGAAAGGATCCCGCTTTGTAGAGGGCCAATGTTCGCAGGACATCATTTTTTAATGAATGTATCTATGTTGTCCAATCATGTATCATGAAACAAGGCTTATGTGTGATATGTTGCTTATTTTTCTTTAAAATATCTCCTCCTGTGCGGCTGTTTATGACATCTGAGAGTTGGCCAGTCGTCAGCTTCAGCCCCTACGTAGGTAGTACGGGGGTGTTCGGGATAACACTTAAACACACTTGACCCAACATACTGGTCCATGAAGGAGGTGTTAGTGCGGCGAACCAGGCAATCGGACTATACGGCTTTATCGCCCTCACTTAGCCATAGGAGTTTTATAATGGGAGTGCGGGCGCAGCCCTAGTATTGTTTGATATCCGAACTTGGGTGCTATGAATGCCCGGCCGGGTGGAGGCTAGCCTATTGCATAATGCGGAAAAACTCGCAAGATATTTGTACTTAGTCACCGAATAGCTGACCAGCTCTCGCCGCATCATGACATGAGTTTTCGGCTTTCTCTACTGAGGTGTTTGTCCGGGTGAACCAGAAACACTATGGCAATAGTTCTCCCTTTACTACCCTAGCCGATCAGACGAAATGTTAGGTAGCAAGAACAGAAGCCAGGCAACCCAACAATTGACCAAAGACATGATTCGGATCCAATGCATATAATGCTATATTCTAGACACCAAACTATACTGTGAAAGTGTTCGGACTTTGTTCTAGTATTTAAAAGATGTACACGGCTTAATAGAGCCTCTGGCAATTTAGGTCATACCAAGGTGTACATGACAATTGGACACAAACAGGGAAACATATGTTGAGAGATCACCCAATGCCACGTAGGTTTGGGCTAAAAAAATGTTTCCATAGTAGTCTGATTGATACGTCAAAACGTATTGATACAAATAGTGCAATAAGCAACAAGGCTATTTTATATGTCGAACATAAGGGGAAGCCGTGCATGCGTCCGGAAAGCGGACGAGGTGATCTTTAAGGATCCTTTAGGTGCTCTGGCATGTGTCTATGCTTCTTTTCTCCTTGGTATATTGTCCTTCAAGAGGATCATCGACCGATGCTTTCATAATAGGCCACGGAAAGAGGCCTTGGTACCGTCGAAAGGATGGTGTGGGTTGTAAGGAACCTGGAAAAATAAAAAAGAAAAGAAAAGGTAAATGTGAGTGTCCTGATAGGGTCTAGCCGTATTCTAGGCATTGTCCTTATTATGCCTTCATCATTTCCCATGGTATTTTTAGTGCATAATTATGTATGTGTGGTACATATGCCACAATACGATAGGGGGTGAGATGGAGGCCAAATTGCTACTCGAGCTCCTGACGAGCTGGACTATCGTTCGGTGGGGTAGTCCGGACTCATTTGATAGTGTCCGAGGACTTGGCCGCCGACGTGATAGTTGGCTTTATAAGGCCACCCTGTTCCGCTGCCAGGGCCGTGGTGTGCTCCTCAGTGCGAAGGGAGCGTTCCATGTTTCCATTCACTATTATGACTCTGCATGGTCCGGGCATCTTGAGTTTGAGATAGGCGTAGTGCGGGACTACATTGAAGCGAGCGAACGCGGTTCGTCCGAGTAGTGCATGGTAGCCGCTGCGGAAGGGGATGATATCGAAGATCAAGTCTTCGTCGTGGAAGTTGTCCGGTGAACCGAAGACCACTTCCAATGTGATTGAGCCAGTGGAGCGAGCCTCTACGCCGGGAATCACTTCTTTAAAGTTAGTTTTAGTGGACTTGATTCTTGACGGATCAATACCCATTTTGCGGACTGTGTCCTGATAGAGCAGGTTAAGGCTGCTGCCGCCGTCCATGAGGACTCACGTAAGGTGGAATCCATCGATGATTGGATCGAGGACTAATGCGGCTGAATGTCCATGACAGATACTGGTCGGATGGTCCCTGCGATCGAATGTGATCAGAAAGGCTGACCATGGGTTGAATTTTGGAGCGACTGGCTCTATCGCATAGATGTCCCTTAGCGCGTGGTTGCGCTCCCTCTTAGGGATGTGGGTGACGTATATCATATTCACCATCTTGACTTCGGGGGGAAATTTCTTCTGTCCCGCTGTTTTCAGTGCGCGAGGTTCCTCGTCGTCATCCTCACTGGCTGACCCTTTCTCCTTATGCTCGGCATATAACTTGCCAGCCTGTTTGAAGACTCAAGTGCTTCTATTCGTGTGGTTGGCAGGCTTACCAGGAGTGCCGTGGATCTGGCAGGGTCGATCAAGTATCCGGACCAGGCTTGATGAGCCGTCTTTGTTTCGTATGAATGGCTTCTTTCGTTGACCGGATTTGGAGCCACTTAATCTGGCATTGACGGTCTTATTCTCTATGTCACCATTGTTGTTTCGACGCTTGTGTTTGTTATGTCGGGGCCCTCCATTGCAGTTTTTGGCTTTGGAAGTGCCGGGGTCACTGGTACTATTGCCGCTACGGGCTTGCCAGCTATCCTCACCCGTGCAAAAGTGGGATCATTAGTGCTGTAAGGGCTGCCATGGACTTTGGCTTTTCTTGGCCGAGGTATCGGGCGAGCCATTTGTTGCGGATGCTGTGTTTAAAGGCCGCTAGTGCTTCAGCGTCCGGATAGTCAACGATCTAGTTCTTTTTAATTAGGGACCTGGTCCAGAATTTCCTGGCCGACTCTCCGGGCTGTTGGACTATATGACTGAGGCCATCGGCGTCCAGAGGTCGGACATAAGTGCCTTGGAAGTTGTCTCTAAAGGCATCTTCCAAGTCTTCCCAGCTTCCAATAGAGTTTTCTGGGAGGCTGTTTAACCAATGCCTAGCTGGCCCCTTAAGTTTTAGGGGAAGGTATTTGATGGCGTATAGATCATCATCGCAAGCCATGTGAATGTGGAGAAGAAAATCTTCAATCCACACTTCGGGATCTGTTGTGCTGTCATATGATTCGATGTTCACGGGTTTAAACCCTTCAAGGAACTCGTGCTCCATTACCACATCGGTGAATCATAGGGCATGTGCGGCGCCTCTGTATCGAGCCAAGTCGCGACGCAGTTCAGATGAAGTCTGTATGCAGTTTTTGGCCCGGGCGTGGTCATGCTTGTCGCGTCAGGCTTGATAACCGTCCTCTCACATCTGTGCATGCCCCCGTGATCCATAGATTGATCTGGTTTGTCCTGTTCTATTTTCTAGGTCCTGTCGTAGGTCATATGTGTATCCCCGTGCTGTTGTTTCTCTGCTTTTGCGGCGAGGTGGTGCAGGTTGGTGTTCGTCTTGAGTTATCGTTCTGTCCCGGCCATGTGGTGGTCTATCGGGTCCTTCGGCCGCATTACGCATGGGTGGTACGGGCTCCAACACCGCGTCGTCGAATTGGGGTAGCAGCTTACACTTCGGGTAACTCTTTTTTGGCCGCTCGAGGCCGTGTTCTTTAGCTGCCAGGGCATTAGTCCATCTGTCGTTGAGCAGGTCTTGGTCAGCTTGAAGCTTCTGCTGTTTCTTTTTTAGGCTTCTAGCCGGTGCTTGAAGTGCTCTTGTTCGAGGGGTTCCTCCAGCAAGATAAAATCTTCGTCGCCGAGGCGTACATCGTCCTCAGAGAGTGACAGATAGTTGTTGTCCTCCGAATCGTTGTTCCCCGTTTGTTCATCAGGGTCAACTTGCCTGTCCTCCTGATCATCCTGTTTGGATGTTGGTTCAGTAGGGTCTTCTTGGTCTTTGGCTTTCTCCGGGGTATCATTGTCTTCGGTGCCGCTATTGATGTTCCTAGCGCGACGTGATTTAGAGCGGCGCCGCTGACGTTGACGTTTTGGCGGTATCTCAGGAGGTTTGTCTTCGACTAGGTTTTTCTCATCATCGCCGTTGCTGTTTTTAGGTGTATCCACCATGTATACGTCATACGAGGAGGTGGCCGTCCAACGTCCGGTGACCGGCGGGTTTTTGGCCTGCTCCTCTCCGGCATCATCGTCCATACCGTCGATGTCTTCAGAGGCATAATCAAGCATGTCGGCTAGGTCCTCGATAGTGGATATGAAGTGGGTGGTGGGTGGGAAGTAAAATTCCCTATGTACAGCCCCTAGTCCGGGCTGGCCGTGATTTAGGAGCGGTTCCTCTGTGATGATGAGGGATCGCATTAGGTCCAAAGCCTTGTTTAAGAGTGGGGTTTGGACAGGGTCGGAAGTTTCCGGGTCGAGCTCGCATGACGCGGTCGTCCAGGGTCCAGAATTAGTGTCCGGAGAAGAGTCTGGCTTTGCAATGATTGCCGGAGATATTCTCTCTGGTTTTCTGGTGTTGAGATCTAATGCCGCAGAGAGTCCGGCGGGCTCTAGACTCCCGTCTTCAGACCTGGTGACAAGCTCCGGATCTAAGGCCGGAGCGGTGGTTGAGGCCGCGAACCCTTGGAAGATCAAGTCTCCTTGGATATCAGCGACATAGTTCAGATTTCTAAAACTGATCTGGTGACCAGGGTGTAACTGTTGATCTGCTCCAGATGGCCAACCGAGTTGGCACGCATTGTTGTGGATGATTGATGGATCCATCGATCCTTTCGACGACGGCACAGTGGAACTCTCAATGAAAGCACCAATGTCAGTGTCAAAACCGGTAGATCTCGTGTAGGGGGTCCCGAACTGTGAGTCTAAGGATCGAAGGTAACAGGAGGCAGGGGACACAGTGTTTATCCAGGTTTGGGCCCTCTTGATGGAGGTAATGCCCTACTTCCTGCTTGATTGACTTTGATGAGTATAGGGGTTACAAGAGTTGATCTACCACGAGATCGTAATGGCTAAACCCTAATTGTCCAGCATGTATGATTATGATTGCCTCTACGGACTAAACCCTCCGGTTTATATAGACACCAGAGGGGGCTAGGGCTTGTACAGAGTCTGTTTCCAGAGAAAGGAATCTTCATATCCGCACGCTAAGCTTGTCTTCCACGCCAAGGATAGTACCATCCGGACACGGGGAAAGTCTTCCGTCTTGTATCTCCACGGCCCATTAGTCCGGCCCATATCACATAGCCCGGACGCTTGAGGACCCCATAATCCTGGACTCCCTCAGGTAGCAAGGAACATATTGTATTGGTGCCATCGAAGATAAAAATATGGGGTTTACATCATATTGCTTGAGTTTATTCCTCTACATCATGTCATCTTACTTAAAGTGTTACTATGTTCTTCATGAACTTAATACTCTAGATGCAGGCAGGAGTCGGTCGATGTGTGGAGTAATAGTAGTATATGCAGGTAGGAGTCGGTCTACTTGACACTAGCGTGATGCCTATATTACATAATCATTGCCTTGGATATCGTCATAACTTTGCACTTTTCTATCAATAGCAGGAAAAATTTATGGTGCCGTTGCCGGGGAGATCTGCGCCAAGTCAAGGCCATCAAGTACCCATCATAAACTCTCATCTCTTGCATTACATTATTCGCCATTTTCCTCTCATTTTCCTCTCCCCACTTCTAAAACGATTTCCGAAAATATTTGCCCTTTTCTTCGCCTTCTTTCCGCATGCCTTTTTGCTCGTTTGTTATCTTTGCTTGTGTTGTCATGTGCCTTCTACTTGCTTGCATCTTTGCTTGCTAAAAATCTATTGATATGGATCCACTTAAAGTTTTCTACTTGGATCATCTTCGATCCATTTGTGCTCGTGGTGAAACCCCAACTAGTTTAGTTGAGGGAAAATCTTTAGATGAGCATGCTCATTTTGTGCATCACCATTTGTCTAAGAAAGGGAAACTCTTATAGAATCAAATAAATTGTTTGCTATGCTTGGAATCTTTGTGAACTTTGTGATTTTACTTGTTGCTCTAAGAACCCTAAAAACACATTCCCTATTTATATGAGTTTAATGATAATGAAATCTTATCTTCTTATGAAAAGGGTGTTTATAGTTACTATAATATTGAACAAATTGAAGAATTTGTTGCTTTTAAGGGTGCTCATGAAGTTGCTTCTTTGATTGAAAAGTATGATATTACTCTCTATAAATCTAAAAAATTTGACATACTTAAATATTGCTATGAAAACTATGCTCATAATGCCTATTTTAAAGAATTTATTGAGAGAATGACCGTTGTTTTGGAATAAAATAATGATACGCATGAATATATAGATAGGTATGATTGCAATGATTTGATTGAAATATCCCTTGATGAACATGATGCTTGCTATTCTTGTGGCCATGATGCCAATATTTCTGGAGACAAATTTGCTATAGTTCCTTATGTTAAACATGAGATTATTGCTATTGTACCCATACTTGATAGTTCCTTGAATCATAAGCATGATTGCAATGATGTTATTAGAAATTCTATTAATATCAATTTTGCTAATGATATGCGAAACCCCAAGCTTGGGGTTGCTAGTTTTGCTATGTCCTCTACTTATTGTAATGGTCATGATTGGGGTGATAATGCTTCTTATGATCTTGAAATTTTATTTAGGCCTCATGATGAATATGTTTGCTATATTATTCAAAGTGGGTTTGTAAGAGTGTAAACTTTAGGAATTATCACACTACTTTTGTCGGCGTCCTGGGAACGGGGGTCCCCAGACTTGCCTGCCTGCGACCCACGGCGCGGCTCCACCAGCGGCCCTGTACGACCCATCTTCACCAACAAACACTCAAGACCCTCGTGAGGGGCCGAGCCTCGCGAGACAAACGATGCAAGACCTCCTCGGGGCGGCCTCACCAGGCTGGCTCGCGAGGTGCGGAGAGATCAAGGCAAGGGGCACCTCGTGAGGTTCATGTGAAGCAAGCCATGACGACCGAGGCCAGGCGGGCGCCAGCGCGCATAGTGTTCTCATTTCCTCTTTGGTACTAAAGAGGCAAGCGTAGGCGAGGATTCCTAAGGCGTCAGGCAAAATTTTCCGTATCGTTGCAACAAGACCAAGACCAGCAGGACGGCAGGACGAAGGCCACCGTGGAGCCTGCTACCTCTTGAGCTTGCGTTGGTTTTCCCTTGAAGAGGAAAGGGTGATGTAGCATAGTAGCGTAAGTATTTCCCTCAGTTTTTGAGAACCAAGGTATCAATCCAGTAGGAGACTACATGCAAGTCCCTCATACCTGCACAAACAAATAAGAACCTCGCAACCAATGCGATAAAGGGGTTGTCAATCCCTTCAAGGTCACTAACGTGAGTGAGATCTGATAAAGATAATAAGATAAATATTTTTGTATTTTTATGATATAGATTGGAAAGTAAAGATTGCAAAATAAACGGAGACATAAATGGCTAGTTGACGGGAAACTAATATGATGTAAAGTAGACCCGGGGGCCTTAGGTTTCACTAGTGGCTTCTCTCAAGATAGCAAGTATTACGGTGGGTGTGTTGGGGAACGTAGCAGAATTTTAAAATTTTATACGCATCACCAAGATTAATCTATGGAGTCATCTAGCAACGAGGGAGAAGGGAGTGCATCTACATACCCTTGTAGATCGCGAGCGGAAAAGTTCAAGAGAACGGGGTTGATGGAGTCGTACTCGTCGTGATCCAAATCACCGATGACCGAGCGCCGAACGGATGGCACCTCCACGTTCAACACATGTATGGTTGGGGAAGACGTCTCCTCCTTCTTGATCCAACAAGGGGAAGGATAGATTGAAGGAGATCCAGCAGCACGACGGCGTGGTGGTGGAAGCAGCGGTGATCTCGGCAGGGCTTCGTCAAGCTCCAACGAGAGAGAGAGGTGTTACGAGGGGAGAGGGAGGCGCCAGAGACTTCGGTACCGCTGCCCTCCCTCCCCCCACTATATATAGGGCCCCTAGGGGGGGCGCCGGCCCTAGGAGATGGGATCTCCAAGGGGGGGCGGCGGCCAAGGGGGGACTTGCCCCCCAAGCCAGGTGGGGCGCCCCCCACCCCTAGGGTTTCCAACCCTAGGCGCAGGGGGAGGCCCATGGGGGGCGCACCAGCCCACCAGGGGCTGGTTCCCCTCCCACTTCAGCCCATGGGGCCCTCTGGGATAGGTGGCCCCACCCGGTACAATACCGATTACCCCCGAAACTTTCCTGATGGCCGAAACTGGACTTCCTATATATAAATCTTCACTTCCGGACCATTCCGTAACTCCTCGTGACGTCTGGGATCTCATCAGGGACTCCGAACAACTTTCGGGTTACCGCATACTAATATCTCTACAACCCTAGCATCACCGAACCTTAAGTGTGTAGACCCTACGGGTTCAGGAGACACGCAGACATGACCGAGACGACTCTCCGATCAATAACCAACAACGGGATCTGGATACCGATGTTGGCTCCCACATGTTCCACGATGATCTCATCGGATGAACCACGACGTCGAGGATTCAATCAATCTCGTATTCAATTTCCCTTTGTCAATCGGTACGTTACTTGCCCGAGATTCGATCGTTGGTATCCCAATACCTCGTTCAATCTCGTTACCGGCAAGTCACTTTACTCGTACCGTAATGCATGATCCCGTGACCAAACACTTGGTCACATTGAGCTCATTATGATGATGCATTACCGAGTGGGCCCAGAGATACCTCTCCGTCATACAGAGTGACAAATCCCAGTCTCGATCCGTGTCAACCCAATAGATGCTTTCGGGAATACCTGTAGTATACCTTTATAGTCACCCAGTTACGTTGTGACGTTTGGTACACCCAAAGCACTCCTATGGCATCCGGGAGTTACACGATCTCATGGTCTAAGGAAATGATACTTGGCATTGGAAAAGCTCTAGCAGACGAACTACACAATCTTGTGCTATGCTTAAGATTGGGTCTTGTCCATGACATCATTCTCCTAATGATGTGATCCCGTTATTAATGACATCCAATGTCCATAGTCAGGAAACCATGACTATCTGTTGATCAACGAGCTAGTCAACTAGAGGCTCACTAGGGACATGTTGTGGTCTATGTATTCACACATGTATTACGATTTCCGGATAACACAATTATAGCATGAACAATAGACAATTACCATGAACAAGGAAATATAATAATAACCATTTTATTATTGCCTCTAGGGCATATTTCCAACATGGTGAACAAATTTCTGCCGAGCAATTGATAGAAAAGTGCATAGTTATGATGATATCTAAGGCAATGATCATGAATATAGGCATAACGTCCGTGACAAGTAGACCGAAACGATTATTCATCTACTACTATTACTCCACACATCGACCGCTATCCAGCACGCATCTAGAGTATTAAGTTCATAAGAACAGTGTAACGCATTAGGCAAGATGACATGATGTAGAGGGATAAACTCAAGAAATATGATATAAACCCCATCTTTTTATCCTCGATGGCAACAATACAATACGTGCCTTGCTGCCCCTGCTGTCACTGGGAAAGGACACCGCAAGATTGAACCCAAAGCTAAGCACTTCTCCCATTGCAAGAAAGATCAATCTAGTAGGCCAAACTAAACCGATAATTCGAAGAGACTTGCAAAGATATCAAATCATGCATATAAGAATTCAGAGAAGAATCAAATAACATTCATAGATAATCAAATCATAAACCCACAATTCATCAAATCTCGGCAAACACACCGCAAAAAGAGTTACATCGAATAGATCTCCAAGAGAATCGAGGAGAACTTTGTATTGAGATCCAAAGAGACAGAAGAAGCCATCTAGCTAATAACTATGGACCCGAAGGTCTATGGTAAACTACTCACACATCATCGGAGAGGCTATGGTGTTGATGTAGAAGCCCTCCGTGATCGATTCCTCCTCCGGCAGAGCGTCGAAAAAGGCCCCAAGATGGGATCTCACGGGTAGAGAAGGTTGCGGCAGTGGAAATAGGGTTTCGTGGTGCTCCTGGATGTTTTCAGGATATATGGGTATATATAGGAGGAAGAAGTACGTCGGTGGAGCTGCGAGGGGCCCACGAGGGTGGGGGCGCGCCTACCCCCTGGGGGCGCCTCCCTGCCTCGTGGCCACCTCGCTTCTTTCTTGACGTCAACTCCAAGTCTCCTGGATCACGTTTGTTCCAAAAATAACTCTCCCGAAGGTTTCATTCCATTTGGATTCTGTTTGATATTCCTTTTCTGCGAAACACTGAAATAGGCAAAAAACAGCAATTTGCACTGGGCCTTTGGTTAGTAGGTTAGTCCCAAAAATAATATAAAAAGGTATATTAAAGCCCATTAAACATCCAAAACAGATAATATAATAGCATGGAACAATCAAAAATTATAGATACATTGGAGACGTATCAGAGCCTAGGACAGCGTCACCACCAAAGCCTTTGGCACGCGAAGACCACCTTTAGTCAGGATAGCTTGTACTAGTTGTCCGCCTTTAAATTTGGCCGTTGTGACATCCCTTCTCGCCAGCATTTGGGAAGAGGACCAGACCTCTGTAAATAGGGCTAGCCATCATATTAGGAGGCAACGAATCCAAACTAGGGGATCCGAAGAGAGATCCATTCCACCCTCATACTCCCTCCGGTCCTTTATACTCTGCATATAAGAATTTTCTAAAGTCAAACTTTGTAAAGTTTGACCGTATTTATATGAGAAAATATTAACATCTACAATGTTAAAGTTATAAAATATGAAAATTTGAGTCACGACGCATCTAATGAGAATGATTTCACATTGTGAATGTTCGTATTTTTTCCTGTAAAGTTGGTCAAACTTTACTAGGTTTGACTTCTAACAAATCTTATATGCGAACTAAAAAGGACCGGAGGGAGTACACACAAACTCACCAAGCACAAGAGCACGTCTCCTCAGGAGGCTTTTCTTCCCTTGTACTTGTTCATCCTCAGCCCAAGAGGTAATCTACCATACCACACTTGAGTAGGGTATTACACCACATCGGTGGCCCGAACCATTATAAATCTTGTGTCACTTTGTTCTGCGAGTTCGACGCGCTGAGCCTTGAGATCGCGCTGAGGGAGAGTCTGAGGGGGAGGAGAGATCTTTGTGCGCACCCCAGTGTTCGAACCTCAAGGGTTTTGCCAGAACCCGAAATCCGGCATTTGGCGCACCAGGTAGGGGTGCGCTGAAGCTTTCCTTCCATTGATCCACGTTCCACCGCTACACCGCATCCATGTCAGACGCGCGTCGAGCCCGCGCCGAGCGCTGGGCCGTCCTCGCCGCCCGTGTCGCTCAGACAGCCCCTGTCAGCGGGCCTCGCCGTCGTTCTCCATCCCTTGTTGCCAACGCTGCTACCAACCCGGCAGCAAACGAGCAGCAAGCGTCCTCACTGCACCCCTCCGTGCGGCTGGATGGCCGCACAGCCACCCCGTCGTCGAATCTGGCCGGCTCATCATCTCACACTCGCTGAGCACCCACGAATGCGCAGGCTGCACTGCTCATGGCACGCAAGCTCCTGTGCTACCGCCCGGTCGACGACCTCTACGAGGACTGGTTAGACCACATCGCCGAGCTCGTCAGCGCTGCTGGGGGCTCTCCTGCACCATCCCACTCGTTGCCTCGCCCTCCTCCAGCTGCGGGCGATGTAGCTCACGGAGCGCCTCCGCCGCCTCCGCATCAAGACGGCGCCCTTGCGCCAAGACACGTAGCTTAAAGAGCGTCACCGCCCCCTCCGCATCAAGACGGTGTCCTCGCCCCAAGACGCACGGTCCCGCGGCGTGATCCGCCATGCCGTGTGCCCGCACACGAAGAAGGAAGCAGCCAAGAGGTTCCCCGGCCGTAAGAAAACACTCCAGCGCTCCCGACACCACCACGACAAGACCGCGTGCCGCCTGCGGCGGCAGTGCGCGAACATCAAGCGCAGGTGGCCACCGCAAGCTGTCGCGCCTCCGCTCCCGAGCTGCGCACTATCGTTCAGCCAGGCAAGTTCAAGCCGGATCTACCTCCACGCTACGACGGCACCCCCGACCCCGCGGAATTCCTGCAGCTCTACGAGCTGAGCATCGAGGCGGCCAACGGCGATGAAAAGGTCACGGCGAACTAGTTTCCCATGGCTCTCAAGAATGGCGCCCGCTCATGTCTCCTGAACCTGCCCGCGGGATCAACCTCCTCCTGGGATGATATGCACAACCGCTTCATCGCCAACTTCCATGGCACTCACGACCGTCCTCCGGTCGCGGGTGACCTGCGCCGCATCAAGGAACAACCGCGAGAGACCCTGCAGAAGTAGATTTTGCGCTTCAACAGCGTTCATCTCAGCATTTTCTGATGGCGTCCACAACATCAAGATGAAGGAGGAGCTCGCCATCAACGAGGAGCTATCACTAGTAGAAAATGGAGCTTTAGCGCCGGTTCATAAGGGCCATTAGTGTCGTTTCCATAACTGGCACTAGGGGGTGGGCACTAAAGGCCCCCCTAGTACCGGTTCGGCACGAACCGGCGCTAAAGTGCCACCACATGGCGTGAGCTCGCGCCCTGGTATGGGGGACCTTTAGTACCGGTTGGTGTTACCAACCGGTACTAAAGGTTTTTTCTTGAATTTTTTTTGAAAATTTTGGAAATTTTTGTTGATTTTTTTTATTTTTAATTTTTCTGAATTATTTGATGATTTAGTCTCTAATCACCTCTCTTAACTGCTCAAGTGTGGATCACTCATTCCAAATCGCCTGACTTCCCGGCCGGTTACCCATCCTCTCACTCCCCCAGCCTGAGCACGCTTAACTTCGGAGTTCTATTCCCCCTACATTCCAAGTCTGCACTTGTTGTTTTCCTGACAAATGTAAGCCGTCAATCCTATTAACCCTCAGCAGTTTAGCTTGAGCAATAGGTCACACGTTTCACCGTTTGAGTTTGAAACTATTATTCTAAAAAACAGTAATTATTTAGTAACACTAATATTTCTTGAATAAGTTTGACCATAGTTTGACCACTCTTTGACCAGATTTGACCAAAATTTAAAAAATTGAAATAATTATTTAGTAACACTAATATTCTTGAATAATTATGTAGTAATATTAATACTTCTTGAATAAGTAGTTTGACCAGATTTAACCAAAATTTTTTTAAAAAAACTGAAATTTGACCATATCTTTTTTTCGTTTTGGAATTTGAGGATTCTAAAAAATTGCAAACAGGCCGTAGGCGGTCTCCATCGGATGCGGATTTTCGTGCTGAATTTTTTGATATATTATACTTTTTTTCCGACATCGTATGAAAAAGTTATAGCCATTTTACATTTTCCCTACACTTTTTGCAAAACATGTCCAAATTTAAGTTTTCAAATTTTCCTAACTAGTAGATTTAGTAATATAACTACCTCTCGAAGGATTTTATTTTTTGAAGTTTTTATCATTTTCTTTTGATTTTTTCAGAACTGAAATGGCGACACAAGGGGGGGTAGAGTTTGAAAATTGCCCTATAGTGCCGGTTTGTGTCACAAACCGGTACTATAGGTCAGACCCCTTTAGTACCGGTTCGTGGCACAAACCGGTACTAAAGGTTAGCCCTTTAGTACCGGTTTGTGACACGAACCGGTACTAAAGGTGATCGTGGGGCCCCGGCCTGACGCCAGCCTACCATCACCCCTTTAGTACCGGTTCGTGGCACGAACCGGTACTAAAGGTTCAACACGAACCGGCATTAATGCATAGCCGTTCGAACCGACACTAATGGTACCATTAGTGCCGGCTCAAATTCAAACCGGCACTAATGTGCTTCACGTTTGACCCTTTTTCTACTAGTGTATGCATGACTCTAGAGCTGTTCAACATGGCAACCAAGTGTGCAAGAGCTAAGGAGGGGCATCTCTCCCTCCTCGAGCTCCCTACTGCCGACCCAGAGGATAAGAAGGCCAAGGTCATGGACGTGAAGCGCAAGGGAGTAGTCGTACTCGCTGCAGAGCCGGACACGAAGCGTGGACGAGACCACCCCAAGTCGTCCAAGGGCAGCCATCCGTTCTGCGCCTTCCACAACGTGCACGACCACAACACCAACGATTGTCAAGAGCTCAGGGCCATCCGAGTTGGACGCTTCGGTCGACGCCCCGAGCGCAACGATCGGGGCTACGACAGAGGAGGAGGACGGGGTGGAGGACGCTCGGACAACTGCGGCCCCCGCCAGGAGTGGCGCGACCGGCCTCGTGAGGACCACTAGCAGGAGCAGCCTCGTGAGGGCACCTGGCGCGACCAGCCTCGTGAGGACCGTCCTCAGGGCAATCCTGGCCTCCCTCTATTGCCACCACCACCAAGAAGGAACGACGACCACCATTAGGATGAGGGGGATGGGGGCTTCCAGGAACAGCGTGCTATCGCCTGCATCTTGGGCGGAGCCTAGGCCCAAGCATCTCAGCGTATCTTCAGGCAGTTCTCTCGCGAGGTGAATGCAGCCCTGACCGGGCTCGGGGCCATGCACCCGCTCAGGTGGTCCAAGTACGCCATCAACTTTAGCTCGGTGTACCAACTCAAATGCGCGGCGACCGGCTGCATCCTCCCGATGCTCTGCTCACCCATCATCAGCAATGTCCAAATCACCAAGACCCTCATCGACGGTGGCGCGGGGCTCAATGTCCTGTCCATTGAGACATTCCATAGCTTCCATGTGCCATACGATCAGCTTCAGCCCACCAAGCCCTTCTCAGGAGTGATTGACGGCTCCACCACCCCGATAGGGAAAGTTCGTCTCCCTGTCACCTTCAGTCAGCGCGATAACTACCACACCGAGCTCATCGACTTTGATGTCACCCACATGTGTCTGCCGTACAATGCCATCCTCAGGTACCCAGCATTAGCCAAGTTCATGGAAGTGACCCACCACGGCTACAACGTCCTCAAGATGCCAGGAAGCGGTGGGATCATAACAGTCCCGTGCAAAGAAAGAGATGCGGTGTTCTCCCTCGAGCGCACCTTCCAGGCCGCAGCAATTGAAGACCCTGACAGCGAGGGCACATAGTACCCTCCTGAGGCCACCCCCAAGAAGAAGAAACTACTTCGCACAGGGCCTTAGGGGAGCGGTGACTCTAGCGGTGCCACATCAAGATCGACGCCCGCACCTGGGGCGCCTCCCTCCCTCACATAGGAAGGTGTGCCCGGCGCCGTCCTCGGGCACGGCTCAGGGGCTCTCTTCTGGAGGGCCTCAGACCTAGCCTACATCACGAGGAAGGCGCTCAGGCACCACATGGAGGCGTGCTTCGCGGCATGTTTCCCTCAGGAGGGCACTGTGCGAGGAGCGCCCGACGCTCAGGAGTTCATCATCAAGGCCACCCAGGAGCTTCATGAAGCAAGGGCGATACGTGGCGACCGCCGCCCACCCGGTGCAGCTCCCCATCTAGGCGAGGGTGGCGAGCTGCGCGTCTGCGTCGACATCCCAGGGCTCAACAGGACCGCATCTCAGGAGCGCTTCTAGCCTTCGTGTGCTAGCCTATGCGAGGGTCCACCTCACAGCTGTGTTCACATGCCATTTGGCCTGTAGAGTGTAGCCGCCGCCTTCCAGCGCAACCTACGGAGCATCCTGGCAACCTAGGAGGCCAGGCATTACGCGGTCCTGAAGGAGATGGAGACGGTCCTCAGGGAGCTACCTGAGCCCCAAGTGCCTCCCGAGGCTCAGGATCTTGGCGGCTCATGAGGAGCAACTTCTTCAGCGCGCGCCTTCAGCTACCCCAATGCTCCTTCGATAACACAACCAGGTGACATTTTCAAAGTTCATTCAGCTGGAAGCGCCCCTCGGGGTGCATTATTCTAGGTCGCATGGGCCTGTCCCTGCGGTGTGTATCCTGTTGCATCTTTAGCATACCTCACTGGGGGCGCCCCTCGGGCATCCCTAGGCCGCTCGAGTCCGTCCCAGTGGCATGTATCATTCTCGCATCTATCTAAGATAGTCGGTTCCCATGCATGAGTTATCTATAGTCATCACCTGCTTGATTGCCACCCACCGTGGGAGCCGCGCGTCGATCATTTTTCTTTAGGATCCTTCGCATGAGGAGACTAGGCACGGCGCCTGTGCTCGGGTCCATCCCTGCAGCTTCGATACATCCAACGATTGAGCTCTGTCTGGCTGGCCAGCCCCATTTATGTCACCTCCTGGGGTCATTGGTGCCTGGCCTCCTCATGCGATAGCCTTAGGATATCCGCTCGGCGCAGGTTGCCTAACCACCTCGCAGGACCACCACAGCCATCAAGAGCCAAGACCAGGCGCAACCCGCCTTGAGGTAGGGCCTCGTGAGTCCCGTGCTGGCTCACGAGTGCCCAGACACACCTCGTCTAGCCCTGCCATCCAAGCCATGTGTCAGGGCGGGGCTGTACACACCCCGGGGGCTCCACTTAGAGGGAGCCCTCACCCACGCACCAGTGGAAGCACTATGCTCTGCGCTGGTGATAAACAACTAAGGGCGGCCTCATGGCCGTATCAACCTCAGGGAGCCTCCAAGCTCAGTGTCTGGCCTCATCGCAACATCTCCCCTCGGGAGAGTCGTGCGTGGGAGCTAGGCACGGGGGTAGCGCTCGGGTCACGCCTGAGCGTATGCCACCCTGCCAGGTCCCTCGGACCTGGTCGTCGCGTGCCCTCCCAAGCGGATCCAAGGTATGAAGGTCGTTTGGATGTCAAGGGGGACTCCTGAGAATCGCGACTCAGGAGCCTAACTGGCCATGTAGCCCCTCACTCCTTGGTCCGTCCTAGTGATCCGAACGGCCCAATGGCGGCTGAGATATGCGCAATGTCGGGCCCTGCCAACGTAGAACACTAGGCCTACTCTCACTTCTCCTTTCTATAAGTTGTTTGCGCGTCAAGGGGGAATTCCGAGCATCACGACTCAAGAGCCTAACTGGCCAAGTAGCCCCTCACTCCTTGGTCCGTCCTGGTGATCCGGACGGCCCAATGGCGGCTGAGGTATGTGCGGGGTCAGGCCCTGCCGACGCAGAACACCAAACCAAACAGAAAGGAAATCGTGGAATTTCAAACAAATATTACAGGACATACTGTTTCTTGAATACCAAGCACAAGTTTAAACACCTCCATGAGGCATGTTTCATGTTGCCGAAGCAAAGCAGGAAAAGGAGCTGCCGGCAAGTCATCCCATCATCCCTGGACGTCGCCGTCACTTGCAAGAGGCGTCCCTTCGACGATGATGCCGCCCACACCTGAGCCACCAGCTCGAGTTGCCGGTTCAGCAGTGTCACCAGTTGGGGGTGCAGGGTCGAAGGCGCGGAACTTCTTCAGCAAAGCTTCCACCTGGACCTTCACGGCTTCGGCAGCGGCTACGCAGCGCTCGTTGTCCACAGGCTCCAGCAGCTCATCAAGGTTGGCGGCAGGATCATGAAGATAGAGGTGGCTGAAGACGCGTGTCAGCACGACCGAGGAAAGTGTGCGGGCTTCTCCTTCTACCAAGGGGTCGATTCCTCCCACGACCTCCTTAAGCGCCCCGACTAGATGAGGAAGCAGCCGGGTGGGGCCCTCATCGACGGTGGCTAACGGCTCCTCCAAGCCCTTCTTGTAGAGTGCCTGAAGAGCCACACGGGACCTCTCCTCGAGGGACATGAAGGACACACGGTCCTCGGCCAGGACCTTCGCCTTGGCGTCATGCTCGGCTTTCTCCGCTTCCACCTTCCGCTTCAGCTTCTCCAGCCGGCTGCGCTCTGCAGCCTGCGCCTTCCCCAACTGCTCCAGCTCGGTGTCGCGACCCCTGACGGCGTACTCCCAGGCCTTCATCTTCTCCTCCTCCGCCTTGCGGCCTCGCGCCTCGGTCGCATGCTCGTTGCGCATTATCTCCAGCTTGGACTCCAGTGACTGACAGTGATCCTGGGCAGCCCCGACATCTTTCAGCGCCACCTCGCGAGTGGCTGCGGCATGGATGGTGGCCTGCTTTTCCTTCTCGGAGGTTGCTGCCGCCTAGCTCAGTGCCGCCAGAATGGACACGTCTGAGTGAAGCCAGCCAGAGACGAGCTCCAGGCGCCCGGCTACCAGGTGGGGGTCAGCGCCTTAAAGATCTTATCGCAGCAGGGTTATCGCAGAAAGAGCGCGCTCTAGGACGTCAGGGGAGGTTGAAGGATCTGATGTCAGCAGTGCAGCAGGAGGAGGAGGAGTCGGCGTTGCCACATGGGCTGGGAGGCTGGGGACTCCTGAGCCTTGGGGACTCCAGCAACCAAGCTGGGCGTTAGCACCTTCGGAGCCAGTAGGGCAGCAGGGGCCACCTTCTCTTGAGGACGCTCGCCCAAGCCTCACGAGGACGATCGGGCCGGAGAAACGCGAGTGCTGTCACTGCCCTTCCCCACGAAGAAGGGCGCAGCCACCGCAGGCGATGGGGTCCCGAGCAATACCACCGCTTCCTCCTTCCTCCTCTTTGCCGCGGGTGTAGGCCTGTTGGTGCAATAGAGAAGCATTAAGAGTCAACAGCAGAGGCGCAAACAAGACATGACAACTGTAGTTATTGGTCCACCGCAGTGTAATCTCTCTGCTTCCTAAGCCTGAAGCCTGAAAGCTTCGCGGCCTGAGGCGCGGGCGCGGGAGCACCAGGAACAGAAAGAAGAAGCAGGTGGGTTGGAGGCAGCTCCGGACAGCATTAAAATAGGGACGTCATCTCAGGAAATCAGCGCCGACCTCCCTCTCGTTGGAATCGCAGCCGGGGACCTCCTCCGAGGACTGGCCTTGGACCTCGAGGAGCCACCGGCCTCATGCAGCTCCCTACTTTCCATGAGGACATCGGCCTCATCATCGTCATCAGGCAGGGTGCGGAGGTTGTCGGCCTTGCACAAAGGCCGCCCCTTCACGGGTCGCCTCCGAGTCGCGCTCCTCCTACTCCCCTTCTTCCTCCTCTTCCTCTTCCCGAGGCTCGTCGAAAGACATGTCCACCGGAGTCGTCGTCACCAGGACGTTCAAGGGCACAGGCGGCACAAGCCGACGCCCGTCGAAGACAGGCAGAGCGGCGACAACCTTCACCCCATCCGGATGGCGGTACAAGGGAACGAAGGAGTCCGGCGGGTACCCTTGGTCGTCCCCAACCAAGGAGTGGAGGGCCGAGCGCAGCTCCTCGTTAGAAAGGGCCTCTGGGCGCAAGCGGAGGTCGTCCCCTTCGTCTCCATGCTTCCACAAGGGGCGCGTGCGCGACTAGAGGGGAGCCACGTGCTACTTCATGAATTCTTTGACAATCATGGCCCCTGTCAACTTCGCCACCCTAGAATCACCAGGACTCAGGTCGGCGGTCATCCTCTCCAATACCAGCGCCGCCCAGGAGTCGGTGAGCTTCGTGCGAAGCCACCCCTCATCGGACACATGCGTCTCCATCGGCAGCACCAGCCAGGGTTGGGCGCGCTTGGCGTCCATCAGGACCCACTTGCCCCTGAAGCGCTTGGCCTTCTTCCCGGCCTTCGAAATGGTGTTGGTCTTGTTGGCCACGACGAAGCCAAGGAACCCAGAGAAGTGGCGCTCTTTGATCCGGAGGAAGAAGGAGTGGCGCAGCAGCGCCACGGACGCCATCACCCCGACATACGCCTCGTAGTCGAAGGCGAAGATCGACAGGAGGAGGATGGAGTTGGGATGAAGATGGAGAGCGTGAATCTTGTAATGGCTAAGGACGGAGTAGAAGAAGTCGGAGAAAGGGGGAACCAGCCCGGTGACGATGCTGCTCATGAAGAAGGGGTAGAAGGTGCTGTCTGAGGCCTCCGGCTCATCGGAGCCATCCCAGAGCATAGTCTTCCTCTTCTTATCACCCTCCGCTGTCATCAGGAGCACGACAACAACGTTCTTCTCCGAGACGCTCGGCGCATCAAGCGCCGGCTCGTACCAAGATGACGAGGTAGTGGCCCGAGCTTTCTTGGGCACCATTGGCGGCATGCTTGAAGGGGGATTTGGGCGGATCTGGAGTCTCCGGAAACAAGGGGCGAGAAATGGGATCTGGAACAAGTCGATGGAAAGCAATGAAGGCAAATGCAGCCCGCGCCAGCCTTTTGTCAGGAGGGCAGTTGCCAAGGCGGCGTGGGGAAGCGGAGACGCCCACGTCCCATCAATCGCCACGCGTCAATCGAGGCCGCATGCTGTTGGGGCCCGCGGCGCTCCGCACATGCCCCTTGGCTTCGCCTCAAAGCCAAGTCCGAGCGCGCCTTGGGCCCGGGGGCTACTATCGGCGTCCTGGGAACGGGGGTCCCCAGACTTGCCTTCCTGCGGTCCACGGCGTGGCTGCACCAGTGGCCCCGTACGGCCCATCTTCACCAACAAACACTCAAGACCCTCGCGAGGGGCCGAGCGTCGCGAGGCAGACGATGCAAGACCTCCCCGTGGGGGGGGGGGCTCACCGGGCTGGCTCGCGAGGGGCGGAGAGATCAAGGAAAGGGGTACCTCGCCAGGTTCCTGTGATGCAAGCCATGACGACCGGGGCCAGGCGGTCGCCACCGCGCACAGCGTCCTCGTTTCTTCTTTGGTGCTACAGACGCAAGCACATGCGAGGAGTCCCGAGGCATCAGGCAAAGGTTTCCATATCGGTGCAACCAGACCAAGACCAGCAGGACGGCAGGACGAAGGTCACCGTTGAGCCCAGGACGGCGTCACCATCAAAGCCTTTGCGGGCGAAGACCACCTTTACTCAGGATAGCTTGTACTAGTTGTCTCCCTTCAAATTTGGCCGTTTTGGCATCCCGTCCCGCCATCATTTGGGAAGAGGACTAGGGCATCTATAAATAGGGCTAGCCACCACAGTAGCAGGCAACAGATCCAAACTAGGGAATCCAGAGAGAGATCCATTCCACCCTCATACACACAAACTCACCAAGCACAAGAGGACCTCTCCCGAGGAGGTTGTTCTTCCCTTGTACTTGCTCATCCTCATCCCAAGAGGCAATCCACCACACCACACTGAAGTAGGGTATTACACCACATCGGTGGCCTAACCAGTATAAATCTTGTGTCCCTTTGTTCTGCGAGTTCGACGCACTGAGCCTTGAGATCGCGGTGAGGGAGAGTCCGAGGGGGAGGAGAGATCTTCGTGCGCACCCCAGTGTTCGAACCTCAAGGGTTTTGCCGGAACCCAAAATTCAACAACTTTAGATATTGATAAGCCCAATGAAATTTTTGATAAAAGTGGGTTTGGAGAGGTCATGGATTTATTTCATGATAATCCCACTAATTAGGAAGAGTGTCAACTTTGCATGCATGTGGCTCATGTTGAGAATATTTTATGTGATAGTTATATTGTTGAATTTGATTACGATCCTACATGTAATTATTATGAGAGAGGAAAATATGGTTGTAGAAATTTTCATGTTACTAAATTACTTCTTGTTATGTTGAGATTGCTATTGTTCCTTTCTTCTTCCTTGCATACGCTACTTTTTGCTTTCCTTGATAATTTGTTTTCTTATAAGATACCTATGCATAGGAAGTATATTATACTTTGATGTGTTTTTCACATGCTACATGATGCTCTCTTCATGTTTCAATTGCTATCTTTCATGTGAGCATCATCGAAATTATCAATGCCTAGCTGGGCGTTAAATAATACCGCTTGTTGGGAGGCAACCCAATTTTATTTTTGAGTTTTTTGTTTTTCTACCGTTCTTGAATAAATTACACATTATTACCTCTGTATTAATTGTGTCCTTGTGTTTCAATTATTGTTTGTGCCAAGTAAGACCTTTGGGATAGCTTGCGGTGCTAGTTGATTTGATCTTGTTGTAAAATAGAAACTTTTGCGCTCAGGAAAAAATTCTCATATTAAGATACAAATTGCCTCCATTGTCCTAATTTTTTAGAATTTTTGAAGTTACAGTAGTATCAGAGAGTTACATATTGCTTTAGAGTGTTCTGTTTTTGATAAATTCTGTTTTCTTTGAGTTGTTTGCTTATTTTGATGAATCTATGAGTAGTATCAGGGGGGTATGAACCATGGAGAAGGTGGAATACAGTAGATATTACACCAGTTTAAATAAAGAATGAGTTCACAACAGTACCATAAGTGGTGATTTATTTTCTTATACTAACAAATCTCATGAGTTTTCTGTTGAGTTTTGTGTTGTGAAGTTTTCAACTTTTGGGTAAAGATTTGATGGACTATGGAATAAGGAGTGGCAAGATCCTAATCTTAGGGATGCCCAAGTCACCCCAAGGTAATATTCAAGGACAACCAAGAGCCTAAGCTTTCTTTCATCTTATTCTATCAGTAAATTTACTTGAGGCTATATTTTTATTCACCAAATGATATGTGTTTTGCTTGGAGCGTCTTGTATGATATGATTCTTTGCTTTTAAATTTTCTACGATCATCCTTGCTATACACACCTTTTGAGAGGGACACACATGAATCATGATTTATTAGAATACTCTATGGGCTTCACTTATATCTTTTGAGCTAGGCAATTTTGCTCTAGTGCTTCACTTATATCTTTTTAGAGCATGGTGGTGGTTTTATTTTATAGAAATTGTTGAACTCTCATGCTTCACTTATATTATTTTGAGAGTCTCTTTGAACACCATGGTAATTTGCTTTGTTAACAAATTTAGTCCTACTATGATAGGCATCCAAGAAGGATATAATAGAAACTTTCATGTAGAGTGCATTGAATACTAGGAGATGTTTGATTCCTTATGATTGTTTTGTGATATGAGGATGGTGATATTAGAGTCATGCTAGTGAGTAATTGTGAATTGGAGAAATAATTGTGTGGAAGTTTGTGATTCCGGTAGCATGCACGTATGATGAAGTTATGTGATGAAGTCGGAGCATGATTTATTTATTGATTGTCTTCCTTATGACTGGCGGTCGGGGATGAGCGATGGTTTTTCCTACCAATCTATCCCCTAGGAGCATGCACATAGGACTTTGTTTCGATGAATAATAGATTTTTGCAATAAGTATGTGAGTTCTTTATGACTAATGTTGAGTCCATGGATTATATGCACTCTCACCCTTCCACCATTGCTAGCCTCTCTAGTACCGCGTAACTTTCACCGGTGCTTTAAACCCACCATATACCTTCCTCAAAACAGCCACTAGACCTACCTATTATGGCATTTCCATAGCCATTCCGAGATATATTGCCATGCAACTTCCACCGTTCCGTTTATTATGACACATTTCATCATTTTCATATTGCTTTGCATGATCATGTAGTTGTACATCGTATTTGTGGCAAAGCCACCATTTATCATTTTTGATACACGCCACTCTTGAGTTATTGGGATACTTTCCAGTGATGACCGTAGTTTGAGGAGTTCATGTATTCACTATGTGTTTATGCTTTGTTCCGGTTCTCTATTAAAAGGAGTCCTTAATATCCCTTAGTTTCCTTATGGACCCCGCTACCATGGGTGGGTAGGACAAAAGATGTCATGCAAGTTCTCTCCATAAGCTCGTATGACTATTTACAGAATACATGCCTACATTATATTTATGAATGGGAGCTAGTTTTGTGTTGCCCTATATTATGACTGTTATAAGATGAATATCATCCAACGAATCTACCGATCCAATGCCTACGAATTTTCCACATATTGTTTTTGCAAAGTTACTACAACTACAAAATTATTACTATCATTGTTACCGTTACTGCTACTATTATCACTCCTATCAAAGATGTCATATTACTGTGCTACTAATCATATTGTTGCAGATATTTAATCTCCAGGTATGGTTGAATTGACAACTCAACTGCTAATACTTGCAAATATTCTTTGGCTCCCCTTGTGTCGATTCTATAAATTTGGGCTGAATACTCTACCCTCGAAAACTGTTGTGATCCCCTATACTTGTGGGTTATCAGACCATTATGTAGGCCGCTGGCTTTGTTGGCGGCCGACATGAACTGGCGTGAACTATGGACGTTGCCGTTTAGCTACATTTTTTGTCGCTTCCAAAAATATGCACGCAGTCAGACCAAATGCTGTCGCACGTTAGATGCATGCCCGGCTCATTGACAAATTTGGGCGGACGCCGCCCGATTGCCACCCCCAAACGGACGAAATCCGGACAAAACGGACGTCCGTTTGAGTTCCCTTATGATCATAACGCGCTCCAAAAAACCATGTTGTACGCCTACGTGCAGAACTCCTTTCTCCTCCTCTCACCTCTATCTTTAACACTAGCTTAAAACCCGACACCTGCTATAGTTTCTGTTTGTGATGACATAAGTCCCTCCATACAACTCTTGAATTAAGAATTCTCATCTAATGATAATAGGGCTGCTGAGAACCTTGTACTTGTATTCATCGACAATATCCTGGTGTACAGTGAAGGGTTAGCATCACATGGTGACCACCCCAGGCTAATGCCCCCCTTCTACTTTATTTGGGTGCAGGAACAAGTTGTGTGTTCGCAGCTGCTTTGATCTGTTAAGAGTGTAATTCCACGGCATCAGCTTCTTTTATAGAATCAGTATGGTGCCATTCTTGTATGTCCCCAGGTACTAGTCACTTTCCCTCCATTCTTGTAACCGTTTAATCTGCATAGGTGTGTGGAGTGGACGAGAAATAAAGGATTATTTTCTCGGAGCAATCTCCCAGGTTCCAGACCTAGGAGTTCACTTCCCGGTATGAGGAATCGGTACGTATATAAGTTAGTGGAAGAGTCAAAGGGTGACCACTAGTGAGGATCTCCCCCCTATCTTGGTTTTGGGAACTTTGTGGGATCCTTGGTAGCCATTTGGAGCAGAGGGTAATTGGTTTATGATAAAGGTTGTGCTTTCAAACATGACACCCACGAGAATGGACACTTTGTACGTAGTTGCACGACGTTGCTCTACAATGTGTCATAGTTGACGCTCTATGGGCCCTTTCTACTGAGGAGTGGGGGTTACAACTTTTCGTAAAGAATAGCAAGGAAAGTATGATTCACTCTCTTCTTGCTTCTTGAATTTCTCTCATATTTGGCTCGCCCATCAGCCTGGGCAATGGCCATTCCCCTGAGAAGCTGAGTTTAGGGTCCACCTCATGTGATCGTCTCGGTGACTCAATTGTCTAGCTTCCCTCAGCTCAGACTTGTGTCGCCACCTCTCCAAGGACCGAAATGATTATTCCCGCCCAATGGGTATACATTCATCCCTGAATGTCGTCGGGTACTCTTCACTTCCCCACCATTCTTGTAACCGTCGCGTGTAATCCACATAGGTGTGTTCGCACTCCTACAGAGTGGAAGAGAAAGAATTTTTTTCTCGGAGCAACCCCTTAGGTTCTAGACCCAAGAGTTCACATTCCTGTATGAGCATTCATTCGATGAATTGTTTGTTGATCCTAAAGAGTGACCTCCTAGGAGGACAATAGACCACAAATTACCCTTACTACCAGGGACTAAACCTGTCAACCTTTAGAGAAGGGACAAAGTTCAAGATAAGAGTATCTTGCATGTTTGGTAAAGAGACTATCGGGTATTCCAATGGTTAAAGATTCAACTCTTAGTAGCAAACGGGTACAATTTTGGCTTGCAACTATTTCCGCTTTACGGCCTACCGCCGAATACTAGAAAATCTTAAAGAAATCTGACAAAAGAAATTGTGCATGTTTCTAAATATTTGGTAACTTACCATTTATGAGTGAGAAATGCTTCATGTGAGCACCAATGGCAGCCTGCTTTTGAGATAGAGAGGTCATGCTCGTATCAATGCTTTTTAACTGCATGTACTATTTTTGTGAAATGGGGTTATGAAAACCCACAAGAAGCAATTGGATGAATTGTATGTGCCAAAATGTATTTATGGGCAAGGGTGGGTGATGATACATCTCCAACATATCTACAATTTTTTATTGTTCCATGCTTTTATATTATCTGTTTTGGATGTTTAATAGGCTTGAATATACCTTTTTATATTATTTTTGGGACTAACCTACTAACCAAAGACCCAGTGCAAATTGTTGTTTTTCTTGCCTATTTCAGTGTCTCGTAGAAAAGGAATATCAAACGGAATCCAAATGGAATGAAACCTTCAGGAGAGTTATTTTTGAAACAAACATGATTCGGGAGACTTGGAGTGGACGTCAAGAAAGAAGCGAGGAGGCCACGAGGCAGGAGGGCGCGCCTAGGGGGGTAGGCGCCCCCACCCTCGTGGGCCCCTTGCAGCTCCACCGACCTACTTCTTCCTCCTATATATACCCATATACCCTCAAAACATCAAGGAGCACCACGAAACCCTATTTCCACCTCCACAACCTTCTGTACCCGTGAGATCCCATCTTGGGGCCTTTTCCGGCGCCCCGCTGGAGGGGGAATCAATCATGGAGGGCTTCTACATGAATACCATAGCCTCTACGATGATGTGTGAGAAGTTTACCACAGACCTTTGGGTCCATAGTTATTAGCTAGATGGCTTCTTCTCTCTCTTTGGATCTCAATACAAAGTTATCCTTGATTCTCTTGGAGATCTATTCAATGTAATTCTTTTTGCGGTGTGTTTGTCGAGATCCGATGAATTGTGGGTATATGATCAAGATTATCTATGAACAATATTTGATTCTTCTCTGAATTATTTTATGCATGATTTAATATCTTTCCAAGTCTCTTCGAATTATCAGTTTAGTTTGGCCTACTTGATTGATCTTTCTTGCAATGGGAGAAGTGCTTAGCTTTGGGTTCAATCTTGCGGTGTCCTTTCCCAGCGACAACAGGGGAAGCAAGGAACGTATTGTATTGCTGCCATCGAGGATAAAAAGATGGGGTTTATATCATATTGCTTGAGTTTATCCCTCGACATCATGTCATCTTGCCTAATGTGTTACTCTATTCTTATTAACTTAATACTCTAGATGCATGCTGGATAGCGGTCGATGTGTGGAGTAATAGTAGTAGATGCAAAATCATTTCAGTCTACTTGTCATGGACGTGATGCTTATATACATGATCGTGCCTAGATATTCTCATAACTATGTGCTTTTCTATCAATTTCTCGATAGTAATTTGTTCACCCAAAGTAGAATTTGCTATCTTGAGAGAAGCCACTAGTGAAACCTATGGCCCCGGGTCTATCTTCCATTATATTATTCTCCCGTCAACAAGCCATTTCTGCAAAAGTTTATTTTGTAATCTTTATTTTCCAATATATACAACAAAATTACCAAAAATATTTTCTTATTATCTCTATCAGATCTCACTTTCGTAAGTGACCGTGAAGGGATTGACATCCCCTTTATCGTGTTGGTTGTGAGGTTCTTGTTTGTTTGT
Source organism: Triticum urartu (assembly GCF_003073215.2). Taxonomy (NCBI): domain Eukaryota; kingdom Viridiplantae; phylum Streptophyta; class Magnoliopsida; order Poales; family Poaceae; genus Triticum; species Triticum urartu. The sequence continues at coordinate 433,158,574 of NC_053023.1, read as the reverse complement.
GCAGGTACAAGGGACTTTCGTGTAATCTCCTACTGGATTGATACCTCGGTTCTCAGAAATTGAGGGAAATACTTATGCTACTTTGCTGCATCACCGTTTCCTCTTCAAGGGAAAACCAACGCATGCTCAAGAGGTAGCAAGTGACGGTGTCCTAGATTAGGGAGTGCACACCACGTCGGCTTGCCATTCATGGGTCGGGCTGACAACCCACCAACAACTGAATAAAGGGCCGTGTGCTCCCTGGCCCTTGAGGTAATCAACATGGAATCCTCCAAAGACTTGGCACAGAATTGTTCTTGGATAACATACACAGCACTCAGTTCCTAATTAATGATGGTCTCAATGAGACAACCGACCATGTTGTAACACCCAGGGTGTAATTTGCCATATTTGTACTCCAACTCTTACCATTTTCGGCTCTAAGTTATGAGTTTCCCTTCGTGGTTGGGTTTGTCTTTGTTTTGCATTTTGTCCATGTCATGCATTTCATATCATGTCATCATGTGCATCGCATTTGCATACGTGTTCGTCTCATGCATCCGAGCAATTTCCCCGTTGTCCGTTAGGCAATCCGACACTCCTACGTGCACCGGCGTCCCCTTTTGCCTCTTTTCTTGAGCGGGTGTGAAACTTTCTCAGAATGGAACGAGATTTTCCAAGCGGCCTTGGTACACCACCGGTAGACCGCCTGTCAAGTTTCGTGCCATTTGGAGTCCGTTTGATACTCCAACGGTTAACCGGGGAACCGAAAAGGCCTCGTGTGTGTTGCAGCCCTACACCCCTCCAAAGTGGCCCAACAACCCATCCAACCCTATCCCATGTCCTCTGCCGTCAGATCACGATCACGTGGTCGAAAACTACACCTCATTTGGACACTCCCACCTCCTTCCAGGTATAAATATGTCCTCCCCGTCCAAATCCGGGTCGAAACCCTAGTCTAGCCTTCCCCGCCGCCACAGGACGCATCCGCGACGACCGGACACGTCTGACACCGCCGCCCGTCGAATCCCAGCGCGCCACGTGGCACCACAGCGCCGCCCACCACCGCCGGCCCGCTCGGCCCGTGCGAGGCCCCCGCGGCCAGCACCGCACAGCGCCGCCGCGCCCGTCCTCCGTCGCCGCCCGTCTCGCGCCTCCTCCGCTCGGCCGCCGCCACGCTCATCGGCATCGCTGCCCGCCTGCGCGCGGACCACCGCCGAACACCTCTACTGACGTTGCCGAGATCCTCTCCGCCTCCTCCCATTGGATCCGGACGGTCCCTTCCTCTCCGGCCATCTTCCCCAGTCCGGCGACGATCTCCGGCATCAACTCCGGCGAGCTCGTGCCTCGCCTCGGTTCGCGTGCAAATCGAGGAACCCTAGATCTGGAGGTCAATTCTGCCACTAAGTCTTTTCCCCCCTCATATTTTAAGCACATCTTCATCATGCCATAAATTTGTGCTCGCTGCTCCGTTTTGTGCGTGCAATATATCGGAATGTTCATCATGATGTGCTCTTCATTTTGTTCCATTGTGGTCTACTTATTTGAGTCCATCTTGATGACCAAATGATTGATGCAAGAGTGCTATAAAATGTTAGCTCCTGTTACATAGCAGATTATGAGGATTTGTCATTTTTGTTATATTTGTTGTGTGCATCATATGGGCATGAGCTCTACATGTGTTTTGGGCTATGCCATGCCATCTTTACAGAGGTGTTTGCCTTGTATTTTTGTGATCCATGTGGTGACTAGCACAAGCATGCGAAGTAGCCTTCGTGATATTGCTGATTTCAGGGACTTCGGATTTTACTAAGTCCTTGTTCTACTATTATTTTTATGCCATGTAAACTAGATGCTACAGTGAGATCCATGCTTTGTTAGAGTATCTTCATTAAGGATGATTTGGACATATGGTTGTGCTCTATCCATCCATGCCTCTTTTCGCAATTATGGAGTGCCCTAACATGACTTAATCTTGCTCTACTTTTAATATAAAATGTTCCTGGCAGATTGTTTACATGTTAATCAATTTTGCCATGGTTGTTGTAGTTTATCCATGCATGCTATGTACTTGATATTGCCTTGGTTAGCTTCATGAACATGTCTTCTTGCTAATTTTATGCTTATCTTGTCATGCAAGGCCTTGTGGTGAGTGCATCGAGCTCGCAAATAGGCCTACATAAGTCTGAATCTGTTAACGAAACTTGCTATGTTTACATGGGTGCCATAAAATCTTCTGTGCCTTTTTGGCTCTGGATCAGTAAGGGACTTTTGTTCTATGCTTTGAGTAGATTCATGAGATGCCTTTGTTTGCTATGATCTGTTCCTATAGCATGTTGTTTGCTTGCTCTAAACATTGCTTCCTGATGTTAATTCCTGGCATGTTAGTAATTTTCACAAAGTCTATGAAGCTGATATCTTTTGCACTTTTGCCATGTTTGTTTGAACCTGCTCTTGTGTGATTTAGCCATAGCTAAGTGTTCATATTTTATCAAGAATCTTGAGTAGATCACTTCCATGTGCTTTGTTACTATGTTGGAGTGCAGTAGCTTAGTTTCTTGTTGCATTCTAGATGGCCTTGTGCTGTTAATCGCAGAATTGTGCCATTATTGTTTTGCTTGCCATTTGCAAACCGTGCATCCGATTCCGGTGATCTTTATATCGATTTCGACCGAAATCATCTTATCTTTCCAGCGGCACACTTGGTTTGCCAAGTTGATGCCTTGTTCAATCTTTCCCTTCCGGAGCACGCATATGCATTGCATATCACATCCCACATGTCATGCCATGTTTTGCATCATGTTGCTTGAGCATTGCACCGTGATTGATTGTTGGTCCTTTGCTTGTGTTCTTGCCTTGGGTAGAGCCAGGAGACGAGTACGTGATCGAGGAACCCGTTGAGTACGCTTACAAGGATCAAGCTTTGGTCAACTCTGAGAACTTTGCAGGCAAGATGACCTTACCCTCGAAATCACTTCTATCTTTGCTTGCTAGTTGTTTGCTCTTTTGCTATGCCGGGATACCTACCACTTGCTATATCATGCCTCCCATATTTCCATGTCAATCCTCTAACCCACCTTTCCTAGCAAACCGTTGTCTGGCAATGTTATCGCTTTGCTCAGCCCCTCTTATAGCGTTGCTAGTTGCAGGTGAAGTTGAAGTCTGTTCCATGTTGGAACATGGATATTTGTTGGAATATCATTACTATATCTTGTTTACTTTAATTCATCTATATACTTGGTAAAGGGTGAAAGGCTCGGCCTTATGCCTGGTGTTTTGTTCCACTCTTGCCGCCCTAGTTTCCTTCATACCGGTGTTATGTTCCTTGATTTTGCGTTCCTTACACGGTTCGGTGTTATGGGAACCCCTTGACAGTTCGCCTTGAATAAAACTCCTCCAGCAAGGCCCAACCTTGGTTTTCACCATTTGCCACCTAAGACTTTTCCCTTGGGTTCCGCGGACTCAAGGGTCATCTTTATTTTAAGCCCCCCCCATGGGGCCAGTGCTCCTCTGAGTGTTCGTCCAACTTGTCAGCCGCCGGTGGCCACCAGGGGCAACTCTGGGTTGGCCTACCGGAATCTTGGACAATCCGGTGTGCCCTGAGAACGAGATATGTGCAGCTCCTATCCGGATTTGTCGGCACATTCGGGTGGCTTTGCTGGTCTTGTTTTACCATTGTCAAAATGTCTTGTACCCAGGATTCCGAGTCTAATCGGGTCTTCCTCGGAGAAGGAATATCCTTCATTGACCATGAGAGATTGTGATGGGCTAAGTTGGGACACCCCTGCAGGGTTTGAACTTTCGAAAGTCGTGCCCGCGGTTATGGGTAGATGGGAGTTTGTTAATGTCCGATTGTAGAGAACTTGACACTTAATCTAATTAAAATGAATCAACTGCGTGTGTAGCAATGATGGTCTCTTTTCGGCGGAGTCCGGGAAGAGAACACGGTCTCGTGTTATGCTTGAACGTAAGTAGCCTCAGGATCACTTCTTGATCGTTTTTAGCTTCTCGGCCGTGCTTTGCTTCTCTTCTCGCTCTCATTTTTACCTCACTACCTTTCCTACCTTTAAGCTTAAATAGTCTTGATCGCGAGGGTGTGAGATTGCTAAGTCCCCGTGACTCACAGATACTTCCAAACAGATGCAGGTGCCGATGATGCCAGTACAGGGGACGCTACCGATCTCAAGTGGGAGTTCGACGAGGATTCGTGTCGTTGCTATGTGTCTTTTCCGGATGATCAGTAGAGGAGCCCAGTTGGGGCGATCGGGGATCTAGCATTGGGGTTGTCTTTCTTTATTTTGGTTCCGTAGTCGGACCTTGATTGTATTCTGGATGATGTATGATATATTTATGTATTGTGCGAACTGGCGATTGTAAGCCGACTCTTTATCCCTTTCTTATTCAGTACATGGGATGTGTAAATATTAGCCCCTCTTGCGACATGCCTACCATGCGGTTATGCCTCTAAGTCGTGCTCCGACACGTGGGAGATATAGCCGCATCGTGGGTGTTACACATGCACTCCTACATGGCATCTCATCGCTACCTTTACAAAACCGTGTTCACACGCTTAGCTCTCAACATCAGAACATGATCACGACATTCCAATTCATTCCTAGATGAATCAGACCTGACACAACTCTAAGCATAGCAAGCATGGCATTGATGAAGTCACATCATGGCTCAAGCAACTCCTAATCATGCTAGGAAGGTTTAGCTATTTACCGTGCCAATGATAGGTCATGCAAAGGAATAGGTTCAACTACCGCAACAAGTAACAATTGAATCGTTGTTGTCCAAATGCAATAAAAGAGAGTAAGAGTGAAAGAGTGGGATTATATCGAGATGAACAAGGGGGTTTGCTTGCATGGCACTTCTGAAGATAGTTTGCTTGCATGGCAATTCACGCACTATTGTTGTCATAGGATGGTCTACCTTTTGTGTTTCAATGCTTCATTCACTCTATCCCAGACCGTGATCGGCACGCCAGGATATTCGTCGGCCAGCCCATAACGAGCAAGTGTAGTTTTTTACAGAGTGACATATCTTCCCAGGTGATGCGAGTGAAGATCAAATCAACTAATCAAACATCACAGAGAAACCAATTTCAGTTCAGTCGAGGAAGAAGGGAACATCTCAGAGAACAGTGGCTAGCTACATGTGCTACACTTCCTAGCATCATATGCACAAACAAATGGGTTGGGCGATGGATCATTGATACTGCTCCATCATATCTACTTTTCCTAACGCTTTTGCTCTTGTTTTGGACTCTAATTTGCATGATTTGAAATTTAACTAACATGGACTGTCGGATGTGGGGTTCCGGCAAACCCTTAAGGTTCAAACATTGGGGTGCACGCGAAGTCTCTTCCTCCCACCGATCTACGCCCTAACTCGCTAAGATATCGCGGACGAACTCGACCAACTCGCAACACAAAAAGACACATGATTTATACTGGTTCGGGACACCGTTGTGGTGTAATACCCTACTCTAGTGTGGTGATGGTGGATTGCCTCTTTGACTGATGATGAACAATACAAGGGGAAGAACAGCCTCCTCAGGTTGAGGTGTTCTTGTGCTTGGCTAACTTGTGTGGGCGAGAGTGGTCTCTCTCCGTCCTTCCGCTCTCGTCCCTTGTTCTCGTCTGTCGCCCCCCTGTGCGGTGGTGGCTAGCTCTACTTATATAGGCCCTGGTCCTCTTGCCAAATATTGAGCGGGAAGGGAGCCAACAACGGCTGGCAAATTTGAAGGGGGACAGCTAGTACAAGCCATCCTGACAAAGGTGGTGTCCACCTGCAAAGGGCTCTGGTGGTGACGCCGTCTTGGGCTCCACGATGACCTCCGTCTTGCTATCCTTCTGGTCTTGGTATTGTTGCACCGATATGGCAACCATTGCCTGATGCCTTGGTACTCCTCGCCTGCGCTGGCCTCCTTAGCACCAAAGAGGAAACAAGGACGCTACGCACGCTGGCGCCCGCCTGGTGTCGATCGTCATGGCTCACGTCACGAGAGCCTCGTGAGGTTCGCCTCACCTTGATATCTCCATTCCTCGTGAGCATGCCCAACTAGGCCACTCCAGAGGGGGTCTCGTGTCATCCGCCTCACGAGGCTTGGCCCCTCGCGAGGGTCTTGGATGCCTTGTTGATGAAGACAGGCCGTGCAGCCTGCTGGCATAGCCGCGCTGTGGGCCGCATGCAGGCAGATCTGGGTACCCCCGTTCCTAGGACGCCGACAGTAGCCCTCGGGCCCAAGGTGTGCTCGGGCTTGGCTTCGCGGCGAAGCCAAGGGCCAAGTACGGAGCACCGCAGGCACCAAAAGCCTGCGGCCTCGGTTGATGCGTGGCAGTTGGTTGCGCGTGGGCGTCTCTGCTTCCCCATGCTGCCCTTGAATCCGCCTGGCTATGCGGCCCCCGCCTCTTGCACAATTATTCTTCCTTCTCCACGCCTGGCTCTTCCAATCTCCATGCTTCCTCGAGGCCTTTCTCTGCCCTCCCATTATGACTTGTGCTTCGCCTGCTTCACCGCCATGGCGCCGAAGCAAGCCGAAAAGTGGAAGAAACCTCTGTCTTTGCCAACCGCGCCTCCATCCTTCGAGCCGGCGCTCGGCCGGCCTCGAGTGCTCAACGACGACGCCATGGACAAGGTGCGCCCCATGCTTGCTTCCAGTTTCAATGAGTGGGGAGAGACGGAGGCTTGGCCCGCGTCTCGCGCTCGCACTGCTCGGGCAGTCACCGAGGTTCCGATCTTCATAGAGGCCCTCTAGGCTGGCCTGATTCCTCCCTTCTCCGCGTTCTTCAACGCGGTGCTCGAGCATTATCAGATCCACATGCTCCATCTCGACCCTCAATCTGTGACCCTTCTTGCCGTCTTCGCCTTCTTGTGCGATGCCATGGTGGGCATCGCTCCTTCCGTGGCACTCCTCCGCCACTTGTTCTCGTTGCATCTCACCGGTCCCCGGCAGAGCTCGGGGTGCGTGGGCTTCCAGGACATAGCCGCGATGGTGGGCGCGGGGATCGACTTCGAGCTTCCTTCATCTACGAGTGAGTTCCGTATATATGGGTGTTTGTTGACGCCGGCGTGCTCAACCATCCGCTCCAAGTTCCGGCGGGGCCCGCTATTCCAAACTCCGGCTAGGGCCATCAAAAGCTCACGAGCCCCCGCCTTGCCCCTGTGTGGGCTAGGCTTAGGTGGTTGAAGGACCTCGGCGTGATTGCGCCCATGGTGGTGAAGGAATTCGTCAGGCGTCTAGTCGCTCCACTTCAGCGCCACTCCTGCCCGATGTGGGACTTGCTCCGCAGCCAGGACAACATGAGGTTTCAGGAGAAGGGGCTTCCCCTTGCGGCGTGACAAACAGTGCTCACGGTCCTATGGGGTGTCCCTTTGCCGAATGAGATGCCCAAGAATAGCTGCCTGTTGTACCACTGCGAGAACAAAGCCGCATTTGCCGTGAGCATGCCTTCCTTTGATGAGTGGGGGTTGCACCCAATCGGCTTGGTGGGGCCCCGCGAGAGCCCCGTCGTTGTGGTTCCCTTCCTCGCTGTCGGTGCCGAGCTCGCGCCAGGTGACGGTGCGGGAGAACAAGCTCCAACGGGGGCCGACGGCTCGAGTGCTGAGGAGCACATGCCGAGTGGTGATCCAAGGGCGTCGTCCTCAGGGGCCCGTGACCCCCCTCCTGAGGCGTCGGTTGCTGAGGAGCCGCGGCGTGCGGCACCCGAGGCTAAGGCTCTAGGAGCCTTAGGAGGTTGCAGAGAGAGGGCGCTGGGCTGTTCGCCACGACCGGGATCCCCCGAAGCCATCCCTCTCAATTCTGCTTCGGCTCCGCCGCGCACCGGCTGTCACGTCCAGCGCTTCGGTCGTCTGTGTGTGGACTTCGAGGAGCTCCGCAAGAGGAAGGGATCCTCCAGCGGCAGCAATATCTTCGGGCCGTTGAAGCGACGAAAGTACATCGCCATTGACGCGTAAGCATCTTATTGCCGTGGCTTCTTGGGTGTGGTCTTCTTATCCTAATGTCTGTCCTTCAGGGCTCCCTCAGTGAAAGCTGTTGCGTCTTCCGAAAGGCGGCCTCCTCCTTCATCAACTCCCCATCGGCCTTGAGCGTTCCTGGCCTGCCTGCTGCCTCTGGAGTAGGGTCGGTCGGGGAGCGTCCCCGCCTTCATGGTGCGCTGAGTCCGCGGTTTGGCCGCCCCTCCCCCACGGTCTGGCGTGGAGCTGGGCGGGCGTGCCCAAGACTCCTCCTTTGCTCATGAACAGTCACTGGTTGACTTCGATCTTCGGTTCCTCTTCAAGCGGCGAGCCCCGATCAGCTTGGGCTCCTTGCAAGGATGGGCTGGCGTTAGTCGCAGTGTTAGCCCCTAGCTCCCTGCCGGGAGGTAACGTGCCACTTGGCGCTCCGCCCGCAGCCCCCGAGGTGGAGGACGATGCGGGTCGTGCATTCGAGCTCGAGCGCGGGCGGTGCGTAGTTCGCCATGAGCTCTCCCAGGAGGCGATGGGCGCGATGAGCTGCCTCTGTGAAGAGCTCGCTGGTGTCGACTCGGGCTTGAGGCTGAAGGTCTCCGGCTGGTGGAGGAGCGGCGCAAGCTGATGGTGGCCATCAACCTCGGTCGCTATCAGCGCGACCTCGAGAATGCTTAGGCCGAGGCTTTCCTCAACATCGCCCATGAAGCCCACTCGCGATCCTTGGAAGAGGCTCGCGAGGCTGACCGCTGTCGCGAGGCTGCGGAGGAGCGCGTGCGGGGGCTCTAGGCCTGGAGCGCATCCCTTGAGCAGCAGGTGGAGGCACGCGGGGCCGCTCTTGCATCGCTGAGGGAGGCGCTCGCGGAGGAAGAGGAGGTCCGGAAGCGCTAGGAGGCGCTGGCCCTGGAAGCCGTGGAGCGCAGCCTCGAGCTCGAGCAACTGGAGACGAGGGAGCGTCAAGTTTCTCAAGCAGAAGATGTCGTCGGGGCCCGCGAGGCCGGAGTCGAGGAGGAGATCAATCACCGGGTGGCCGAGGTTCGCGCAGATCTGGAGGGTAGGTACGACTTGAAGCTGAAGCTTGCGGGTGTGGAGGATGCAGGCAGGGCCGCTGCCCACAGGCGCGGGTTGGATGTGGCCGAGAGGCGCGCGGAGGCCACGGCCGCCGACCAGGTTACGGCGCAGGCGGACTTGGCCTTCGCCCGCGCGGAGCTGCTTTCTCTCCGGAACCGAGTTGATGATGCCGAGGCTGTCGCACGGCGAAACAGCGAGGAAGTGCTCCAGCGACGGACGCTGGAGCGCGAGCATGCTCCTATGCTTCAAGACCTCCGAAACACCGCCCTGCGTTACATCTGCGAGGAGAATGCTCCGGCCCCTCGCTCGAATGACTATGCCAGCCACCTGACCTTCTTTACCGAGGTGGTGACGTGCCTGGGGCTCGATCTGCTAGAGCTTGCTAGCTTGTGGAGGAAAGGGGTCGTGGCCTGCTTGAGCGTGCTTTCTCCCGTGTCTTCAGCCACCTTCTGAATGTCGACCCCAACTTCGATTTTGACACCGCCATTGCTCCCGTACCCATGGCCGTCCGAGGCGACCTGGCGCGTTGGGTAGAGGACAATGTGGACGCGTTGGTCAGGGCCTTCACCTCGGAGGATGACGCGGTGGTGGTCGTCGCAGACGAAGGCGATGTGGCCGACGACGGTGATGGGATCATCGCCGACGGCGGAGACGATACCGACAGATGATGATGACGCTAGTGACGCGTCCGCGGGTGATGTAGTGAGTGATATTTCTGGCTGATCCCATGTTCTCCTGTTGCTTCACCCTGCACGCAAAACTCAGGCGTGGCCCTTGGAAGACTTGTAAGAGTATTTTGAGAGGGGGAGCCCCTCATGTAAGAAAATTGTAATTTTTACTTTCCTATGGGAGGTGGGTAGGTGTCCTCGTGAACTCGTGGAGCCAGAGGCGAGCTTTCCATCGTGGTTTACCTTAGTCAGCGCCATCTTCGGGCTAGGTCGTAAGGCAACGAGATTCTGAGAATCCTGCGGAGCTTATCGCCCCGTCTGAGGGGGTCCCACAAGAGGCGAGCACCAGCCGCAGTGCTGGCACATGCTTGACGAGCGTGCACTTCACGCAGTCCAGCTCGCGAGGAGCTTGCGAGGGAAAGGCGATGGACATGAGTCCCAAACCAAACGAGATCCAGAAGGCAAGAAATGGCTCAAACGAGAAAAGGCACCCCCTGCGTGCGTCGATAAAAATTCGGCTTCAACTTAAATCGAGATCCAGAAAGCAAAGCCATAGAAAGGGAGATCCAAAGCAAAAGGCCGCGTCCGGCACCTAGTCTAGTCTTCCGGTCTTCAAGTCTTCTCACCAGTGCGGAGCTAAGTGCTTCCACTAGGCGTGGGAGGGAGCCCTAGGGCCTGAGGCCGGCGCTCCTGAGACTCCGGGGCGTGTACATCCCCAACTCATTATTACGTGAGAGTGTCACGGGCGGCGACTTTCACAGGCACTGGGCCTTCTTCACAGGTGCCGACCTTGTTTCATATCGCCAGATGAGGGCCCCACCTTGTGCCACCCTTGACCTCCTTTGAGCCGACCGGTCACCAGGACGACACAAAAGAGAGAAAGGGGACGCCAGCGGTTCCCTCGGCGACCACAGGTCCTCTACCGGGGGAAGGGTCGTCACAGCCTCCTCGGCATAGGGCCTACCTCCGGGTGTCCCTGTAACGCCCTCAATGCAGCTATATCTCCCACGTGTCGAGGCACGACTTAGAGGCATAACCGCATTGAAAGCAATGTCGCAAGTCGGGAAATCATTACACATCCCATGTACATAAATAATATAAAGGGGAGAAACGTAGTTGGCTTACACTCGCCACGTCACATCAAAGTACATAAATAACATCCATCATTCAAATCACTCATGGCCCGACTACGGTGCCAAAATAGAAAAGACACCCAACATGCGACAAGGCCCTGAATCGATAACCCCAACTAGGCACCACTACTGATCATCCGGAAAAGACACGTAGTATCGCTGAGAGTCCTCGTCGAACTCCCACTTGAGCTCGTAATCGTCAACTGGAGCAGAAACACCTGGACCTGCATCTGGAGTTGTAGTATCTGTGAGCCACAGGGACTCAGCAATCTCACACCCACGCGATCAAGACTATTTAAGCTTATAGGACAGGTACGGCAATATAAGTGGAGCTGCAGCAAGCGACTAGCATATATGGTGGCTAACTTATACGCAAATGAGAGCGAGAAGCTAAAGGAACATCCTGCGCAAGCATAACTCCAACACCGTGTCCACTTCCCGGACTCCGCCGAGAAGGGGCCATCATGGTAACACACACGGTTGATTCATTTTAATTAAGTTTTAGTTCAAGTTATCTACAACCGGACATTAACAAATTCCCGTCTGCCCATAACCGCGGGCACGGCTTTCGAAAGATCAATCCCTGCAGGGGAGTCCCAACTTAGCCCATAACAAGCTCTCACGGTCAACGAAGGAATAGACCTCCACCCAAGACACACCGATCAGACTCGGTATCTCGGTACAACAAGATGATTCGACAGGTTAAAACAAGTCCAGCAACACCGCCCGAATGTGCCGACAAATCCCGATAGGAGCTGCACATATCTCTTTCTCAGGGCACACTCAGATGAGCAATCCATACAACTAAAACCAGCCCTTGAGTTTCCCCGAGGTGGCGCTGCACAGGGCTCTAGTTCGGACCAACACTCAGAGGAGCACTGGCCCGTGGGGGGCTAAAATAAAGATGACCCTCGGGCTCCGGAAACCCAAGGGAAAAGGGGGTAGGTGGAAAATGATAAAACCAATGTTGGGCATTGCTGGAAAAGCTTTAATCAAGGCGAACTATCAAGGGGTTCCCATTATAGCCCAACCGCGTAAGGGACGCAACAATCCGGGAACATAACACCGATATGACGGAAACTAGGGCGGCAAGAGTGGAACAAAACACTAGGCGAGAGGCCGAGCCTTCCACCCTTTACCAAGTATATAGATGCATTAAGATAACATAGCAATATAATGATATCCCAACAAGTAAATAAATGTTCCAACAAGGAACGGCTCCAATCTTCACCTGCAACTAACAACGCTATAAGAAGGGCTGAGCAAAGCGGTAACATAGCCAATCAACGGTTTGCTAGGACAATGGTAGGTTAGAGGTTCAATCATGCAATTGGGAGGCTGACAAGCAAGTGGTAGGCATCGTAGCAGTGGCAAAGCAAAAGAGCGAGCAAACTAGCATAGCAAAGATAGTAGTGATTTCGAGGGTATGATCATCTTGCCTGCAAAGCTGTCAGAGTTGACTGGATCCTCAAAAGCACACTCAACGGGCTCCTCGTTAGCGAACTCGTCTCCCGGCTCTACCCAACAACACAAACAAGCAACAAGGATACAATCAACCACGTGCAAGGGCAACAATAATATGCAAAGACGGTATGCTATGCGGGATGCGATGCGGGATGCAAAATGCAAGACGTTACAGAAAATGCATGAACTTGGCATCAACTTGGAAAACCAAGTGTGCCACTGGATAGAGGGGAAGAAATCACCTGAAAACAATATAAAGATCATAGGAATCGGAGCTACGGTTTGGAAATGGCGAGCGTTTTACGAAACGAACCGATATGCGATATACAGCAAGTAGGCTCCTAAATGCAATGAAATGAACATGCTACAGCCACCAAACATGAAAACAAAATACATGTAAGTGATGTACACAAGATGCTTAACAAAACACTATCACTGAGCCATAGGCAAATTCATCCATTAAGAGGTTCAAACAAGCATGGCAAAAACGCAAACGCAAAACAGATTCCAGACTTAGTGAAATTAACACTAGCCTGAAATTTCAGATCACGAAGCCCTCTTCGGAGCAGCAAAACAACATGATACAAAACCTGAACATGACAAGTAAGAACATGGCATGGAGCTACTCAACAAGCTTAACAAAACACCCAAAGTGACCTGGGGCCAAAAGGGTTCACCAAAATACTCTACCGAGCTCACGAACATAGCTCGAACACAATCAGTTTTCAGACTTAGTGAAAACTGAGACATGCAGAAATTTAACTCACGAAGGCATGTAAACGAGCTCGATGCACTCACTACGGTGCAAGTCATGACAAGGAAAGCATATAACCAGCAAGAAGGCACAATATTCTAGCTACACATGGCAAGAACAAAGGCATAGCATGCATGGAACACTAACGGTAGCATCGGCAAAATCGCAAACAAGTTGACGATCTGCCCAGATTAACAACGAAGCAAAAGTTGAGCTCGATTGAGTCAACCTAGAGCACTCCACAGATGCAAACAAAGGAATGGATGGATAGATCATAACATAAATATCAAAACTCCCTTACTGATCATCCTCAAAAGAGGCACAGATCACTAGGAAACAAGCTGGACATATAGCATCATGAACTAAAATATCCCAGACTTGGTGAAAATCACTAAGTCTCTGAAATCAGCAATCTCAGGTACCTCTCTTCGCAAGCTTGCACAAGACAACACACACATCCTAAAAATGCATGGGTGGCACCTCTGGAAAGAAGACAAAATGCTTAACAATTCATCCTAAAGGGGCACAGGCATATCATGCACGAATTAAACATGGCAAAAATGACAAAAGTGCATGATGAACTAACGGATCTGCAATTTAACTCACGAAGCCTCCTTCTAACAGCATTTTGGGCAACAAGATAAACTCAAATGCAAATGATGCAATGGAATGAAATGATGTACATGTCGAGGCGAAGATTTTGATATATCATATGCCCAAAACGGCACTACGGTTGCGGAGATACGAGCAGTCAAAGAATGCATAAAAATCTGGGAGTTAGGGCTTCGGGGGAGAGGGGGTCAACCCCAGATCTAGATCCAGCGCACGGATCCCGAGGCGGCGCCGGAGTACTGTTCATGCCGGAGCTCCTGTAGCTCGCCGGCGAGGGGCCGTGGCCGTGGCGGCTGCCGGCGACGAGGAGGCGGCGGAGGGGCGCGGCGCCGGCCGGGCATTGGTGGTGGCGGCCGCGGGCGGCGAGGAGGCCGGCGGAGGGGCGGTGAGCGGTGGCGGGGCGGCGGCCCACGGCGGCGCCGGGCGCTGGAGACGAGGAGGGAGGTGGCGCTGGCGGCGGGAGGCACCAGGCGGCGGGGCGAGGCGGCTGGACCGCGGGGGCTTCCCGCGGGCCTGGCGGGCCGGCGGCGGCGAAACGGTCCCCCGGGCCACGTGGCGGCGGCTGAGTGGCGGCGGGGTGGAGCGGACGCTGTCCGGCGCGGGCCGGACACGTCCGTCGGCGGCGGAGGAAGGAGATCTGTTTTTTTAGGAGGAGGACGGGGAGGAAGACGAGATCCGAAATGGGGGGTGTATATATAGGCATAAGTGGAGCTAGGAGAGTCCAAATGAGGTGCGGTTTTCGTCCACGCGATCGTGATCGAACGATCTAGGACATGGAGCAGAGTTTGGTGGGTTTTGGGACAAATTTGGGGGGGTGTTGGGCTGCAACACACACGAGGCCTTTTCGGTCCCTCGGTTAACCGTTGGAGTATCAAACGAAGTCCAAATGACCCGAAACTTGACGGGCGGTCTACCGGTAGTAAACCAAGGCCGCATGACAAGTCTCGGTCCAATCCGGAAATGTTTGAACCCCACACACGAAAGAAAGCTAGAAATGGCCACCGGAGGAGAACGAAGCGCCGGAATGCAAAACGGACAACGGGGAAAATGCTCGAATGCATGAGATGAACATGTATGCAAATGCAATGCAAGAGATGACATGATAAGAGATGCACGAAAAAGAATAAAAACACACGGAGACAAAGACCCGAACCCGAGAAATAAATATAACTTAGCGCCGGAGACGGCAAGAGTTGGATACAAATATGGAAAGTATATCTGGGGCGTTACAGTCCCATGGCTTCGTGCGCCTTGGGGAGGGGCCTGGCTCCCGACCCCTCTCCTGCTGCCCCTAGCGCAATACTCCCACCGTCAGGGAGGCCATCGAGCTGGGGCCACCGGCCGTTGCGGTGATCTATTCCTCCCGCGACTCATGGTTAGCGTAAGCTTGCTCCTGAGGTATTAGGGGTACCCTGTAGTGGTTGTCGCACACGCGGTCGTGGTGGTTCCCCAGCAGCTCCTGGAAGGCTTCGACTCCTAACGTCCCTTCTTCCCAATCTTTTCCGATGAACGAGCCGGGGTCGTCCTCCGGTGTGTACTCCTAGTCCATCATGCGGGGCACGTAGGCTTCTGGGGCTATTACCCCGAAAGCGGCGGCGCGGGGGAGCCGGAGCAGGTGTGGAGCGGGCGTGGGGAGGGAAGGGGGATCTGGCGAGGGAGAGGGAAGGGGGGATCGGGTGAAGGGGTATCCCTCTAGAGGGGGAATGTTAGTAATGGCGCGCCATGTAGGGGTGCGCCATAAAAACACTCAT
The DNA here is from genome assembly GCF_003073215.2 of Triticum urartu. Taxonomy (NCBI): domain Eukaryota; kingdom Viridiplantae; phylum Streptophyta; class Magnoliopsida; order Poales; family Poaceae; genus Triticum; species Triticum urartu. Next base: position 433,143,189 of record NC_053023.1, on the reverse strand, counting down.
AGCAATGGCGCACCAGTTAGTAACTTTTTTTTCTGATAGCAATGGCGCACCCTCCTCTGGTGCGCCATTAGTAACTTCTTTTTTTTCATTATTTCTTTTTGCATATAATAATTTATTTTTTATCAAATTTGTTATTTTCATGAGGACTAGAACAGAAGATATCATCAAATATCATCAAATTTGTTTTTTTATTTTTAACTGAAAATATCATCAAATTTGTTATTTGAAAATATCATCAAATTTGTTATTTCAAAATATCATCAAAAAGCGGGGGAGGGTGCGGGGTGTCGGCGGCGGTAGTGGAGCGGGCCGGGGGAGGGTGCGAGGGGTCGGTGGCAGCGGTGGAGCAGGGGAGGGTGCGGTGGGTCATCGGCGGCGGTGGGGCGGGGGAGGGTGCGGGGGGTCGACGGCGGCGGTGGAGCGGGGGGAGGGTGCGGGGGGTGCTCGGCGGCGAGGGGGGTCTGGCGAGGGGGATGGCGATCGAGATGGAGGGGTATCGAGATCGAGTGTCCTCATGAATATTCAATATTTTTTCAAAATATCTAGCTGGTCCCAGGTGCACCACCCACAAATGCGCCATTAGTAACCCTGGTTACTAATGGCGCACCAGCTTGCGGTGCGCCATTAGTAGTTTTGCAAAAAAAAGTAGTGGCGCACTGTGTGCCAAGTGCGCCATTACTAGTTAAACTAGTAATGGCGCACTGTGCCCTGGTGTGCCATTAGTATTTTTGGAAGAAAAAAATTGTTACTAGTGGCGCACCAACTCATGGTGCGCCATTAGTATATAGTAGTGGCGCACCACATTTCTGGTGCGCCATTAGTGGCCATATCATCTATGGGCCTTCTCCTAGTAGTGATTATTGAATAACATATTGAAAAATTATGATGATTGGAATCTTCCTAAACCACCGCCTAAACCCACTCCGAAGAAGAGGGGTATCTTATTTCTCAGTCCCGAATATATGCAACAGGTAAAGAAATGTATGAAGGAAAAAAGGTATTGAAGCTGAGGATGTTAAGAATTTACCACCTATTGAAGAAATACATGAACTTGACACACCACCACTGACGGTTGCTTGTGGGCCGGACTGATGGGCTACTATGAAGCCAAACTAGGGCGTGGACCCGTGACCGGACAGAAGATCATTTAAGTCATGGTGTGCCCTCAAAGTCAAGACTAGCGTGATCTTTCCTTAGTTATAACCGATCACATGTAAGCCTAACCCTACTGGTGTCTATATAAACCAGAGGGTTTTTGTCTTTACACTACTAGGAGAAGGGCTATAGATGAAATGGATACTAATGGCGCACCTGACATGTGGTGCGCCACTACTATATAGCAGTGGCGCACCATGTGCAGATGCACCATTAGTGTGGAAGACACTAATGGTGCACCAGACACATGGTGCGCCACTAGTAACATTTTTTTTCATTTTTCCAAACATACTAATGGCGCATCCAGGCACAGTGCGCCATTACTAGTTCTAACTAGTAATGGCGCACCAGCCACACAGTGCGCCACTACTGTATTTTTTTATTCTTTTTTTGCAAAACTACTAATGGCGCACCGTGGCATAGTGCGCCATTACTAGTTTAAACTAGTAATGGCGCACTGTGCCACGGTGCGCCATTAGTATATATATATATATATATTTGCAAAACTACTAATGGCGGACCTGACGCTGGTGCGCCATTAGTAACGAGGGTTACTAATGGCGCATGAGTGGATGGTGCGCCATTAGTAACCTGGGACCAGCTAGATATTTTGGACAGCCACACCTACACACTCACTTTCCCCACTTCATTCCCTCCACCTCCTTCTCCAAGCTTGTGTCGGCTGCCTCCTCCTCCTCACCTCATTTGCACCATAGATTCATCAAAATTAAGTGGTTAAATTACCTTTTTTGATAGGTAAGTAAGGGGAAAGCTATCTTTATGATGTAGATCTACTTTTTTTCTCCCTAGCTTGCTCCAACAACATGCACATGCACTTTTTGTGGCCTAGCTAGATATATGTATGTTTGTGGTGTTGCATATGTTTGTGGTGTTGCATATATGTTTGTGTGTACAGGTACCGGTATTTGAAATGCGATAGTTGCCAATATTTTGCCGGAATGCTGATTCATTTCCGTTTCGGCGAGAATTTTAGCACTATGCATTCTTTTTGGTCCTATTTTTAGGGAAAGTCATGCAGGACCCTCATATTCAAGAGCTGCTTCTCAAGCAGACGGATAACGCAAGAGCTGCCGCCCGAGAGAAAGCCAAGCTGGATCAACTGGAGATAGACGCGGTTACTCCATTGTATGAAGGATGCAGTCCTGAGGATACCCGCCTGAAAGTAACGCTCATGGCTCTGGAGATGAAGGTAAAACACAAAATGACCGACGCATGCTTCGACGAGAATATGTCATTCTGGCACGAATGTCTTCCCAAGGGTAACAAGTGCCCGACTAGTTTCAAGGAGACGAAGAAAATCGTGTGTCCTCTGGATTTACTGCATGTGAAATACCATGTGTTCATTCTTGATAACCCACAAGTATAGGGGATCGCAACAGTTTTAGACAAGTAAGAGTGTCGAACCCAACGAGGAGTTAAAGGTAGAACAAATATTCCCTCAAGTTCTATCGACCATCGATACAACTCTACGCACGTTTGACGTTCGCTTTACCTAGAACAAGTATGAAACTAGAAGTACTTTGTAGGTGTTGTCGGATAGGTTTGCAAGATAATAAAGAGTACGTAAATAAAAAGTAGGGGCTGTTTAAGTAAAGAAACAGTAAAGTAAATATAGGAGTGTGGAAAAGTGGTGGTAGGAGTTGCGAAATTGCCCCTTAAGTAATTGACTACTTTACTAGACCGATAACAAGTATTATGTGGGAGAGGCCACTTCTAGCATGCCATCCCTTACTTGGAATTCTATGCACTTATGATTGGAACTATTAGCAAGCATCTGCAACTACTAATGTTCATTAAGGTAAAAACCCACCATAGCATTAAGATATATTGGTCCCCTTTCAATCCCGTATGCATCAATTTCTATGCTAGGTTGAAGCTTCTGTCACTCTTGCCCTCCAATACATAGTCCTATCAACATACAACTAACCCTAGGGTGTGATCCACGCGCGCAATCATATGATGGGAACCAAAGGACAGCAACATAACCAAAAGCAAATTAAATCAATCATAGCAACTCATCAACCGCCGATAGGACAACAAAAATCTACTCAGACATGATAGGATGGCAACACATCATTGGATAATAATATGAAGCATAAAGCACCATGTTCAAGTAGAGGGTGCAGCGGGTTGCGGGAGAGTGGACGCTGTAGATAGAGGGGGGAAGGTGATGGAGATGTTGGTGAAGATGGCGGAGGTGTTGGTGAAGATCACGGTGATGATGATGATGGCCACGGTGGCGTTCCGGCGCCACCGGAGGAGATGGGGAGAGGGGCCCCCTTCTTGCTCTTCTTCCTTGACCTCCTCCCTATATGGGAGAAGGGTTTCCCCTCTGGTCCTTGGCCTCCATGGCATGGGAGGGGCGAGAGCCCCTCCAAGATTGGATCTATCTCTCTGTTTCTCTATGGTTCTGCGTTCTGTGTTGGCTCTGTTTCACCGTTTCGTATATATATATATATGGAGATCCGTAACTCCGATTTGCCTGAAACCTTCGCCGTGATTTTTTTCCGAATATTAGCTTTCTTGCGGCAAAAGAAGAGCGTCAACCGCCTTACGGTGGGCTCACGAGGGTAGGGGGTGCTCCCTAAGGGGGGGGCGCCCCCCTGCCTCGTGACCACCTGAGGCACTGGTTCGCGTTGATTTTCCTTCCGAATTTTCCATATTTTCCAAAAATAAGCTCCGTCCATTTTTATCCCGTTCGGACTCCGTTTGATATGGATATTCTGCGAAAAAAACATGCAACAGACAGGAACTGGCACTGGGCACTGGATCAATATGTTAGTCCCAAAAATAATATAAAACGTTGCCAAAAAGTATATGAAAGTTGAATAATATTGGCATGGAACAATCAAAAATTATAGATACGACGGAGACGTATCAGCATCCCCAAGCTTAATTCCTGCTCGTCCTCGAGTAGGTAAATGATAAAAAAGATAATTTTTGATGTGGAATGCTACCTAGCATAATGTTGATCATATGTCTAATCATGGCATGAATATTAAGACACGAGTGATTCAAATCAAAAATCTATCTTTTGACATAAAGACAATAATATTTCAAGCATACCAACCAAGCAATTATGTCTTATTGAAATAACATAGCCAAAGAAAGCTCATCCCTAAAAAATCATACAGTCTGTCTATGCTCCATCTTCACCACACAAAATATTTACATCATGCACAATCCCGATGACAAGCCAAGCAATTGTTTCATACTTTGGACGTTCTCAAACCTTTTCAACTTTCACGCAATACATGAGCGTGAGCCATGGACATAGCACTTTAGGTGGAATAGAATGTGATGGTGGAGAAGACAAAAAGGAGAAGATAGTCTCACATCAACTAGGCGTATCAACGGGCTATGGAGATGCCCATCAATAGATATCAATGTGAGTGAGTAGGTATTACCATGCAATGGATGCACTAGAGCTATAAGTGTATGAAAGCTCCAACTGAAACTAAGTGGGTGTGCATCCAACTTGCTTGCTCATGAAGACCTCGGGCATTTGAGGAAGCCCATCATCGGAATATACATGCCAAGTTCTATAATGAAAATTCCCACTATTATATGAAAGTGATAACTCAAGAGACTCTCTATATGAAGAATATGGTGCTACTTTGAAGCACAAGTGTGGAAAAAGGATAGTAGCACTGCCCCTTCTCTCTTTTTCTCTCATATTTTTTTGTTTTTTTTCCTTTTTTTCTCTTTTTTTGGGCCTTCTATTTTTTGGCCTTTCTCTTTTTTATTTACTATTATTATTATTATTTTGTCCGGAGTCTCATCCCGACTTGTGGGGGAATCATAGTCTCCATCATCCTTTCCTCACCGGGGCAATGCTCTAATAGTGATGATCATCACACTTCTATTTACTTACAACTCGATATTACAACTCGATATCTAGAACAAGGATATGAATCTATATGAATGCCTCCGGCGGTGTACCGGGATGTGCAATGATCTAGTGTAGCAATGACATCAAAAAACGGACAAGCCATGAAAACATCATGCTAGCTATCTTATGATCATGCAAAGCAATATGACAATAAATGCTCAAGTCATGTATATGATGATGATGGAAGTTGCATGGCAATATATCTCGGAATGGCTATGGAAATGCCATGATAGGTAGGTATGGTGGCTGTTTTGAGGAAGGTATATGGTGGGTTTAAGGTACCGGTGAAAGTTGCGCAGTACTAGAGAGGCTAGCAATGGTGGAAGGGTCAGAGTGCGTATAATCCATGGACTCAACATTAGTCATAAAGAACTCACATACTTATTGCAAAAATCTATTAGTCATCGAAACAAAGTACTACGTGCATGCTCCTAGGGGGATAGATTGGTTGGAAAAGACCATCGCTCGTCCCCGACCGCCACTCATAAGGAAGGCAATCAATAAACACTTCATGCTCCGACTTCGTTACATAACGGTTCACCATACGTGCATGCTACGGGACTTGCAAACCTCAACACAAGTATTTCTCAATTTCACAATTACTCGACTAGCATGACTCTAATATCACCATCTTTATATCACAAAACTATTACAAGGAATCAAACATATCATATTCAGCGATCTACAAGTTTATGTAGGATTTTATGACTAACCATGTGAATGACCAGTTCCTGTCATCTCTCTAAATAGATATAAGTGAAGCACGAGAGTTTAATTCTTTCTACAAAAGATATGCCCGTGCTCTAACAAATATAAGTGAAGCAAAAGAGCATTCTACAAATGGCGGTTGCCTAAGTGAAGAGAAACAGGCAATCCAAACTTCAAATGATATAAGTGAAGCACATGAAGCATTCTATAAAGCCATACTCAAAAGATATAAGTGAAGTGCAATGAGCATTCTATAAATCAACCAAGGACTATCTCATACCAGCATGGTGCATAAAAGAAAGATGAAAACTAAAGCAAAGACGCTCCAAGATTGCACATATCGCATGAATGAAACGAATCCGAAAACATACCGATACTTGTTGAAGAAAGAGGGGATGCCTCCCCAGCATCCCCAAGCTTAGACGCTTGAGTCTCCTTGAATATTTACTTGGGGTGCCTCGGGCATCCCCAAGCTTGAGCTCTTGCCTCTCTTCCTTCTTCTCACATCGAGACCTTCTCAATCATCGAACACTTCATCCAAACAAAACTTCAACAGAAAACTCGGTAAGATCCGTTAGTATAATAAAGCAAATCACTACTCTAAGTACTGTTGCAAACCAATTCATATTTTTTTTGTGCATTGTGTCTACTGTAATATAACTTTTTCATAGCTTAATCCACTGATATAAATTGATAGTTTCATCAAAACAAGCAAACTATGCATCAAAAACAGAATCTGTCTAAAACAGAACAGTCTGTAACAATCTGAACATTCACAATACTTCTGATACTTGAAAACTTCTACCAAAATTAGGAACAATAAACAATTTGTATAGGAATATAGTGCAAAAAGAATCAGAACCATTTGACATTCCAGATAAAAATGTAAAATCGCGTACTACAGCCAAAGTTTCTGTCCTGCACCGTACAATCCATCAAGCAAATGTAAACATCCTAAAGGCAAACCTTGGCACATTATTTTTATAATACAATGGAATTGTACAAGGGGATAATTATTTTTCTTGAAAAGTTTCTGTAATCAAGATTCACAAAGTTGCCATGAGCATGAACAAAGTTCAAGGAGCTCTCCCACTTCAATAGTGCTTGTCTTTCTCACTTTCACTTTCCTTTTTGAAAAAGTTTTGGGTTCCCCTCTTTATTTTTGTTGTTTTTTAACTATATGAAAGCACTCAACAGAAATAAATGACTCTCTCAAACTTCCGGCTTGTCTCCCTGGTAGAGCTTTCTTTAAATCCATTAAGCTAGGCATATAGTGCTCAAGTAGTGAATCCACCTGGATCCCAAGGTATATCAAAACCAATTTTAATTAGCAATGATTTGTAATTTAGTAGTGAGCACAAAGTAACATGTACCATGTAACAACGAAGTCTAACTCTCTTCCTATGCATCGGCATGTCATAAAAGAACAATTCATGCACACATAGTAAAGGCCAATGCATAGTATAAATAGTTTCTTGCAATTTTATCATGTTGGAAACATAGAGAGGTGGAGATATAGTTCCTCTCTCATAATAATTGCAAGTAGGAGCAGCAAGCACATGCATATTATATTTATCGAAATCATCATGTGCAACGGTAAAAGGCAACCCATCAATATAATCCTTAATAAGTGCAAACTTCTCCGATATAGTATAATCAGGAGAATTCAAGAAGATAATAGGACTATCATGCGTGGGTGCAATAGCAACAATTTCATGTTTAACATAAGGAACTATAGCAAGTTCATCTCCATAAGCATAATTGATATTGGCATCTTGGCCACAAGCATCATCAAAATGGATAATTCAAAAGAATCATAGGGATCATAACAGTCATCATAGCAATCGTCCTTCGGTAAGCACGAAGGGGAATTAAACAATGTATGAGTTGAAGAGTTACTCTCATTAGAAGGTGGGCACGGGTGATCAATCCGCTCTTCCTCCTTTTGTTCTTCGCTCTCCTCCTCATCTTTTTCATCCAATGAGCTCACAGTGTCATCAACTTCTTCTTCCATAGATTCCTGCAAAATATTAATCTCTTCTTGGACAGCGGAGACTTTCTTAATAAGTGCATTAATTTCATAATTGTATTCATAATTCTCATAGCAATATTTTAGGATAGCTAAATTTTCAGATCTATAACAAGCATCATCAATATCATCAAACTCTTTAAACATAGATTCAATTTCATTAGCACCCATAAAAGCAACAAATTCTTATATTTGTTCCACATCATAGTAATCATATATACCTCTAGCATAAGAAGCCAAGGTTTCATTATCATTAAATTTGCATGAAAAGGGGAGGTGTGGAGAATTCATCCTAGAGCAACAAGTATAATCATATTCCACGCATAGTTGTCTAGCATACCACTTCAATATATGAATTTGATCCCATAATAGTTTCCCTTTTTGTGTCAAGTGGTAATCCCTAAAGTATTCACGTTGATCCAACGTTACTCCCATTACATAATTGAATGGGGTTTTCTCAGGATTATTAAAGTAGTACATAATATCTTTCACATAACCAGCATCGAGGGTTTTAGGAGGTTCCCCATCTCCATGAGTAGCAAGTACACCTAAATTTTTTGGTATTTCGTGTTCCATATCCATAACTAAAGATAAAGAACAACTAAGAACAGCAAATAAAAATTACTTAGTGATAAAGCAAACAAGCACACATGAGAATATTCACCCCACGCTATTGCTCCCCGGCAACGGCGCCAGAAAAAGGTCTTGATAACCCACGAGTATAGGGGATCGTAACATTTCTCGATAAGTAAGACTGTCGAACCCAACAAGGAGCTAAAGGTAGAACAAATATTCCCTCAAGTTCTATCGACCACCGGTACAACTCTGCGCATTCTTGACGTTCGCTTTACCTAGAACAAGTATGAAACTAGAAGTACTTTGTAGGTGTTGTTGGATAGGTTTGCAAGATAATAAAGAGTACGTAAATAAAAAGTAGGGCTGTTTAAGTAAAGAAACAATAAAGTAAATATAGCGAGTGTGGAAAAGTGGTGATAGGAGTTGCGAAATTGCCCCTTAAGCAATTGACTACTTTACTAGACCGATAGCAAGTATTATGTGGGAGAGGCCACTGCTAGCATGTCATCCCTTACTTGGAATTCTATGCACTTATGATTGGAACTATTAGCAAGCATCCGCAACTACTAATGTTCATTAAGGTAAAACCCAACCATATCATTAAGATATATTGGTCCCCCTTCAATCCCGTATGCATCAATTTCTATGCTAGGTTGAAGCTTCTGTCACTCTTGCCCTCCAATACATAGTCCTATCAACATACAACTAACCCTAGGGTGTGATCCACACGCGCAATCATATGATGGGCACCAAAGGACAGCAACATAACCAAAAGCAAATTAAATCAATCATAGCAATTCATCAACCACCGATAGGACAACAAAAATCTACTCAGACATCATAGGATGGCAACACATCATTGGATAATAATATGAAGCATAAAGCACCATGTTCAAGTAGAGGGTACAGCGGGTTGCAGGAGAGTGGACGCTGTAGATAGAGAGGGGAAGGTGATGGAGATGTTGGTGAAGATGGTGGAGGTGTTGGTGAAGATCGCGGTGATGATGATGATGGCCATGGCGGCGTTCCGGCGCCACCGGAGGAGAGGGTGGGAGGGCCCCCTTCTTCCTCTTCTTCCTTGACCTCCTCCCTAGATGGGAGAAGGGTTTCCCCTCTGGTCCTTGGCCTCCATGGCACGGGAGGGGCGAGAGCCCCTCCGAGATTGGATCTATCTCTCTGTTTCTCTCTGTTTATGCGTTCTGTTCTGGCTCTATTTCACCGCTTCGTATATATATGGAGATCCGTAACTCCGATTTGCCTGAAAGCTTCGCCGTGATTTTTTTTTCGAATATTAGCTTTCTTCCGGCAAAATAAGAGCGTCAAACGCCTTACGGTGGGCTCACGAGGGTAGGGGGCGCGCCCTAAGGGGGGGCGCCCCCTGCCTCGTGACCACCTCGGGCACTGGTTCGTGTTGATTTTCCTTCTGAATTTTCCATATTTTCCAAAAATAAGCTCCCTCCGTTTTTATCCCATTTGGACTCCGTTTGATATGGATATTCTGCGAAACCAAAAACATGCAACAGACAAGAACTGGCACTGGATCAATATGTTAGTCCCAAAAATAATATAAAAAGTTGCCAAAAAGTATATGAAAGTTGAATAATATTGGCATGGAACAATCAAAAATTATAGATACGACGGAGACGTATCATGCATGAACAATTGCATCATTTATCGGGACGAGCACGCGTAGTCTACCATATGTCCGTTGTGCGGCGTCACTCGATACGAGAAGAGGAAGAAAGCTCCTCGAAAATCGGTGTGGTACTTTCCGATCACTCCTCGGCTGCAGCGGTATTTCGCGGACCCTAAGGTAGCAAAGCTCTTGCGTTGGTACGCAGATAGGAAGGATAAGAAGCGAGAAGATGACGCAAATGATCCAAAGATAAATAAAAAAGACAAAATGTTGAGTCACCCTAAGGATGGGAGCTAGTGGCAAGCGTTGAACTTCGAACACCCAGAATTTGGGAAGGATCCAAGGAACATCGTACTGGGCGCGAGCACCGATGGAGTCAATCCGTTTGGCAGCCAGAGAAGCACACATAGCACCTGGCCTGTGTTTGTGTGGATGTACAACCTTCCCCCCTGGTTGTGCATGAAGAGGAAGTACATTCACATGAGTATGCTAATTGAAGGGCCGAAACAACCAGGGAACGTCATCAATCTATATCTGGGGCTGCTGAAAGGAGCTAGACACGCTGTGGAAAACGCCAGCCAATACGTGGGACGCCGCAGAGAAAGAATATTTCCCTATGAGAGCCGCACTGCTCACGACGGTGCACGACTATCTCGGTTACGGATATCTGACGGGGCAGGTGGTCCACGGATTTTCTGGATGCATCAGGTGCATGGATGACACAAAGTATCGCCAGCTAGATAGAGATCCTGGGTCTTCGAAAACCGTGTTCATGGGACATCGAAGGTGGCTTCATGACGATGACTCGTGGAGGAAACACAAGGATCTGTTCGATGGTGAAACCGAACCCCGAAGACGCTCGCGTACGAGGAGCGGCAAGGAAATAGACGAGCTGTTGAAAAATTGGAAAGATTGCCCACTGCCGAGAAAGAAGCAAAAGGCGCCAGAGCCAGGAAAGAAGCGAAAGGCGCCAGAGCCGCTGCTGAAGGTATGGAAAATGAGGTCTGTTTTATGGGACTTCTCGTACTGGAAGATGCACCGTGTGCCTCATAGCCTTGATGTCATGCATATCACAAAGAACGTGTGTGAGAGTCTGCTAGGTACCCTACTCAACATGCCAGAGAGGACCAAAGATGGGCCGAAAGCAAGGGCAGACTTGAAATCAATGGGCATCAGGGAGGAGCTTCACGCTAATGATGATGATGATGATGATGATGATGAGGCGAAGCAGGACATGGAAAGTCGTCTCAAAGGCAAAAAGTCCAAGAAGACCGGAAATGACTACCCTCCCGCGTGCTTCACTCTAAGTCAGGAGGAGATCGATCAGTTTTTCACCTGCCTCATAGGAGTAAAACTTCCTTATGGTTACGCGGGGAAGATAAGCAGATACCTAGACCCAGTGAAGAAGAAGTTCAGTGGGATGAAGTCTCACGACTGTCACGTGTTGATGACGCAGATACTTCCAGTTGCAATCCGTGGGATCATGGACGCATACGTCCGTGAAACGCTATTTAGCCTATGTAACTTTTTCGACGTCATCTCTCGGAAGTCGGTTGGCGTGAGGCAACTCAGAAGGCTACATGAAGAGATCGTGGTGATACTATGCGAGCTTGAGATGTACTTCCCGCCCGCATTCTTCGACGTTATGGTGCATCTGCTGGTCCATATCGCGGAGGATATCATCCAACTCGGGGCGACGTTCCTGCATAGCATGATGTCGTTCGAAAGATGAATGGTGTCATCAAAGGATACGTTCGCAACATGTCATGTCCAGAGGGAAGCATAGCCAGGGCCTTTCTGACCGAAGAGTGCATCTCCTACTACACGAATTATCTAGGCATCGAGAACCCCGTTGGTCTGCCTGTCAACAGGCACCTCGGCAGGCTAGCTGGATGCGGTCACCATGAGGGTCGCCGCGAAATGCATGTCGATTTCGAGGGTCGACTCGCTGACTTTGAAAGAGCAAACCTAGTCGTGCTACAACACATAGACATGGTCGATCCTTGGGTGGTAGAGCACAAAACCTTTATTGAGAAGACGTACAATGACCGAGGCCAACAGAGGGCGGACGGAGATATAATCAAAGAGCACAACTCATGTTTCACGCGTTGGTTCAAGCAGAAGCTTCTGTCGTACCCTTTACATGAGGATTCTTCCGCGGAAGAACAACTCATATTCACCTTGTCACAGGGCGTCGAGCACAACCTGATGACCTATGAGGCGTACGATATCAATGGCTACACATTCTACACCGAGGACAAGGACATGAAAAGCGATGGTTATCAGAACTCCGGGGTAACGATGGAATCCTACACCGATAACGACAAGGACAGATACTACGGAAGGATCGAGGAGATCTGGGAGCTGAGCTACGCTGGAGAGAAGGTCCCGATGTTCCGTGTCAGATGGGCCAAGAGCGTCCTAAAAGAAGACCGGTATTTCACCACCATGGTTATACCCGAAGCCAAATCCAAGACCGCGGGCGCAAACGTCACCGCGAAAAATGAGCCATGGGTACTGGCTTCCCAAGTGGACCAATGCTTCTTCATTACCGACCCATCAAAGCCCAGTCGTGTTGTCGTGAGGAGAGGCAAAAGGAAGATCGTCGGAATGGATGGAGTAGCCAATGAGCAAGACTTCGACAAGTATGGCAACCCGAAGATCGAACATGCCGACGACGATGAAGTAGCAGCATACACCACAAGAAGAAGCAGGACCACCCTACCTAAAGGACACCCGTTCCACAGAAGAACTCCATTTGAGAAAAAGAAGGACAAGAAGATTGTGAACAGATAGCTAGCTAAGATCGATTGTATTTAAATCGTAGCCTTCATTTCTCGATTGTATTTCATGGGCACTTTTTGATATCATGAATATTTTTAAATTTCATGGACACTCGATCTCGATCCCCCTCCATCTCGATCACTATCCCACCTCGCCAGATCCGGCCCCCCTCGCCGCCGAGCACCCCCCGCACCCTCTCCCCCGCTCCACTGGTCGCCGCCGTTGACCCCCCGCACCCTCCCCCGCTCCACCGCCGCCGCCGACCCCCCGCACCCTCCCCCGCTCCCCGCTCCACGGCCGCCGACGACCCACCGCACCCTTCCCCGCTCCACTACCGCCGATGACCCCCCACACCCTCCCCGACCCGCTCCACCGTCACAAATGAATGCAACTAAAATTGCAAAAAAACAAATTTGATTATATTTTCAAATAACAAATTTGATGATATTTTCAAATAATAAATTTGACGATATTTTTTAAAAAATATTACTGTTTTTATTAAAAATTATTACTGTTTCATATTCATATTCATTTTCTAAAAAATTATTAGATGCAACAAAAAATAAAAAAAATTACTTATGGCGCACCTCTGGCTGGTGCGCCATTGCTATGTATAAAAAAAGATTACTAATGGCGCACCTCTGGCTAGTGCCCCATTGCTATATAAAAAACGATTACTAATGGCGCACCGACCGTGGGTGCGCCATTTCTATCTAAAAAAACATACTAATGCGGCACCGCCGCAGGGTGCGCCATTAGTAAGCTTCCCCCACACTAAATCCCCAATCTCTCACATATCTCTCTAATCTCTCCCCCTGCCTCATCTCACCCGTGCCCGACCACCACCGACCACCACCGCCCCCTTGCTCGTCGTCCCGGGCCGTGCTCGCTGCCCCCCCCCCGTGCTCGCCGTCCTCGAGCCGAGCGCCGCCTCCCTCGTCGTCCCCCCTCCGCCCGCGGCCAGGTTCGCCACCTCGCATCCGGCCTCCCTCGCGCTCTGCGGCTTCCTCATCTTCCTCAACGTCTTCGCCTTCCTCCTCGCCGTCGGCGCCGAGCAGCGACGCAGCACCGTACGCCCCCCGACCCTCCCACCCCTCCTCCTCCCTTGCCCCCCCGCTTGCGCCGGGGCTGACGGCCCCTTCTCTGTCACGCAGGGCAAGGTGGTGCCGGACGAGTACGACGAGCGCTCCTACTGCCTCTACGACACCGACGCCTCCACCGTCTACGGCGTCTGCGCCTTCTTCGTGCTCCTCCTCACGTAGCTGCTGGTCTCTGGCGTCACCCGCTGCCTCTGCTTCGCCGTCTTCGCCGTCTCCTGGTGCGCCTCGCTCAAACCCTAGATCGATCTTGTTCAATCTCAAGAGCACATTTGATATGTCCAGTCTGATTCGACAGTATTCAGAGTTCAGTGCAAGCACTAAATTTTGTACTAGGTTTTTTTTCCTACGCTTCTCTGCATCATTAGTTCATTAGTAAATTCAGTACCAGGTTTTAATTGTCACCTGGAAACAAAATTCATTAGTAATGTATGGATGTTTTGTTAGTACTAGGTGATTGAATATCTCTAGAGATGATTCATGACATCTTCAATGACAATGGCCATGTATCATTAGAATATGAAAGCTGAGAGTTGCCACAGGAACCATAACAAATATGCTAAAAAAGCTCCCCAAAATGTTCTTTTCTCTGAATAACTTGATACTGATTATCGCTACCAACTATAATCTCTGGTGGTATTTGATACAGTTGGTCCATCTTACAACACTAGGACAACATATTTTTTTGAAGCAGACAACTTCATTTTTTTCTTTTTAATTGGATCTTATTTGGCGGATACCTTGGGCTACAAAAAAGAAAAGAGAGATGTTCTCTGACCGTTGGTGCAGTGTCATGAATCATCTCTGGAGAAATTCATGGCTAAAAATAGGGCATAATCATGGGCTAGTATCATTAGCTAGCTGGCTGGGTGGCCAGTTTAATTTGGGAGGCCCATTGATTGTGTGTGTCAATGGAGCCAGCCAGCCAGCCATCTCTGCATCATCATCAACACTTTTTTCCTGCCCTGCTTCCACCTTTCAGTACTAGGTTTTGGAGGCACATGTTATAATGGTGGTCAGATTGCACTTGATAGCTGCAGCTCCTACCTATATGTATGCGTATCTTGCCTTCTTAACGGAATGGTGTCATCATCAGAACAAAGCTGCTCCAAATGCATACCTTTTTTACAAGTGCATCTGCACCTTCTGATCCATTCAGAGTTATCATAAATATATTTCCAAGGTTTTTTTTCATTTCACTGTAGTGTCTTTTCTTCTGGACTCAATGCACATGCTCCATGAAAGTAAATTGCCATGGTCCAAATGTAGCAGAAGTTTTCAAGTAGTGTTTTGTTTCTATGTTTGAATAGGCAGCAAACTTTCTATTCTTTCTGTGTCTGTACAGACTTGCTAAACTATTGATTATTTTTTGTTGGGTGACCTATTAGATCTGGAATGGAAGCTCACATAAGTTGAGCTGATTTTTGTCCATATGAAAGTAGAGGACCATATGGTCTGTGGCCTTTTCATGCATATGAAAGTAGAGGCACATTGTGGTGCTAGTTTGCTAGGTTTTGTCTCCGACCTTCGTGTCGTGATGATTTTGCAGGTACCCCGAGAGGCCCTTGAGTTTGCCGGAATGTCGATTAACTAACGTTCGGGAAAATTCGGGTACTCCATATGTCCTATTTTCAGCAAAGGTCATGCTGAAATTTTCCGTGAATTTTAGCATGACTTTGCTAAAAATCGAACATACGGGGTACTTGCTACTAATGCATGGGCCAGGGTATCTTAGTACTTAATTAAGTAGGATCAACTGCCCCTTTATTCTTGCTGCATTAAACCATAGGTGGCAATAGAGCCAAGTGATTAGGCCCAACTTAGAGTCGACAAAGCCTAAATGATGAAACCTTGGCTTTTAGGGTGCCTCGGTGTCGATGAGAACCTAAATGATGTACACTTAGGCTTTTAGGGTGCCTCGGCGTCGACAAACCCTAAATGATAAAAGCTTAGCTTTTAGGATGCCTCGGTGTCGACAAACCCTAAATGATGAGACCATGATCTTGTTCCTTGACAATAACCAACTTTTTGACCAAACTTTTTTCCTATTTAGAGTGAAACATGGCCCACAACGATGAGGCCGGCGGTTCGGGCGGCAAGCAATTCTGGGAGCTGTCCCAGGAGTTGGAGGAAGAACCTCACCGCTATGAGGATGCTGCGGAAGACACCGATCCTGACTACACAACCCCTAGTGGCGTCGGGGATGACACCACTGATGGTGCCACCGAGGATGCCACCACTGATGATGGCGGTGCACGCACAGATGGCAGCCAACCGAAGAGGCAACGGAAGGACCGGCGCCCAAGCATGCTCGGCACCGTCAAGGAGGAATTTACTGAAGTGAACTACGACGGGCATCCGACGGCGCCCAAAGAAGTAGTCAAGGGGTACTCGGTTCAGCTCGGGTGCATTCTCCAGAGCACCGTCTCGATCAACACCGAGAACCTAAGGCATAAGGACCGAGGGAATTTGCGCAGCCTCCTCTTCACGAAGTTGCACGAACGATACAAGTTCCCCGCTGAGTTTGCAAACACATGCCTCTCAGGGAATAAAGTGAACAGTGCTGCCCTCACGAGGATGAGCACAGCCCTGTCTACTTGGAGAAGCACGGTGAAGGCAATGATTGAAAAAGGTGATAGTTATGAGAAGATCAAGGCGAAATATCCTTTGATGAGCGAAGATGACTACAAGGAGTTCAAGATCAAGTGCGAGAGCAGCGCAACCTCTGAACCAAGTCAGTGGGGGAAAGAAATGCGGCAGTTGAACTTGGGGGTCCACCAACTCGGTCCCGGCAGTTACAGAGTGGCGGAGCCTATATGGGACAAGGAGGATGCAGAGCGTGCCAAGCAAGGCCTACCACCCTGTTTCGAGAAATACCGTGACAAGCAGACCAAGAACTTTCTCAGGGCCCGGTACAAGGAGGACCCGGTAACAAAGGAGCTTACCACGGATCCGAAGACCAGGGCGCTTGAGCTTGTTCTGGTAAGGAATACACCCTCGCGTAATTAGCTCCATATGGTTGCATTCTAATTAATCCCCAATATTTCTAAATGGTTCACGTTCCTTCCGCAGGACAAAGAAAGCAGTAGCGCGGGGTCGTCTCAGAGTTCCCCTTTCGACACCCCTTTAAATAGGGCATTGAACGTAATGAAAAACAAGGATAAGCTCAGTAAGCCGACGTCATCTGGTCATTTGGCTAGCAAAGGCTTGTCCACAAAATGGTCGTCATACTATACCACTGGTGGGCGAAAGGAGAAAAAGACCAGCTCGGAAAGCTAGTTGCGCGAGGTTGAAGCACTCAAGGCACAAGTGGCGCGGATTCTGGAGATTGTCCAAGAGAAAGTGCAACAACAACTGGGAACGATGCTCAATGCCATGGTGCCTACGTTGATTCATGGGCTGATGACGTGGATTGCAGGCGGCCATCAGGGGCCTCCCCTGGTTCCCAGCTTCACGGCCAGCAACTCGCACAACGCGCAGCCGGCGCCATTGGTGTCTCCGGCGGCGCCATTGGTGTCTCCGGCGGAGGCGGTATTCGTGTCTCCGGCGCCGGCACGGGCATTGGAGCTTAATGCACCCGGGTGTACGCCGGCCGGCACCTCGCCAGCAAGCGCCCCCACCGTCAGTTGCACGCCCGCCGTTGGCGGTGCCTCGACATTAGCCGAGCTCGACGGCATCACGGTAACTAAGCCTCTCGGCCGATGGCTTCATCTCCTTGCCTTTGACTGGGCATCCCTACCGCCCTACATGTTTTCGCAGGTCGCCACCGACGTTCCTTGCACTCTCGTGCACTTTGTGGGCGGCGAGTTGGTCGATGTCACCAAGGGCAGAATTGTTCAACCAGGAAACCCCGTGTTCCATGGTAATCTGATGCCACCCATAGTGTATAGGGTTGAAGTGGTTCGGGTGCTGCCAGGCTGCAATGAGCTGTTACCTCCAATTCGACCCGTTGGGCCCGACGAAGAAGATGAGACGACCCTCAGCGCCTGCGTAAGCTAGCCCCTGCTTTGGCCGAAGAGCCAGATTCATTTGGGGGCAGGGGACACCACCCCATAGACAAGACCGCCAGTCGTGTCGGCGCCAAGACATGGCAAGAACACCGCAACGCTACCAGACATGTCGGACATCCCTATGGCACAGGATCCGGACATGCATATGGCACAGGATCCGGACGACGACGACAACGACGACGATACATTTACCAACATCGATAAGTACTTTGCCGAACATGGGTATGGTGACGAGTTCTGTGGGCCTCCTTCTCAAGAATGCAACCAAGACGACCGCGATCTAGCTGGTACGGCGGAGAAACCCAATTGCAACAGGCGTTGTCTGGTGTTCAGTTCTCAGGAGACGCCTCCAGCTGCCGCCTTCACCGAGCCTCAGATAGCTGAGGTGCGAAATATTATCAGCCCCAACACGCTCAAGAAGGCGGCCTATGAGCAGAACTCGGTCCCATTACAATAGATCAAGAAGAAGGGACGGAAACGAAAGAATAAAAAGGGCGCCGGTGCGAGCCAGCCGGCACCGAGTACGATCCATGCTCAGCACGGGCCACCTTCACCTAAGGATATCTCGACGAGGGTGCATGTGGCGGGTAGGGCGATGCTATCGGAAAATATGCTCAATGCTGCAACCGGTGCTATGCGGAGTCTGCATGACAGTGTTCTTTCTTTGGGGAAGCGGTGTCTCAAAGAGAATGATGTGGCATACCCGGTTTTCGTGGCCAAGGTGCCAGAGGGCAAGGGCTTTGTGGATGGAGCCATCAGGGGTACGATCGTCCTTCGGTTTGATGACATCTTTGCTATGTTTAACCATCATCCACTGCACTACACCTTCGTTCGGCTGTTTTCGCTGACTATGGAAATGCGGATCATTAGAGACAAGACCCCGGACATCGTGATAGTCGGCCCCTTCTACATGTGTGCCAAGCTCTTGGACACCGCTGGGGACCGCCAAGTCGCGAGTTCATACCTAGAAGGTGTCATTCTGGCAAACCCAGATAAGGATAACTTCCTCGTGCCTTACTTTCCCGAGTAAGTCATCCCCTAACCGCCCCGTAACATATGATTTCTTAGATTTCGATCGTTCTTTTTTTTCTAACATTCCGTGTTTTGTGCAGCGACACACATTGCACACTCATCCTTTTAAGCCCGAAATATTCCATGGCCACATATTTCGACCCGAACCGTGACTCCAAGATAGACTACGCAAATATCAAGAAAGTTCTTGATGATGTTCTCCCCGGCTACGCCAAATATGGAGGCACCTTCACCAGGCCAGTTCGTAGGTACGGCAGGCACATGTTCGCCCACAATACTAAGTTCTGCTGCGTCAAGCAGCCGCCTGGAGGTCAGAAGGATGCCTACTACGCCCTCCATCACATGCAGGCGATCATACGGGACCATCATCACCTTCTGCTACCAGATAATCTCAAAGATTGGGTCGCGAGCTTGTCGGCAATCCAGGACGCGGACATCAAACAAGAATTCCTTCGCATCTAGTCAGAGTTTGCGAACATCATCCATCAAGATGTCCTTCATACCTCGGGGCAGTTCTACCTCAGATATCAACCATCCAACAGTCAGATAGACACAACGCTACAAATGCAGGCTGACAACGCCCGAGATTTCATGACCATCACAACAGACGGCGGCTTCATCCACGCTCCGGTCCCATGAGTCGAGTCGAAAGTAGAAATGCTATGTGTAGTTCTGAAACAATGATTGGCTCATGTTGTAATTAAACTTTAATGAATTGTATGTCTCTTTGGTTTGGACAGTCGTTCAACTTAGATGAAATCGATGCTATTTATTAGTAGGACCATGAATCGTGTTATTAATGTCTTGCTTTTCTCTTCCGATCCTTTTGTTGCATACTTATATATTTCTTATGTATTGTCTGTTGTTTGGCTTGTGCATAGAGATGCCGTCGTATGTCATGTACAAGGGTAAGGTTCCCGGAGTCTACGACGACTGGAAGGAGTGTCGGAGACAGGTTCACCGTTTTAGCGATAACAGTTACAAAGGGTACACCACTAGGGCGGACGGGGAATCTAGATACGCCCGCTATCTAGCGGGAGAGAGGAGGGAGCGTTGGAGGAACCGGATGAAGACCAGTTTCACCGCGATGATGCTCATCGTGATGACCGCAACTCTCTTCTATGTGCTGGTAGTTTAGATGATCGATATTGACTTGTAATGTGAAGACAAACTCGCTACTCACAGTCTCGAGATTTGTAATGTTCTATCTTTGTTCGGTCTTTTGAATTCGGAGACTAATATGATGAATTGTGTAACATCCCAAAATTCTAAATTCTGGAATGTTATAATAAATAGATAGATTTGATTGAATATTTGATTGATTGACTGAAAGTGAGTGAAATTCGAAGCTTTTTGAAAGTTAAATGAGAGGGAATAAAAGGAATTTCCCAAACTTTCACCTTTCCATTTTATGATCTCCGTGAATTCAAATTATTTTCACCACGAAACCCTGGAGAGAAGATGACATGACTTCTTCCATTTATTTAAAATGACAAGGGGTGTTGAAAATATTCGAATTTCATTTGGAAAAAATTTCCAATCCAGAAACTTCATGCAGCTCAATGATTTTCATGAGAGAAGATAAAATGACTTCTTCAAATTATATGAAATATGAGTTGGGAGTTTCGAAGAATTAAATTCAAAGTTCTTTTGAATTTATTCTCAATTTGGAGTTATTTGAGTCGTTTTTCAAATTATTTTTCTCCAAAAATAAAATATATGGAAATTAGGGTAACATGATTCCCTACAATAGAAAATTGGAGAAAAATTAATTTGAAATCATTTTGGTATTTTAAAAATGATTTTTGTTGGATTTTAATAGACCAGTAGCACTCTTTGATTTATCTGAATTTGTGTGTATTTTATTTAATACTAGGAAAATGTTCACCGTGTAGGAAATCTTTTTCCGCAAATTTTGATATATTATATGCCTATATAATATATATATTTATCTATTTTTTTCTCTGTTTTTATTTTTTCAGAAAATGTTTTATAAAAAAAAGGTTTTCCCTCGCCGACTGGGCCGGCCCAGCCGAAGCCAGGCCACGGCCAGCCCAACCGCACCACCTCCCTCCTCCCGAGCGGGAGACACGCTCGGGCACGCGCCGCCGCCGTCCCATGGCCGGACTCCGCGCCGCCCTTGCCCCTTCCCCATGCCACCGGGCCTCCCCTCCTCCTATAAGGCCGCCGCCCGGACACCCCTCTCTCCCACGAATCTCGCCGCTCGATGCCGAGCCGCCGCCGCGCCGTTTGCAACCACCGCCCGCACTCGCCGGAGTTCGAGCTGCGACGAGATCCGCCTCGTCGCCCCGCTCCTTCTGGTGGTGAGGCCCGAGCCAGAGAGCCACCGGAGCCGCCTTCCCGTTCAATGCCGAAGTCGCCGCCACCGTCTTCCTCGCCGCCGACATCGCCCGCCGCCGCGGTACTCCTCCCCGCCTCTCGTCCATTGGATTTAGATCTAACGGATTAGATCCGTTCATTTTTTCTCTCTAACCTAGCGAACGGTTCGTTCGTTAGCGTTCATTAGCGAACGTTCGTTATATAGCCTTTTAGTTTTTTTTCTTTTTCTGTAATTTTCGGCCAGGGACCTATATGTGAGGATTTTCTTTATAGATTAGTCCCTGTTCATCAATCGATCATAACCTTTTACTCGTTAGTCCAAATCCAACGAAACCAACGCCCACGTCTTCGTTATGATCTCCTCTATCCAAAAATCCAACTCAAACATGTTTTTTAAAAGTTTAAAATTTGAATTAGATCA
The DNA here is from genome assembly GCF_003073215.2 of Triticum urartu. NCBI lineage: Eukaryota > Viridiplantae > Streptophyta > Magnoliopsida > Poales > Poaceae > Triticum > Triticum urartu. The sequence goes on along the minus strand of NC_053023.1, from coordinate 433,121,488 downwards.
GATTTGAATTCAAACTTCGTTTGATCATAACTTGAGTTTCATAGCTCCGTTTGAGTTGATTCTTTTTGCAAATCGAAGCTCCTGAACTAAACTTTCTGATAAGGCCAAATTCATATAATTTTGGTATTGTTAGAAATTGTTTTATGTTGCAAGAGCTATTTGCTTGGTTTTGATGTTTTCTGAATCGACTTCTTCGATCTTTCTGATTTTTGAGTGATTGCTTATGTATGGTTACTATTGCATGATTACGATAGATTAACCGGAGTGTGACGAGTAGAGCTATCAAGATTTTTGAGTGCAAATCATCTTCATCAACATTGCAGGCAAGTTCACACTTTGATCATATCCCTTTTCATACCCAGTTTTTATGCATTAGTTACAACCCTTAAACATTTCATGAGTAGGATTAATAACATGTGGGTATTGGGAAGTAGTTGATGAGGTAGTACCTATTACCTGTTTATTATCAAACCCTTGGGAGTTACTATTACGTTATGCTTATAGTGCCATGCTATGCTCGTAGACGTGGATTGGGTTTTGAGAGTATTCATGATAGAGGTGAGATTCTTAATTGATGGTTTACTTAAGGTGGCAACTTAAACACACATTTGGGTGGATTGAGGCACCTGGTTATTCTAGGATTGCCTGTCTAGGCACCTGGGTAGACTAGGATTGCCTGTTTTTTTATGGACCGCCACCCAGGCTCGAAGGGATCATGAGATTTTTCATGCTAGAAACTTCCGTGTGCAGCCACAAGCTATTATGGGCTCTAGCATAGTTGACTAAGTCATGCGAACTCTTACAGTGGTAGACTAGCAGATGTAGGGGATGTAGGTGGTACGGTCTACCCGATCGTAAGGTGCTAGCACTTCTGAAATACTATGTCTCGGTCATCCGTTTCTCAAACACCATGTAGTGCGAGAAACCAAACGGAGGCGATCGAGTCTTGTGGGGAAAAGTGCGCAAACCTCTGCAGAGTGTATAAACTAATCATGGTTAGCCGTGTCCCCGGTTATGGACACCATGATAGTTAAATAAAATTTATTCCGTTGTAGTAGGGAAAAATTGGCTTTTCGCAAAAACTATAACCATAGAGCTTTTCCACCAGCCAAATATGCATGTAGTGATAGCCATTATTCATCATTGCTCTACAGTGTGAATTTGCCAGTACATTCAATGTACTGACCCTTTGTGGCTGCAACGTCTCATGTTGCAGGAGTATCTTACGACGAGTAAGTGATACGTTAGGGTTATGATTTCTACACTCAACTTTGCCATTGGTGTTGATGGGAATCCACAACCTTGTTACTTCCGCTATTTTGGGATTTAGGTAATAGTATTTGCGTTACTTTTACATGTGATTTACCTCTGTTATAAATCCTCGAGTACTGTGTGTGTTAGCATACCGATCCAGGGATGACACTTAAGCACAGAGACTTGATCCATTCGGGTCGGGTCGCTACAAGATGGTATCAGAGCACATGTTGACTGTAGGACGTGACCCTAGAAATTGGGAAGCCCATAGCAAAGATTTTTCTCTACAATTTCCCTTTCAAAAAGATCTTTTACCTCTCTTCTCTTCTGAGCTTATTCAAAAATTCCCTTTAGTGAGACCATACCCCTTTCCCCCTTTTGACCACACAAAGATTCGACTGATGAGACCACTCCAAGAAGTACAAGATATCAGACTACTAAGACCATTCGGAATGAAGAGGATTATACCATACATTATAATAATGGAAACTACAACGGTTGAAGACTAGGAAAATTTGAAGACTCTGAAGAATTTTCTAGATTTGTATGAACTAGGAAGGCACCCCTTATGGAACTTGACAGACTATGGAAGTTATCAATACCCGAGATCAAGGTGTGTTGGAGAAAGACTGGAACATGGAGCATAGGACTCAAAGTTTTTTCTAAGAAAACCCTAAGGCAGGAGATATCAACTATGGAAGATAGCTTATGGCAATGACAAGGGCAGAAACACGGTTATCCGTGATGTCATCGCCGCTGATGCTATTATCACTGTGCTGAGTTAAGGGTGCATTTCTTCATAATGGATTTGATGGAAGAAGGCTGATGGAGCACCTATTAATAAGATGAAGTTTTAGCCTTAGCCGGTGTATCATCAGGATCTAGAGTCTTATATCAAGAAGTTAAGATGGAGCTGCAAGAAGCCATATTTTAACAAGGAGCATTTCGTGAAGAACTCAGGACCCAAAAGTTGAAAGTAGCCAAGCTGGAGGAGCTACAACCTCGAGAAACCGGAGATTCGTCAGGAACTAGACCATGGTTCACGCCAAGGATGTTGAAACCCAGAAGTTTGGAATGCAACTCCAGAAATATTAAAGTACGTCATGATAGGCTTTGCGACAACAGAAATGATCTAGCAAAAGGATTTGAGAAAGACAAGCATGATCGGAAGAAGCCATTGGAGGCATGAACAAAGCTTGAAGAGTTTGGAGACGTTGAAGATTTATTGACCTTAGAAGACCAAACCCCTGTTATATACCTACGTTAGATGCAACGATTGTGAGCTATCATTTGTTTGATGTTTTTCGACAGCCACAATAAAACCTGCCTTTTCAAAACCTTGTTTGTATTGTGTGTATCTCTCTCGATCTCTCTTATCTCACCCCATTACCCATGGACCCAATAGATGAAGAATGGAGATGAGCTTGTATTTTCTGGACCGATGAGTCAGTTGGAGACGGACCGATGGATTCAGAACATGGAGGATCACATGAAGAATAACCCTGTAGTTGGAAATGATATGACCCAGCATGCTCTTCAGTGCTTTGAAAGAGGTGCTGCTACTTGGTGGAGGATGTACCAAACCATCAATGGATGGAAAGGAGTAACCACTTGGAAAGAATTTAAGTTGACTTTGCCAAAGTCTCGGTTTGTGTCCCAGAAGTTGAAGCCTTATGGAAAGGATATGAAGAAACCTTGTGCATGCAAGATTTGTGGAGAAATAGGACACACCCATAAAGAACACAAGGATGAATGCCCTAATTGTGAAGGAAGTCAACCAGTTGAAGAATGCCCAACTAGGAAGATCACTTGTTTCTTGTGTGAAGGGACTACCCACTATCCTGCTCAGTGTCACATTTACCCCATGGTACAACGAACCATCTAGCAGAAGAAAGAAGTAATGAAAGGAGCCCTTATGGAAATTTTAGAAGAACCCGTGATGAAGGAAGAGGTGGAGGACACACCCAAAGAAGAACTAATTAAACCCTGCACCAAGTCATGCTATTCATGTGGAGAAGAAGGACACATCTCCCAGAATTGTATGAATGGGGATCTAGTAGAATTCCAAACAGAGGAAGTAGAATATGACCCACAAGAAATAGAAGCCATGATTGGCATGGAAAGGTCCAGGAAGAGAAGCAGATTTGATTCCAGGAAGGATCTGAGTCATATCACCTGTTACAGGTGCAAGGAGTCAGGACACTACCTCAACAATTGCCCCAAAAGGAAACCTCGAGACTTGTCAGAAGTAATATGTTTTCGTTGTAATAGAGCAGGGCACTTTGCCAGAGGATGCCCCAAGGAGAAGGAAACTTGTGCTAGATAGTTGATTTTGCAACAAAAGAAATGGAGTAGTAGAAGTGAGAACATTTTCTTTTATATTGAGGTGTTGAGTTGAGACATGTAATGGAAAAGTGAGAGATTGTAATCATTTGAGAATGAATAAAGTAGCATCGTTGGTACTGATATGGATTTTATGATTTTTTACTCTATGAAGAAGGATTTTGACCATTTTTGAGGATAAGAGAAATATGGTTTATGGAAGATTTGTGCATTTAAAGGTGGTAGTACCCTGTAATGGATTTCGGACAAAATGAATATGAGTTTTGTCTCGATATGTGTGATGCCCCAATAGTATGTGGGATGAAGTTGGAGACCGTCAGTTGTTTGGACCAAATGTGATCAAGGAGTCAGAGGAGAATGTAAAGTTGATTCGAGATAGACTGAAGGTAGCTCGGTCCAGGCAGAAGAGTTATGTAGACTCAAGGAGGTAGTCTATGAAATTGGAGACAGAGCATGTCTTCGTGTGACCCCTCTGCAAGGAGTTAAACGATTTGGAGTTAAGGGACAGTTAGCCCCGAGATTTGTAGGACCATACTGAGTTTTGGAGCGTATGAGATAAGTGGCCTACAAGTTGGAGTTACCCGAAGGACTGTCAGGAGTTCATGATGTGTTTCATGATTCCCAGTTGAAGAAGTGCCATGCAGAGATGGCCAATATTTCCCTGTAAAGACGCTTGACCCTGGAAAGGATAATGATGTTCCACGAAGTGGAATATGGACTTCATAAATATAAGTTTTTATCTCAGTATGAGAGATATCCCACGAGGATGAAGAGATGAATTACTATTGGATATAAAGGAGGTATGATGTCGGAAATATGGATCAATGGAAACTCCATGTTGAGTCTGAGTAATCATGTCCTAGTTTGGTGCCAATAGAAGGAAGAAAGACAGTACAATTGGATGGATTTAAGAATAATAGGAAGTTGGAAGTTGGAATAATGATCAGTTGCCTAATGATAAGTTCAAGGACTACAAGTGAGGAGATGGGACATAACCCACAGGCCCCAGGACCTGCCAAGAAGCAAGCACTTGCTTGCTGAAGGAAAAACCCTGAAGGAAGTTACGATTTTATCGACAGACGATCTTATAGGAGTTACGCAAAACCTGAGAGTTGTGAAGGAACGATAGATGGTTGTTTGGCTTGCAGAATCTATGGATTTATCCGAACTTGGTTCGTCGACAAGAGAAATTCTGCAATGCTTGTGAGGATGACTGAGTGTTAGAATGCGAGATTCGCTAAACCATATACATGGTAATGATTTGGCTGCGGGATGGATTGATCACCATACCGACTTACTCTTATTATTCGCCTTGCTATATGGGATGGTAAATCTGAGTGACTTGCCTATAGTAGAGAGACGACAATATTAAACCTTGCTAAACCTTAGAATGGTATAAGAATTTTTCCCTTGTACACGGCAGCTTTTTGCCAACCGTAGGTTATATGGTGAGGATCAACCAAAACCCATTTCCTGCAGGAGAAACCATAAATTGTTGACCACCATGAGATGTCGATAGTTGATTAGTATTGGCGCCAGACCCGTCAGCGAAGAAGACCCAATCTCGGGATAACCTTACCAAGATGAAAGGAAAGAAGTATTGCGGTAAAGGTTATGCCACTACCGGAAGAGCCCGGATAAGGAATTATCCTTACGATCTGAGAAGACCGACACTGCCAAGAATAAGGATGGAGTATATGAGTTTTGATGGAACCGTCACAATGATTTTAAGGGTGGTAGCACCCAGACCCCCTGTGATGATTGATGGATTTTGAGAAGACCCCGAACCTAACCTATTTCTTTCTAGCGTCTCCGAATCTCGAGGACGAGATTCATTTTAACGGTGGTAGGTTTGTAACATCCCAAAGTTCTAAATTATGGAATGTTATAATAAATAGATAGTTTGATTGAATGTTTGATTGATTGACTGAAAGTGAGTGAAATTCGAAGCTTTTTGAAAGTTAAATGAGAGGGAATAAAAGGACTTTCCCAAACTTTCACCTTTGCATTTTATGATCTCCGTGAATTCAAATTCTTTTCACCACGAAACCCTGGAGAGAAGATGACACGACTTCTTCCATTTATTTAAAATGACAAGGGGTGTTGAAAATATTTGAATTTCATTTGGAAAATATTTCCAATCCAGAAACTTCATGCAGCTCAATGATTTTCATGAGAGAAGATAAAATGACTTCTTCAAATTATATGAAATATGAGTTGGGAGTTTCGAGGAATTAAATTCAAAGTTCTTTTGAATTTATTCTCAATTTGAAGTTATTTGAGTCTTTTTTTTCAAATTATTTTTCTCCAAAAATAAAATATATGGAAATTAGGGTAACATGATTCCCTACAATAGAAAATTGGAGAAAAATTAATTTGAAATCATTTTGGTATTTTAAAAATGATTTTTGTTGGATTTTAATAGACGAGTAGCACTCTTTGATTTACCTGAATTTGTGTGTATTTTATTTAATACTAGGAAAATGTTCACCGTGTAGGAAATCTTTTTCCGCAAATTTTGATATATTATATGCCTATATAATATATATATATATATCTATTTTTTTCTCTGTTTTTATTTTTTGAGAAAATGTTTTATAAAAAAAGGTTTTCCCTCGCCGACTGGGCCGGCCCAGCCGAAGCCAGGCCACGGCCAGCCCAGCCGCACCGCCTCCCTCCTCCCGAGCGGGAGACCCGCTCGGGCACGCGCCGCCGCCATCCCATGGCCGGACTCCGCGCCACCCTTGCCCCTTCCCCACGCCACCGGGCCTCCCCTCCTCCTATAAGGCCGCCACCCGGACACCCCTCTCTCCCCCGAATCTCGCCGCTCGAAGCCGAGCCACCGCCGCGCCGTTTGCAGCCACCGCCCGCACTCGCCGGAGTTCGAGCTCCGACCAGATCCGCCTCGTCGCCCTGCTCCTTCTGGTGGTGACGCCCGAGCCAGAGAGCCACCGAAGCCGCCTTCCCGTTCAACGCCGAAGCCGCCGCCACCGTCTTCCTCGCCGCCGACGTCGCCCGCCGCCGCGGTACTCCTCCCCGCGTCTCGTCCGTTGGATTTAGATCTAACGGATTATATCCGTTCGTTTTTTTCTCTCTAACCTAGCGAACGGTTCGTTCGTTAGAGTTCATTAGCGAACGTTCGTTATATAGCCTTTTAGTTTTTTTCTTTTTCTGTAATTTGCGGCCAGGGACCTGTATGTGAGGATTTTCTTTATAGATTAGTCCATGTTCATCAATCGATCATAACCTTTTACTCATTAGTCCAAATCCAACGAAACCAACGCCCACGTATTCGCTATGATCTCCTCTATCCAGTAATCCAACTCAAACATGTTTTTGAAAAGTTTAAAATTTGAATTAGATCAGATTTGAATTCAAACTTCGTTTGATCATAACTTGAGTTTCGTAGCTCCGTTTGAGTTGATTCTTTTTACAAATCGAAGCTCTTGACCTAAACTTTCTGATAAGGCCAAATTCATATAATTTTGGTACTGTTAGAAATTGTTTTATGTTGCAAGAGCTATTTTCTTGGTTTTGATGTTTTTCGAATCGACTTCTTCGATCTTTCTGATTTTTGAGTGATTGCTTATGTATGGTTACTATTGCTTGATTACGATAGATTAACCGGAGTGTGACGAGTAGAGCTATCAAGATTTTTGAGTGTGAATCATATTCATCAATATTGCAGGCAAGTTTACACTTTGATCATATCCCTTTTCATACCCAGATTTTATGCATTAGTTACAACCCTTAAACATTGCATGAGTAGGATTAATAACATGTGGGTATTGGGAAGTAGTTGATGAGGTAGTACCTATTACATGTTTATTATCAAACCCTTGGGAGTTACTATTACGTTATGCTTATAGTGCCATGCTATGCTTGTAGACATGGATTGGGTTTTGAGAGTATTCATGACAGAGGTGAGATTGTTAATTAATGGTTTACTTAAGGTGGCAACTTAAACAAACATCTGGGTGGATTGAGGCACCTGGTTATTCTAGGATTGCCTGTCTTTTTTATGGACCGCCACCTAGGCTCAAAGGGATCATGAGATTTTTCATGCTAGAAACTTCCGTGTGCAGCCACAAGCTATTATGGGCTCTAGCATAGTTGACTAAGTCGTGCAAACTCTTACAGTGGTAGACTAGCAGATGTAAGGGATGTAGGTGGTACGGTCTACCCGATCGTAAGGTGCTAGCACTTCTGAAAGACTATGTCTCAGTCATCCGTTTCTCAAACACCATGTAGTGCGAGAAACCAAATAGAGGCGATCGAGTCTTGTGGGGAAAAGTGTGCAAATCTCTGCAGAGTGTATAAACTAATCATGGTTAGCCGTGTCCCCGGTTATGGACATCTTGAGTATCTAGTTCTTGGATTATCCTGTTGATCTCATCATGTTACTTTAAATTAATTTTGTTGGGTTTAATGATGTTATTTAATTGGGATTGAGAATGCTGTCAACCATTCTCAATGTTCAACAACCACCGTGATAGTTAAATAAAATTTATTCCGTTGTAGTATGGAAAAATTGGCTTTTCGCAAAAACTATAACCATAGAGCTTTTCCACCAGCCAAATATGCATGTAGTGATAGCCATTATTCATCATTGCTCTACAGTGTGAATTTGCCAGTACATTCAATGTACTGACCCTTTGTGGCTGCAACGTCTCATGTTGCAGGAGTATCTTACGACGAGTAAGTGATACGTTAGGGTTATGATTTCTACACTCAACTTTGCCATTGGTGTTGATGGGAATCCACAACCTTGTTACTTCCGCTATTTTGGGATTGAGGTAATAGTATTTACGTTACTTTTACATGTGATTTACCTCTGTTATAAATCCTCGAGTACTGTGTGTGTCAGCATACCGATCCAGGGATGACACTTAAGCACAGAGACTTGATCCATTCGGGTCGGGTCGCTACAAATTATATTCGGAGACTAATCTTCTATTGTATTCGATGAATCTGATGTTGCTGTGTGGTGCTGTCTATATTCTGTCCAATAATATATTTTGTAACCTGTGCAAAAATCAGAAAAGTGAAAAAAAAACCTAATATTCATACTAATGGCGCATCACCTCACAGTGCGCCATTAGTATACCAAAGGATACTAATGGCGCATCACGACACAGTGCGCCATTAGTATGCCAAAGGATACTAATGGCGCATCACCCCACAGTGCGCCATTAGTATGCCAAAGCACATGGGTAAATATGGCCCCCTGGGAGGCATACTAATGGCTTATGTTGGTCTATACTAATGGCGCACAGCGTGGTGCGCATTAGTATACCAGATACTAATGGTGCACCAGTGGTGCGCCATTAGTATATAATACTAGTGGCGTGGTACTAGTGGCGCACCAGTAGTGCGCCATTAGTAGGCAAAACTGGTGCGCCACTAGTAGGCTTTTCCTAGTAGTGTTAGGGCCAGATCAACATCCATCACCCCATCAACCTAGGGTTTAGCTCGCCTGATCTCGTGGTAGATCGACTCTGTAACCATATGATACAGATCAAATACAATCAAGCAGGACGTAGGGTTTTACCTCTTCGAGAGGGCCCTAACCTGGGTAAACACTATGTTCATCGTCCCTTGTTCCCCATTCATCCTCGATCCACAGCTCGGGACCCCCTACCCGAGGTCCGCCAGTTTTGACACCGACATTTGTGCTTTCATTGAGAGTTCCGTTGTTGGGTCACCAAAGAATCAATCGCTCGCCTGATCATCAGAGAGGGCATCAGCTCCGGGGACCTCTTTGTCCTCGGCCAACTCTTCGCTTTCGGCAGCATCGTGCTGCACGCCAACCCAACTGGTCATCTAGACCAAATCAGCAATTTTGCCCCCGAGCACCAGATTAGATTCGGCAACCTGGAGTACATCGCGGACACTCAAGGTGATTTGGTCTTTGCCAGATTCACGGCCTCACCGGGCATCCCTATGGGCCCTGCCGTACCTGCCCCGGAGCTTTCTCCCAAACCGATCTACGAATCAGCCTCAACCCTTCGGCCGGCCTTAAGCTTGGCCAGCTCCTCTCTATCCGGAGACCAGGGATCCCCTCCAGCCACGCCTATCGAAGGCCCAGCTTCTGGCCTCGGTGTAGAAGCGGTGTAAGGACGCCAAGAGTCACTCTCGGCCAAATCTTTCCTTCGCGACGCAGATCGGGTCTTGAGCCCCAGTGACGGGACGACGTTCTCACGAATCAACCCCAATACGGAGACTACATCCAAAGACCAAGTTCTATCTTCGATCTCTCCTGCTTGTCCGGCCACAGAGCCGACCTCAGGCCTTGAGTTTGACTCGGCCCTTCAAGTTGGGGTCTAGCCCAGACCGAGATCATTCATTGTGCCACCACATCGGAGACCAGCCATCAGCGACCACCACGTACCGATGACCCTCGCCTTATTAAACAAGGTGCTGGACTGAATCCAGATGATGTCTATTCGGGATGATCCACCCGCGGCCCATGTTCAGCAGCCCCTCGAGGTGAATCATAGGGAATTTTACGGCCCGCCCACTGATAACCCACAAGTATAGGGAATCAATTGTAGCCTCTATCGATAAGTAAGAGTGTCGAACCCAACGAGGAGATAAAGGTAGAACAAATATTCCCTCAAGTTCTATCGACCATCGATACAACTTTATGCATGCTTAACGTTCGCTTTACCTAGAACAAGTATGAAACTAGAAATACTTTGTAGGTGTTGTTGGATAGATTTGCAAGATAATAAAGAGCGCATAAATAAAAAGTAGGGGCTGTTTATATGAAGGCACAACTAAGTTAGTTTAAGTAAAGAGCTTGTTGTCACACAAGAAAGTTATTTGTCCCTAGGCAATCGATAACTAGACCGGTAATCATTAATGCAATTTTATTTGAGGAGAGGCACAAGCTAACATACTTTCTCTTCTTGGATCATATGCACTTATGATTGGAACTCTAGCAAGCATCTGCAACTACTAAAGATCATTAAGGTAAAACCCAACCATAGCATTATAAGGCATCAAGTCCTCTTTACTCCCATACGCAAACAACCTACTTACTCGGGTCTGTGCTTTTGTCACTCACGCCACCCACCATAAGAAAATCATGAACATATTGCAAACCCTACAGCGGGGATCCCTCACGCTTGCGTGACACGGGGAGCACCATAGGACAGCACCAATAATTAAACATGCAACTTAAACCAATCACGATCATCAATTAACCCATAGGACAAAACGGATCTACTCAAACATCATAGGATACCCATACATCATTGGGAAATAATATATAGCATTGAGCACCATGTTTTAGAAGATATTATAGCGGGTAAAAGAGGGGTTACACCACTATATAGAGGGGGGGAAAGTTGGTGATGACGGCCGTGAAGTTGTTGGTGTAGATTACGGTGATGATGATGGCCCCGGCGGCTTTCCGGTGCCACCGGGAAAGAGGGGGAGAGGGCCCCCCTTATTCTTCTTCTTCCTTGACCTTCTACCTAGATGGGAGAAGGGTTTCCCCTCTGGTCCATGGCCTCCATGGCATTGGAGGGGCAAGAGCCCCTCCAAGATTGGATCTGTCTCTCTGTCTCTCTCTGTTTCTACGTTCCTGATTCTGCCCTTTCACCATTTCTTAAATTCCCGGAGATCCGTAACTCCGATTGGGCTGAAATTAGGAAACGATTTTGATCCGGATATTAGCTTTCTTGATGCGAAAGAAGGGCACCAACTGCCTTACGGGGTGGCCACGAGGGCCCAGGGCGCGCCTGACCCCCTAGGGCACGCCCCCTGCCTCGTGGCCCCCTCGGGCATCGTCTCACATTGATTATTCTTTCCAAAAATCCCATTTATTCCAAAAAAGAATCTCCGTTAGTTTTTATCCCGTTTGGACTCTGTTTGATATGAATTTCTGCGAAACAAAAAACATGCAACAAAAAGGAACTGGCACTGGGCACTGGATCAATATGTTAGTCCCAAAAATAGTATAAAACGTTGACAAAAGTATACGAAAGTTGTGCAATATTGGCATGGAACAATCAAAAATTATAGATACGACGGAGATGTATCAGCATCCCCAAGCTTAATTACTGCTCGTCCTCGAGTAGGTAAATGATAAAAAAGATAATTTTTGATGTGGAATGCTACCTAGCATAATCTTGATCATGTAATCTAATCATGGCATGAATATTAAGACACGAGTGATTCAAAGCAATAGTCTATCATTTGACATTAAGACAATAATACTTAAAGCATACTAATAAAGCAATCATATCTTTTAAAAATAACATGGCCAAAGAAAGTTTTCCCTACAAAATCATATGGTCTGGCTATGCTCCATCTTCACCACACAAAGCATTCAAATCATGCACAACCTCGATGACAAGCCAAGCAATTGTTTCATACTTTTGATGTTCTCAAACCTTTTCAACTTTCACGCAATACATGAGCGTGAGCCATGGACATAGCGCTATAGGTGAAATAGAATATGATGGTGGAGGTTGTATGGAGAAGACAAAAAAGGAGAAAGTCTCACATCGACGTGGCTAATCAACGGGATATGGAGATGCCCATCAATTGATGTCAATGCGAGGAGTAGGGATTGCCATGCAACGGATGCACTAAGAGCTATAAGTATATGAAATCTCGAACTGAAAACTAAGTGGGTATGCATCCAACTTGCTTGCTCATGAAGGCCTAGGGCATTTGAGGAAGCCCACCGTTGGAATATACAAGCCAAGTTCTATAATGAAAATTCCCACTAGTATATAAAAGTGATAACTCAAGAGACTCTCTATATGAAGAACATGGTGCTACTTTGAAGCACAAGTGTGTTAAAAGGATAGTAACATTGCCCCCCTTCTTCTTCTCTTTTTTTGGCAGGCTTCTTTGGCCCCTTTTTTTTATTTAGGCTTCTTTGGCCTCTCTTTTTTTCATGGGGCAATGGTCTAATAATGATTATCATCACACCTTTATTTACTTACAACTCAATATTACAACTCGATACTAGAACAAATATATGACTCTATATGAATGCCTCTGACGGTGTACCGGGATGTGCCATGATCTAGCATAGCAATGACATCAAAAAACAGACAAGCCATGAAAACATCATGCTAGATATCTTACAATCATGCAAAGCAATATGACAATAAATGCTCAAGTCATGTATATGATGATGATGGAAGTTGCATGGCAATATATCTCGGAATGGCTATGGAAATGCCATGATAGGTAGGTATGGTGGCTGTTTTGAGGAAGATATAAGGAGGCTTATGTGTGACAGAGCGTATCATGTCACGGGGTTTGGATGCACCGGCGAAGTTTGCACCAACTCTCGAGGTGAGAAAGGGCAATGCACGGTACCTAAGAGGCTAACAGTGATGGAAGGGTGAGAGTGCGTATAATCCATGGACTCATCATTAGTTATAAAGAACTCACATACTTATTGCAAAAATCTATTAGTCATCGAAACAAAGTACTACGTGCATGCTCCTAGGAGGTAGATTGGTAGGAAAAGACCATCGCTCATCCTCGACCACCACTCATAAGGAAGACAATCAATAAATACCTCATGCTCCAACTTCGTTACATAATGGTTCACCATACATGCATGCTACGGGAATAACAAACCTCAACACAAATATTTCTACAATCCACAACTACCCACTAGCATGACTCTCATATCACCATATTTATATTGCAAAAATATTTCAAGGAATCAAACATATCATATTCAGCGATCTACAAGTTTTATGTAGGATTTTATGACTAACCATGTGAATGACCAGTTCCTATCATCTCTTTAAATAGATATAAGTGAAGCAATAGAGTTTAATTCTTTCTACAAAATATATGCCCACGCTCTAACAAATATAAGTGAAGCAAAAGAGCATTCTACAAATGGCGGTTTTCTATGTGAAGAGAAACAGGCAATCCAAACTTCAAAAGATATACGTGAAGCACATGAAGCATTCTATAAAGCCATACTCAAAAGATATAAGTGAAGTGCAATGAGCATTATATAAATCATCCAAGGACTATCTCATACCAGCATGGTGCATCCAATAAAAGTGAAAACTAAATGCAATAGACGCTCCAAGATTTACGCATATCATGTGACGAATAAAAATATAGCTCCAAGTAAAATTACCGATGATTGTTAGAAGAAAGAGGGGATTTCTTCTGGGGCATCCCGATGCTTGGTTGCTTTGGAGTCCTTGAATATTTCCTTGGGGTGCCTCGGGAATCCCCAAGCTTAGCCTCTTGCCACTCCTTATTCCTTCATCCATTGTGATCTCTCCCAAAACTTGAAAACTTCAATTACACGAAACTCAACAGAAAGCTCGGTAAGATCCGTTAGTATAATAAAGCAAATCACTACTCTAAGTACTGTTGCAAACCAATTCATATTTTGTTTTTTCATTGTAGATACTGTAATATAACTTTTCCATGTATTAATCCACTGATAGAAATTGATAGTTTCATCAAAACAAGCAAACTATGCATCAAAAACAGAATCTGTCTTAAACAGGACAGTCTGTAGTAATCTGAACATTCACCATACTTATGGTACTCCACAAATTCTTAAACAATTAGTAAAAATAAACAATTTGTATAGAAAGACATTGCAAAAAGTTTCAGAACCGTTTGACGTTCCAGTAAAAAATGTAAAATCACGCACTACAGCCAAAGTTTCTGTTCTGCACCGCACAAAACAACAAGCAATGTAAACATCCTAAAGGTAAATCGTGGCACATTATATTTATAATATAATGGAATTGTACAAGGGGATAATTATTTTTGTTGAAAAGTTTCTGTAATCAAGATTCAAAAAGTTTCCGTGAGCATGAAGAAAGTTCAAGGAGCTCCCCCACTTCAACAATGCTTGTCTCTCTCACTTTCACTTTCCTTTTTGAAAAGTTTTGGGTTCCCCTCTTTATTTTTTTGTTTTTAAACTATATAAAAGCACTCAACAGAAATAAATGACTCTCTAAAACTTCCGGGTTGTCTCCCTGGTAGCGCTTTCTTTAAAGCCAATAAGCTAGGCATAAGGTGCTCAAGTAATGAATCCACCCAGATCCCAAGGTATATCAAAGCAAATTTTAATTAACAATGATTTGTGATTTAGTAGTGAGCACAAAGCAACATATATCATGTAATGGTGAAGTCTAAATCTCTTCCTATGCATCGGCATGTCATAACAGGACAATTCATGCACACATAGTAAAGGCCAATGCATAGTATAAACAGTTTCTTGCAATTTTATCGTGTTGGAAACATAGAGAGGCGGAGATGTAGTTCCTCTCTCATAATAATTGCAAGTAGGAGCAGCAAGCACATGCATATTATATCTATCAAAATCATCATGTGTAGTACTGAAATGCAACCCATCAATATAATCCTTAATAAGGGCAAACTTCTCCGATATAGTGTAGTCGGGAGAATTCAAATAGATAATAGGACTATCATGCGTGAGTGCAATAGAAAAAATTTCATGTTTAACATAAGGAACTATAGCAAGTTCATCTCCATAAGAATAATTCATATTGGCATCTTGGCCACAAGCATAGCAAGCATCATCAAAAAGGTATATTTCAAAAGAATCAACGGGATCATAACAATCATCATAGCAATCATCCTTCGGTAAGCATGAAGGGAAATTAAACAATGTATGAGTTGAAGAGTTACTCTCATTAGAAGGTGGGCACGGGTAGCTAATCTTCTCTTCCTCCTTTTGTTCTTCGCTCCCCTCATCATCTTTTTCATCCAATGAGCTCACAGTTTCATCCATTTCTCCTTCCATAGACACCTGCAAAATATTATTCTCTTCTCGGACAGCGTATACTTTCTAAACAAATTCATCAATATCATAATTGTATTTATAATTATCATAGCAATATTTAAGGATAGCTAAATTTTCTGGTCTATAAACTGAATCATCAAAATCTTCAAACTCTTTAAACAAAGATTCAATTTCATAAGCACCCATAAAAGCAACGAATTCTTCTATTTGTTCCACATCATAATAATCATATATACCATTAGCATAAGAAGTCAAGGTTTCAACATCATTAAATTCACATGAAAAGGGAAGATGTGTAGCCTTCATCCTAGGGCAACAAGTATAATTATATCTCAAGCATAGTTGCCAAGCATACCAATGCAACATATAAATTTGATCCCATAATAGTTTCCCTTTTTGTGTCATGCGATAATCCCTAAAGTATTCATGTTGATCCAACGTTACTTCCATTATAAAGTTGAATGGGGTTTTCTCAGGATTATCAAAGTAGTACATAATATATTTCACATAATGGGCATATAGGGTTTTAGGAGGTTCCCCATCTCCATGAGTAGCAAGTAAACCTAATTTTTTTGGTATTTCGTGTTCCATATCCATAACTAAAGATAGAGAACAACTTAGAACAGCAAATAAAAATTACTTAGTGATAAAGCAAACAAGCACACATGAGAATATTCACCCCACGCTATAACTCCCCGGCAACGGTGCCAGAAAAAGGTGTTGATAACCCACAAGTATAGGGAATCAATTGTAGCCTCTTTCTATAAGTAAGATTGTCGAACCCAACGAGGAGCTAAAGGTAGAACAAATATTCCCTAAAGTTCTATCAACCACCGATACAACTCTACGCACACTTAACGTTCGCTTTACCTAGAACAAGTATGAAACTAGAAATACTTTGTAGGTGTTGTTGGGTAGATTTGCAAGATAATAAAGAGCGCGTAAATAAAAAGTAGGGGCTGTTTAGATGAAGACACAACTATGTTAGTTTTAGTAGACAGCTTTTTGTCACACAAGAAAGTTATTTGTCCCTAGGCAATCGATAACTAGACCGGTAATCATTATTGCAATTTTATTTGAGGGAGAGGCATAAGCTAACATACTTTGTCTTCTTGGATCATATGAACTTATGATTGGAAATCTAGCAAGAATCCACAACTACTAAAGATCATTAAGGTAAAACCCAACCATAGCATTATAAGGTACCAAGTCCTCTTTACTCCCATACGCAAACAACCTACTTACTCGGGTCTGTGCTTCTGTCACTCACGCCACCCACCATAAGAAAATCATGAACATATTGCAAACCCTACTGCGAGGATCCCTCATGCTTGCGCGACACGGAGAGCACCATAAGACAGCACCAATAATAAAACATGCAACTCAAACCAATCATGATCATCAATTAACCCACAGGACAAAAATGGATCTACTCAAACATCATAGGATAGCCATACATCATTGGGAAAATGATATATAGCATTGAGAACCATGTTTAAGTAGAGATTACGGAGGGTAAAAGAGAGGTTACACCGCTGCATAGAGGGGGAAGAGTTGGAGATGAAGGAGGTGAAGTTGTTGCTGTAGACTGCGGTGACGGTGATGGTCCCAGCGGCGTTCTGGCGCTACCGGGAGAGAGGGGGAGAGGGCCCCCCTTCTTCTTCTTATTCTTCTTCCTTGAACTTCTTCCTAGATGGGAGAAGGGTTTCCCCTCTAGTCCATGGCCTCCATGGCATGGGAGGGGCGAGAGCCCCTCCGAGATTGGATCTGTCTCTCTCTGTTTCTGCGTTCCTGATTCTGTGCTTTCACCGTTTCTTAAATTTCTGGAGATCCGTAACTCCGATTGAGCTGAAATTTGGACACGGTTTTTATCCGGATATTAGCTTTCTTGCAGCGAAAGAATGGCTCCAATGGCCATATGGTTTGACCACAAGGGCCCGGGGCGCGCCCTGCCTCGTGGCCCAAAAATCACATATATTCCAAAAAAAATATCCGTCAGTTTTTATCCCGTTTGGACTCCGTTTGATATGGATTTTCTGTGAAACAAAAAACATGCAACAAATAGGAACTGGCACTGGGCACTGGATCAATATGTTAGTCCCAAAAATAGTATAAAAAGTTGCCAAAAGTATATGAAAGTTGTGCAATATTGGCATGGAACAATCAAAAATTATAGATACAACGGAGACGTATCACCCACCACCCACCTAGTAGCCAGAGTCGAAGACTTAACTGACATGTTGAACTACACTTCGGAAAACGCCGAATATATGGATGGACAAGGATAGTGGAGCCACGGCTAACATGAATGTTGCTCCCCCCGTCACCGGCCGCTGGACGGCCACGTCCACCTGCGATGTCTACATTGTGGACACCCCGAAAGAAGGCGCCGACACTCTCGGGAAGGATAATGGCAGGCCCAGCAATGAGCCGCCAAAATTTCGGAGATAGCATCACCACTCCAAGGCACGTCGAAGCCATGCGAGCAACACGAACACTGGAGAAAATTCCACTTCGGACAATAAAGACAACCTTGACGACCTCGGCACCGATGAACAACCGGAAAACAATCACGAAGAACACGAGGACCCGCTTGATCCCGAATACCTCGATGACTCTGAAGACAACAGTAACCTCCTCCTTTCCGAGGAGGACGTCAGCTTGGGCGACGAAGATTTCATCGTCCTCGAAGACCAGCTGTATCAAGAGCGGTTCAAGCAACAACTCATTACGACTACGCATAGCCTGAAGAAATAGCTGCAAAAAATAAAGGCCAAACATGATACCCTCAATGGAAGATGGACCAAGGTCCTAGCTGCTGAGGAGTACGACCACACACGACAGACCAAAAGTTACCCAAAGCGAAGGCTACTATCGCAATTTGATGACGAGGCCATAGATCCAGCGCCTGCAAGGTACACTCGGGTGGACCAGCCGGACTGCCCCCCTTGTGGACGGGACTGGAATGTTTATAAAACTGAACAACCTCCCACCCACCCTCGCCATCAAGGAAAGGAGCCACTGCGACCAAGGTATGAGTACGACCTACTTCGTGACCTGAACGCATGGGCAGGTCTGACAACGTCCATCTACAGACCTAAAAGTGATCCTCCTACTAGACAAGATGGATACAAATCCTGGCTAGACTGAAATGACAGAGTTTGAGAATAGCAGCGAGCCTGGATGACGAGCGACCTCCGACACGATGTAGCCCGAGTCAGGGGCGCCGCTCACCCTCTATGCTTCACATATAGGGTTATGCATCACCAATTCTCGGAAGATTCCAAACATGTTAATATTGAGCCCTATGATAGGAAAACAAATCCGACAGCATGGATCGAAGATTTTCTATTACACATTCACATGGCACAAGGGGACGACCTCCCATGCCATCAAGTACCTACCATTAAAACTCAAGGGCCCGGCTTGACACTGGCTAAATAGCCTCTCCGAAGACTCCATAGGATGTTGGGAGGAGCCCGAGGACGCCTTCTGGGCTAACTTTTAGGGCACGTTATGTCCGACCCCTGGAAGCCGATGACCTGAGCCATGTAATCTAGCAGCCCGGTGTGTCAGACCAGCAATTTTAGAACCGGGTTTTGACCAAGAAGAATTGGATCGTTGACTTTTAGGATGCCGAAGCTATAGCCGCCCTTAAGCATAGTATTTGGGATGAATGGCTAGCACACCAGCTCGGCCAGGACAAGCCAAGAACGATGTCTGCACTTACCTCCCTAATGACCCACGTCTGCGCCAAACAGGACAGTTGGCAAGCTCGTAGAAGCACCAACCCATAAGCTCCCGGCACCTAGAAAGTATGGGACAGGAATGGGAAGCCTTGACGGAACAAGAACAAATGTCACCACAACAACGACGAAGATGACAAGACGGTAGTAAATGCCGTATTCGCAATCCGAAGTCCGGGTCACAGAAAAAGCCTTCTAAAGGCAATCAGGACTGCCCAACCAAATTGGATGCAATCTTGGACAAGCCCTGCCAGATCCATGGCACCTCCGAAAAACCCGCCAACCACACCAACCATAATTGTTGGGTGATAAAACAGGCCGGCAAGCTCACAACCGAAGACTCCGGCAAAAGCCCACGAAGAAAGGACGATGAGGAGCCCTGCAAGCCGAATAGTGGAGACCAAAAACCCTTCCCTTCTGAGGTTAAGACAGTTAACATGATCCATGCCACCCATATACCAAGGAAGGTATGAAGTGCATGCTACGGGATGTGTACGCCGTCGAGTCCGTAGCGCCGAAGTTCAACCCGTGGTCGGCTTGCCCCATCACCTTTGACAACAACGACCATCCGACCAGTATCCATCATGGAGGATTGGAAACCCTGGTACTCGATCCCATCATAGATGGGTACCATCTCACAAGAGTCCGCATGGACCGAGGCAGTAGCCTCAATCTGATTTATGCAGACACGGTGAGGAAAATGGGGATCGATCCATCAAGGATCAAACCAAGCAACACCACCTTCAAGGGGGTCATTCCTGGCGTAGAGGCCCACTGCTCGGGCACGGTAACCCTGGAAGTGGTATTTAGCTCATCAGAAAACTTCCGAAGCGAAGGCTTGATCTTCGATATCGTCTCATTCCACAGTGGCTATCATGCCCTCCTTGGCCAAACGGTGTTCGCCAATTTCAACGCCGTCCCGCATTACACATACCTCAAGCTAAAGATGACTGGTCCCACGGGCATCATAATGATCAACGGCAACACGGAGCACTCACTCCGGACCGAGGAACACACGGCGGCCCTGGCAGTTGAAGACCAAGCCGTCGCCAACGGGCCGAAGTATCAGCCCACCGTAAAGGCCAGAGATGCGATCAAATGGGCTCGAGCCCGATCCCTGTCATGGGAACCTGGCTACGCATGCCGCAAATAGGCCGGGATACGCTCCCCACAACACACCCACCTTCATCGCGCTCTACGTGCCTCGTCAGCACAACTTCATGCTCAAGATACCATGGGTGGCCGTGGGGGGCTATATTAAACACATAACACCATGTGTTCGGCTCAACCTAACTATGGCATCACCGCGTCCTCGGGCGACAATGGGTAGGACTCCGGACTCGCTCAACAGCAAGCTATGATGGCTAGGCTACATCTCAAGGTCCCTATTGAAGGCACCCCTCACCAGCATGTGGTGTTCTACACGGACGTCCATTCCACTCCCCTTCACCTTGCAGAAGAAAAGGCGCAAACATGCAGCAGGGCATAGTGGAAGCTTCGACCCACGCATCAAGGCCCTGTGTAAACCTTTCTCTGTGAAAAGATCTTTTCTTACTTAGCATAAATGCCTCAACAGTTCAAATTGTACAGATAGATGTACAGAGCTTATGGAAAATAAAAACATCCTTTACGGTGTTTGGGCATCCACATTATCTAGCCCTCTTTCTTCTCTTTCTCCTTTTCTTGCTCTTTGAAAAGTTGGGCATGCACACATTGTGTAACAAATACAAATCGGTTAATTGACCAAAGGCTTGATCTTGCTATCAGCTCTACGTACTAAGTCCGGCACCACTTTTCATGGAGTGTTCGGTGTCTCAGATATTACATTATATGCATTTGTTCCGAACTATGTCTTGGGTCAATAGTTGGGTTGCCCAGCTCCTGTGCTTGACTTCTTACGTTCCGCATGTTTGGCTAAGAATGTAAAGGGAGAACCCCTACGATTGTACTCCTGGCTAGTCCAGTCAAGCACCTCAGGGGAGGAAGCTAAAAACTGAACGTCATAGTAAGTGACAACTGGTCGGCGATCCGATGACAAGTGTTAAACTAAGAAATCATGGGCGATTTATCCGTGTCATACGCAGGGTTCGTCCTAGCACAAACCATGTGATTACAAAGGCATGCTTCGGCTCCCACGTACATCACAAAACACGAGGGGGCTAGGAATTAGCTCCCACCGTCAAGCTCCTATGGCTAAGTGAAAGCAATAAAGCCAAATAGTCTGATTGCCTAGTCCCTATCCCGCACTACCGCCTTCGGGCACCGAGACGTCGGCTAAGGGTAACAATGCAGAGATGAGACACCCCATGTACCATTCACTTGGGGGTTGAAGCCGACAACTAGTAACTTTTAGAATAATAAACGGCCGCACATGAGTCATAATAAAAACACCATAGTATATAACATACAAACGAACTGCATTATAAAGCAAAAGATTCAGTTGGCAACTTCATACAATCACTCAATAATTGCATCCTTGGAACATTGGCCCTCTATCGCCCGAGAACCATCCATAACTTGTGCAAAATATAGTTCGGGATGGCGATGCTCCTTTCCAACTGGCGGGGGACCAATGGCCATGTCCATCGCCTTGATCTTAGGCTAGTGAACCACAGTCTTCGCAAAAGTCCAGCCATCTTCTTCAAGGCATGTAGAATGCTTCATGGTATCAATCCGCGGTGATGCATCACGCAGCCTCTGCACCAGGCCAAAGTAGTTGTCCGGAATGGGCTCTGTGAGCTACAGCCGGACACAAAGATCCTTCAGGGCTGGCTTGGCCATCCAATGCAACTCCATTAGCTCCTTCATCTATTTGCTGAGGAGGGGAGGGCGCTCGGGCGCCTGGAACTGCGACAAGAAAAGCCGTTGTTTGGAGTTCTCCTCCCACGTAGCATAGTGCTCCACTGCAGCCGCCGCACTCTTCGGAAGCTCGGCGAAAACGCCTGCGAAGCGCCAGACCCGCGTCAGCAAGGTGAACCTGTTGCCGCCAAAAACACTCAGCAGTAAGTATTTCTTACCATTTGCTGTTCTCCCCACTTGGCGAAGCTCCTCTCGGACACCCCGCACTTCCGTTCTGGCCTCCTGGAGATCTTTGTCTGTCATGGATAACTTGGAGGACTGCTCTTTCTGCTTCTGCTCAAGGGCCTCACATTTCGTGACAGCATCCTTGAGCTCCACCTGCACTTTGGCAAGTCGAGCCTTGTGCCTTTTTCCGAGGGACTTTGCCTTCTCAAGTTCGGTCACCGCCTTTTCGGTAGCCGCTTTCTTTTTGGCCACCTCGGCCTCGGCCTTCTTCAGCGTCGCCTTGAGGCCCTCAACCTCCGTGGCGGCATCTGAAATCACCATGTGCTCAGCATACAATGTGGAATGTAATTGATCGGCGGTGTTAACTATGTATTTTGATAAGATCTTACCTTGTGACTCATCAAGCCGTTTGTTGACGAGGTCAAGTTCTTCATCGGAGCGTTTCAGCTTCCGATCCATCTCCAGGGCAGATGCCTGCGATATCAAATGAAACATGATACTTTGCATGCTGGCCTATAGATTTGACCCTCTGTAAGGTTTTTGCAATCCTCACAGAGTCTCGGGGGCTGTTATATATACGGCCTGCTCAAACTTTGATTAAAAAAAAGTTAAATCCGTTTTGCGGTGAAAGGACATTACTTGACTGACCTCAAAGCCTGTCTGAAGGCCTAGGAAGGCATTGTTCAGTCTGGTATGGATGGACCGAACACTCCACAGAACCGCGCCCATAAGGGTGCGGTGCCCATCACCGATAACGGAGTTATTCACCAACTCCTCCATCGCGGCAGGCCAACCCGCCACTGCCTAGTTACTGGTATCCAACGCGGGTGGCGGGACCTCAACCCCTTCCCCGTTGTAAGGTGGGACCGGCACCTGTGAGGGTCTTGGGGGTTCAGGTGCGGCTGACTGGGAGGGTTCGGACAGTCCGGACTCTCCCCCGCATTGGCCAGGAGAGACGCACCCTCCTGGTCTTCGGCGACTGAGGCATCAGCCTCAGCCATGACTGTGTTGCCCCCATCCCCAGTTTTTGGATGGGGAGGGGTCCTTCGAGACAACACCTCCCCAGCCTTTTCACGAACCAGGGGAGGCACGGACCGCGACGCGGTTCCACTGTCCGCCAACTCGGCCGGTGGAGAAGTCCCTCTCGAGGTCTGCTCGGCAGGTTGATCGTGCGGTGGGCTATGGTATCAATTGGTTCCCATCATTATAGAGACTGGTAAAATAAAGTAAACAAGAAGTGTCTAGGTTCGCACCTCATGGCAGGGGGCTTGACCCTGGGTTCCATCTCCGGAACCTTTTCGGACACCACGGACTCCTCATCGGAGTCCGAGCTGTCGGGCGGGAGTAGCTTGGGCTTGCACGGCCTCTTCTAGGCTTGAGGAGGCTGCTCCTCTTCGACGCCCCCAG
The DNA here is from genome assembly GCF_003073215.2 of Triticum urartu. NCBI lineage: Eukaryota > Viridiplantae > Streptophyta > Magnoliopsida > Poales > Poaceae > Triticum > Triticum urartu. The sequence goes on along the minus strand of NC_053023.1, from coordinate 433,097,929 downwards.
ACACCGCCCTCTTCTTGGAGTGGGAGGAGTCGCTTGATACGTCTCCAACATATCTATAATTTTTTATTGTTCCATGCTATTATATTATCTGTTTTGGATGTTTAATGGGCTTTAATATGCTCTTTTATATTATTTTTGGGACTAACCTATTAACCGGAGGCCCAGTGCCAATTTCTGTTTTTTGTCTATTTCAGTGTTTCGTAGAAAAGGAATATCAAACAGAATCCAAACGGAACGAAACCTTCACGAGGATCTTTCTTGGAACAAACGCAAACCAGGAGACTTGGACTGGAAGTTTGGAACTCCACGAAGCTTCCACGAGATAGGAGGGCGCACCCCCCACCCTTGTGGGCCCCACGGAGTTCCACCGACGTACTTCTTTCGCCTATTTATAATATCATATGCTAAAAACAACAGGGGGAGCCACGCAACCACTTTTCCACCGCCGCAACCTTCTGTACCCGTGAGAACCCATCAGGGGTCTTTTCCGGCGATCTACCGGAGGGGGATTCGACCACGGAGGGCTTCTACATCAACACCATAGCCTTGATTTCTGCTACACAACCTTCTTATTGTAGACGTTGTTGGGCCTCCAAGTGCAGAGGTTTGTAGGACAGTAGCAAATTTCCCTCAAGTGGATGACCTAAGGTTTATCAATCAGTGGGAGGCGTAGGATGAAGATGGTCTCTCTCAAACAACCCTGCAACGAAATACCAAAGAGTCTCTTGTGTCCCCAACACACCCAATACAATGGTAAATTGTATAGGTGCACTAGGTCGGTGAAGAGATGGTGATAGAAGTGCAATATGGATGATAGATATAGGTTTTTGTAATCTGAAAATATAAAAACAACAAGGTAACTAATGATAAAACTGAGCACAAACGGTATTGCAATGCGTTGAAACAAGGCCTAGAATTCATACTTTCACTAGTGCAAGTTCTCTCAACAATAATAACATAATTGGATCACATAACTATCCCTCAACATGCAACAAAGAGTCACTCCAAAGTCACTAATAGCGGAGAACAAACGAATAGATTATTGTAGGGTACGAAACCACCTCAAAGTTATTCTTTCTGATCGATCTATTCAAGAGTCCATAGTAAAATAACACGAAGCTATTCTTTCCGTTCAATCTATCATAGAGTTCATACTAGAATAACACCTTAAGACACAAATCAACCAAAACCCTAGTGTCACCTAGATACTCCAATGTCACCTGAAGTATCTGTGAGTACGATTATATGATATGCATCACACAATCTCAGATTCATCTATTCAACCAACACAAAAAAACTTCAAAGAGTGCCCCAAAGTTTCTACCGGAGAGTCAAGACGAAAACGTGTGCCAACCCCTATGCATAAGTTCACGAGGTCACGGAACTCGCAAGTTGATCACCAAAACATACATCAAGTGGATCACGTGATATCCCATTGTCACCACAGATAAGCACATGCAAGACATACATCAAGTGATCTCAAATCCTTAAAGACTCAATCTGATAAGATAACTACAAAGGGAAAACTCAATCCATTACAAGAGAGTAGAGGGGGAGAAACATCATAAGATTCAACTATAATAGAAAAGCTCGCGATACATCAAGATCGTGACAAGTCCAGAACACGAGAGAGACAGAGAGAGAGAGAGATCAAACACATAGCTATTGGTACATACCCTCAGCCCCGAGGGTGAACTACTCCCTCCTCATCATGGAGAGCGCGGGGATGATGAAGATAGCCATTGGAGAGGGTTTCCCCCCTCTGGCAGGGTGTCAGAACGGGTCTAGATTGGTTTTCGGTGGCTATGGAGGCTTCCGGCGGCTGAACTCTCGATCTATTTTGCTCCTCGATGTTTTTAGGGTATATGGACATATATAGGCGAAATAAGTCGGTCAGGGGAGCCACGAGGGGCCCACAAGGGTGGGGGCGCTCCCAGGTGGTAGGGTGCGCCTCCCTGCCTCGTGGCTTCCTCGAAGCTTCCCTGACGTCAACTCCAAGTCTCCTCGATTGCTTCCATTCCAAAAATAACTCTCCCCAAGGTTTCATTCCGTTTGGACTCCGTTTGATATTCCTTTTCTTCGAAACACTGAAATAGGCAAGAAAACAACAATTTGGGTTGGGCCTCCGGTTAATAGGTTAGTCCTAAAATATTATAAAAGTGTATAATAAAGCCCATAAACATCCAAAACGGGTAATATAATAGCATGGAACAATCAAAAATTATAGATACGTTGGAGACGTATCAAGCCTCTCCGATGATGTGTGAGTAGTTTACCACAGACCTTCGGGTCCATAGTTATTAGCTAGATGGCTTCTTCTCTCTCTTTGGTTCTCAATACAAAGTTCTCCTCGATGTTCTTGGAGATCTATTCGATGTAATACTTTTTGCGGTGTGCTTGTCGGGAGCTGATGAATTGTGGATTTATGATCAAGTTTATCTATGAATAATATTTGGTTCTTCTCTGAATTCTTATATGCATGATTTGATATCTTTGCAAGTCTCTTTGAATTATCGGTTTCGTTTGGCCTACTAGATTGATCTTTCTTGCAATGGGCGGAGTGCTTAGCTTTAGGTTCAATCTTACGGTGTCCTTTCCCAGTGACAGTAGGGGCAGCAAGGCACGTATTGTATTGTTTCCATCAAGGATAAAAAGATGGGGTTTATATCATATTGCTTGAGTTTATCCCTCTACATCATGTCATCTTGCCTAAAGTACTACTCTGTTCTTATGAACTTAATAATCTAGATGCATGCTGGATAGCGGTCGATGTGTGGAGTAATAGTAGTAGATGCAGAATCGTTTCGGTCTACTTAACACGGACGTGATGCCTATGTTTATAATCATTGCCTAGATATTCTCATAATTATGCACTCTTCTATCAATTGCTCAGCAGTAATTTGTTCACCCGCCGTAATACATGCTATCATGAGAGAAGCCACTAGTGAAACCTATGGCCCCGGGTCTCTTTCTTATTACATTGCATCTCTTTTATTTACATTGCATCTCATTTACTGTTTTGCAATATTTACTTTCCAATCTATACAACAAAAATACCAAAAATATTTATCTTACTATCTTTATCAGATCTCACTTTCGCAAGTGACTGTGAAGGGATTGACAACCCCTTTATCGCGTTGGTTGCGAGGTTCTGGATTGTTTGTGCAGGTACTAGGTGACTTGCGTGTTATCTCCTACTGGATTGATACCTTGGTTCTCAAAAACTTAGGGAAATACTTACGCTACTTTGCTCCATCACCCTTTCCTCTTCAAGGGAAAACCAACACATGCTCAAGAGGTAGAAATAAGGATTTCTGGCGCCGTTGCCAGGGAGATCTACGCTCAAGTCAAGACATACCAAGTACCCATCATAAACTCTTCTCCCTCGCATTACATTATTTGCCATTTGCCTCTCGTTTTCCTCTCCCCCACTTCACCTTTGTCGTTTTATTCGCCCTTTTCCCTTCGCTTCTTTTCGCTTGCCTCTTGTGTGTCCGTGTGTTAGTTCGTTTGTTTATCCTTCATGGCTAGTCCTTCTATCATTGTTAATACTCCCGATATTGAAGTTCTTAAATTTAAACAAAGGGAGGGAGAAAATCTAAAAGATGCTTGCTATAGAATTTGCAATTCTCAAAATAGATCCACTAGAAAGCAATCTACTTCCGTTCTTCTTCGCAATTTTTATGTTGGCATCACCCCTTGGAATAGATATATTCTTGATACCATTACCGGAGGGAATTTCTTGGGTCACCACCTCCTCTTATAATGCTATGATAGATTTGTTAGGCCCACCACCTTTTTTGGTCACTGGAACTATTTTAACCTTGGAACGTGTGATGCAAAGGCTTGATATAATTGAAAACAAAATTGCCACTGTAGAGTCAATTGAAAATTTGGATAAAAAGATCCACAACCAAATTACCCAATATGGATCTAAGGTAGGAGTTACTCTGGAAAAATCTTAAGGAAAAGGAACCCATAGTTAATGAGAAGATAGATCAAGATTCCACTAGAGTTGATAAACTCGAAGATATTATTACCAACTTGGGGACCGCTTTTTCTGCCGTTAAAAACACCTCAAACCCTTCTCCTACCAAAGTTGCCAAGTTTATCTATGTTCCTAAAAATAAGGGCGAAACTTCTAGTAAAAATGAGGATCTCAAATCAATAACTGTTCACCCCAACTTTTTCAATATCATTAAGGAACCTTTTGCTACCAATGAATTTCTTGATTTCTTACCAAGGAGTTTGATCATTAGCAAAAACAAAGAACCTCCTAAGGGTTATGAGTTTTCAATTGAAGAATTGCATACCAAAGACGAAAATACCTAGATCTATTCTTGCTTTTATGCCTAGCTACTGGCGTTAAACGATAGCACTTGTTGGGAGGCAACCCAATTTTATTTTTGTTCTTTACTTTTTGTTCCTGTTTAGTAATAAATAATTTATCTAGCCTCTTTTATGATTGTTTTTTTATGTTTTAATTAGTGTTTGTGCCAAGTAAATCCTTTAGGATTCTCTTGGGTGATTGTTGTTTGATCTTGCTGAAAAAAACAGAAAGGATGCGCTCACGAAATTTTTTTTACGTTTTTTACCAGAGAGCGATAAAATACCAATTCCAACTGCAATAGAACAATATACAAATTATTTAGGTCATCCTAATTTTTCAGAATTTGTGGAGTTACAGAAGTATTCGAAACCTCCAGATTGCTACAGACTGTTTTGTTTTGACATATTCTGTTTTGTGTGTGTTGTTTTCTTATTTTGATGAATCTATGGCTAGTATCGGCAGGTATGAACCATAGAGAAGTTGGAATACAGTAGGTTTAACACCAATATAAATAAATAATGAGTTAATTACAGTACATTAAAGTGGTGGTTTGTGTTCTTATACTAACGGAGCTCATAAGATTTTCTGTTGAGTTTTTTGTTGTGAAGTTTTCAAGTTTTTGGGTAAAGATTTGATGGATTTTGGAACAAGGAGTGGCACGAGGCTAAGCTTGGGGATGCCCTTTGCACCCCAAGATAAAATTCAAGGACAACCAAAATCCTAAGCATAGGGATGCCCCGGAAGGCATCCCCTCTTTCGTCTTCGTCTATCGGTAACTTTACTTGAGGCTATATTTTTATTCACCACATGATATGTGTTTTGCTTGGAGCGTCTTGCATGATCTGAGTCTTTGCTTTTTAATTTACCACAGTTATCCTTGCTGTACACACCTTTTGGGAGACACACACATGAATCGGAATTTATTAGAATACTCTATGTGCTTCACTTATATCTTTTGAGCTAGATAATTTTGCTCTGGTGCTTCACTTATATCTTTTTAGAGCACGGTGGTGGTTTTATTTTATAGAAATTATTGATCTCTCATGCTTCACTTATATTATTTTGAGAGTATTTTAGAACAGCATGGTAATTTACTTTGGCTATGAAATTAGTCCTAATATGATGGGCATTCAAGATGGGTATAATAAAAAATTTCATATAGAGTGCATTGAATAGTTTGATACATGATAATTGTTTTGAGATATAAAGATGGTAATATTAGAGTTGTGCTAGTTGACTAATTGTGAAATTGAGAAATACTTGTGTTGAGGTTTGCAACTCCCGTAGCATGCACGTATGGTAACCGTTGTGTAACAAATTTGAAGCATGAGGTGTTCTTTGAGTGTCTTCCTTATGAGTGGCGGTCGGGGACGAGCGATGGTCTTTTCCTACCAATCTATCCCCCTAGGAGCATGCGCCTAGTGCTTGGTTTTGATGAATTGTAGTTTTTTGCAATAAGTATGTGAGTTCTTTATGACTAATGTTGAATTCATGGATTATATGCACTCTCACCCTTCCACCATTGCTAGCCTCTCTTGTGCCGCGCAACTTTCGCCGGTACCATAAACCCATCATTTACCTTCCTCAAAATAGGCACCATACCTACCTATTATGCCATTTCCATAGCCATTCCGAGATATACTGCCATGCAACTTTCCACTGTTCCGTTTATTATGACATGCTTCATCATAGTCATATTTCTTTGCATGATCATGTAGTAGACATCGTATTTGTGGCATGGCCACCATTCATAATTTTTTATACATGTCACTCTTGATTCATTGCACATCCCGGTACACCGCCGGAGGCATTCACATAGAGTCATATTTTGTTCTAAGTATCGAGTTGTAATTCTTGAGTTGTAAGTAAATAAAAGTGTGATGATCTTCATTATTAGAGCATTGTCCCATGTGAGGAAAGGATGATGGAGACTATGATTACCCCACATGTCGGGATGAGACTTCGGACGAAAAATAAATATAAAAAAAGAGGCCGTAAAAAAGAGAAGGCCCAAACAAAAAAATATAAATGCGAGAAAAACAGAGAAAGGGCAATGTTACTATCCTTTTTCCACACTTGTGCTTCAAAGTAGCACCATGATCTTCATGATAGAGCGTCTCTAATGTTGTCACTTTCATATACTAGTGGGAATTTTTCATTATAGAACTTGGCTTGTATATTCCAATGATGGGCTTCCTCAAATTGCCCTAGGTCTTTGTGAGCAAGCAAGTTGGATGCACACCCACTTAGTTTCTTTGTTGAGCTTTCATACACTTATAGCTCTAGTGCATTCGTTGCATGGCAATCCCTACTCACTCACATTGATGTCTATTGATGGGCATCTCCATAGCCCATTGATACGCCTAGGTCATGTGAGACTATCCTCCTCCTTTTTGTCTTCTCCACAACCACCATTCTATTCCACCTATAGTGCTATGTCCATGGCTCACACTCATATATTGCGTGAAAGTTGAAAAAGTTTGAAAAGGCTAAGTATGAAACAATTGCTTGGCTTGTCATCGGGGTTGTGCATGATGGGAGCATTTTGTGTGACGAAAATGAAGCATGGCTAAACTATATGATTTTGTAGGGATGAGCTTTCTTTGGCTATGTTATTTTGAGAAGACATAATTGCTTGGTTAGTATGCTTGATGTATTATTATTTTTATGCCAATACTAAACTTTTGTCTTGAATCTTTTGGATCTAAACATTCATGCCACAATAAAGAAAATTACATTGAAATTATGTTAGGTAGCATTCCACATCAAAAAATCTGTTTTTATCATTTACCTACTCAAGGACGAGCAGGAATTATGCTTGGGGATGCTTGATACGTCTCCAACGTATCTATAATTTTTGATTGTTCCATGCTATTATATTATCTGTTTTGGATGTTTAATGGGATTTAATAAGCTCTTTTATATTATTTTTGGGGCTAATCTATTAACTAGATGCCCAGTGCCAGTTTTTTGTTTTTTTGCCTATTTCAGTGTTTCGTAGAAAAGGAATATCAAACGTAATCCAGACGGAATGAAACCTTCGCGAGGATCTTTCTTGGAACAAACGCAAACCAGGAGACTTGGAGTGGATGTCTGGAACTCTGCAAAGCTTCCACGAGATAGGAGGGTGCGCCCAGGGGGGTAGGTGCGCCCCCACCCTCGTGGGCCCCACGGAGCACCACCGATGTACTTATTTCGCCTATATATACTCTCATACTTAAAAACATCAGGGGAGCCACGAAACCACTTTTCCACCACCGCAACCTTCTGTACCCGTGAGATCCCATCTGGGGCCTTTTCTGGCGATCTGCAGGAGGGGGGTTCGATCAGGGAGGGCTTCTACATCAACACCATAGCCTCTCCGATGATGTGTGAGTAGTTTACCATAGACCTTCGGGTCCATAGTTATTAGATAGATGGCTTCTTCTCTCTCTTTGGTTCTCAATACAAAGTTCTCCTCGATGTTCTTGGAGACCTATTTGATGTAATACTTTTTGCGGTGTGTTCTCCGAGATCCGATGAATTCTGGATTTATGATCAAGTTTATCTATGAATAATATTTGTAAATTCTCTGAATTCTTATATGCATGATTTGATATCTTTGCAAGTCTCTTCGAATTATCGATTTAGTTTGGCCGACTAGAATTTTCATTCTTGCAATGGGAGAAGTGCTTAGCTTTGGGTTCAATCTTGTGGTGTCCTTTCCCAGTGAGAGTAGGGGCAGCAAGGCACGTATGTATTGTTCCCATCGAGGATAAAAAGATGGCGTTTATATCATATTGCTTTAGTTTATCCCTCTACATCATGTCATCTTGTCTAAAGCATTACTCTATTCTTATGAACTTAATAGTCTAGATGCATGCTGGATAGCGGTCGATGTGTGGAGTAATAGTAGTAGATGCAAAATCGTTTCGGTCTACTTAACACAGACGTGATGCCTATGTTCATAATTATTGCCTAGATATTCTCATAATTATGTGCTCTTCTATCAATTGCTCGGCAGTAATTTGTTCACCCACCGTAATACATGCTATCATGAGAGAGGCCACTAGTGAAACCTATGGCCCCCGGGTCTCTTTCTTATTATATTGCATCTCTTTTATTTACATCGCATCTCGTTTACTATTTTGCAATCTTTACTTTTCAATCTATATAACAAAAATATCAAAAATATTTATCTTCTTATCTTTATCAGATCTCACTTTCACAAGTGACTGTGAAGGGATTGACAACCCCTTTATCGCATTGGTTGCGAGGTTCTTGATTGTTTGTGCAGGTACTAGGTGACTTGCGTGTTATCTCCTACTAGATTGATACCTTGGTTCTCAAAAACTTAGGGAAATACTTACGCTACTTTGCTGCATCACCCTTTCCTCTTCAAGGGAAAACAAATGCATGCTCAAGAGGTAGCAGCGCTCTCCACCTCGTCTTGTTCCTTATCCCCATCTTGAGTGGATGGGGCAGCAGTGTCTCCGGACTTCGTGTCCGAACGATCTCTTCGGCGGAGGCCTTCCCTAGCCTCTGGTAAGTACATCTTCTTCTTACCTTTCTTTTCTAGTGCCTTGTAAGGCGCCATGACCAGTAGCTCCTCCAGTTGAGCCGATCTGGGCTCTTCGGGTAGTGGAGCCAGATTGCTGATCTTCTCGGCCTTCTCGAGCCAGCCCTGTAAGGGCCACAAGATGAAGCTTAGGCCGAATTTTGTGCAGTATGACCGCCCGAATGTACACCGGGCAAGAGACCAATTAACTTCCTTGGGGGATTTGTGGCGTCGAGACTGATGTCTTCATTCTCAGCTGGCCAGTCCTCAGGGGCATCATCGAGCAGAAGCTCGATACGACGGTCCTATGTTGAGCCAAGTGCAAGCTCGACGCGGGACGCTGACACTAAATCATGCCTTTGCCCTTGTAAGGAGTTCATGCCTCAAGGAAGAATTTGAGCAATATGTTCACAACGCCAAGCTCACTCCCTTCATCGCAGATGAGTGCATCCAACATCTCAACCTCATAGAGACATTCACTAAGAAATTTAAATAATATCCCCGTGAGTCTAGAGTTTCATTTAGACTTTATGATAATGCTTTTACCATGCCTCTAGAAGCCTTCTGTGTTGCATGTAAAATTCCATATTGGGCTTCGTTGGATGAACCACCAAGAGCTGAGTATGAGTCGTTTTTGACTAGTCTGCTATGGTGAGGATAGGGGAGTGACACAAGCTAGCATAGAAAGAATACACTTCCCATCAATTCATTACTTTACACTCTTTAATGGCCAATGAGTCGTGCGCAAACAAGATAGCAGTACACTGTGTGATCCTAACCTGAGCCTCATACACACTGCTTTGGAAGGATTTAAATGTTATATTCTTGGAGCAATTGTTTCACGGAGGTTACAACACAATGCTGATAGTGGCCATTTTTATGGTGGGATTTATGCCTCCCGTGTAGCTAAAGAGCTTGGTGTGTCAACCTGGCCTAGTGATCCTATTCTACCTACTCAGTACTTAGACCTTGAGGCCATGAAGCTCCATAATTTCATTAATCCCATGTCCACTGATTATAGTTAAACTTTATGTTCAACAAACATCTCATTGTGCATGCTACTTTGCATGTGTGTGCTCTCATTGATTATCACAATAAAAGAAGATATTACGTTCTTGAGAGCGAGACCAGCGAGTACAATGCGGCGGTCGAGGCTGCCTGGCGGGCTGAGGAGGCCGCACCAAGAGCCTCCGTGAGCTATCACTCTCACTATTATCCAGACTACTGGTAGTGATCACCAAGCTAGGCTAAAAAGCCTAAGCTTTGGGGAGTACGTATTTCCACCGACATTATATTCATGTTCATACATTTCATTCCAGTTGTCGATATTCATACTTTTTCCTTGTATTATCCATGCTAGATTTATTTTCTTCCTTTCTTCTTGTGTGTTTGAAAATTTTAAGAAAATCCAATCATATTTCTTACTTCTTTTCGGTTTTTCTTTCTAGCTTAATTTAGTGTAGTACTAAAAGAAAACCCAAAAAGATTTCTCATTTCTTCTTTTTCTTGTTGGATCTTTCCCGTGTAAATAGTTTTATATTTTTCATTTTTCATTCTTTAATTTGCTTTCTTCAAGAAAAACTAAAAAACTCCAAAAAAAATTAGTGTGTTTCTCTGAATTTATTTTCCTTTTCTTTTGTTGAGTCGTACCAAGGAGAATACCATGATGAAAATGTTGAGTGGCTCTCATATGCATTATTGTTGATCTAATAAAGAGCCCATATTATTTTGTCTTATCTTTGAATAAAATGTTGCAGATTCGAGCTTAGTCCATGGCACTGTTGCACTATTATTATTTTCATATTATTCGGTCGTGCAAGTGAAAGGCAATAATGACGATATTTGATGAAGTGATTGTGGTAGAGGAAAGTGGGTATGAACTCAACTTGTTTTTGTTTTTGTAAATATGTTTAACTTATTATCCATGATTCAGCATATTCTGATTAAACATGTTTGCAATGCCAATTATAGATTATAGTTGCTCATGCCATGCTTAACTACCTAGGAGTGGATAATGATTTATTTTGGAGGTCAAGCATTAAAATTATTTTGATGTAGTGTGATGATATGGTATCCTCCTCTGAATGCTTCAAGCGGCTTGACTTGGCAAAGGTTCACACATGTAGTTGAATCAAAACCAACCTATCCTCCATGATATTTATGTTCATGGTGTTTATATCCTACTCATGCTAGTATTCCATGTTGATTATTCATAAAGCATGTTTATGACCATTTTGGCTCTCTAGCTAGTCGCTTTTCAGCATATTTGCTAGCCTTCGCCTGTACTAAGAGGGAATACTGCTTGTGCATCAACATCCTTAAACCAAAGTTATTCTAGATGAGTCCACTATATCTACCTATATGCGGTATTACCTTAGCATTCCAAGTAAATTTGCATGTGCCATCTCTAAAATTTCAAATGAACATGTGTTTTGTGTGCCTGGACCGCTCATGGAGCGACATGGGGTAGTCAGTATCTTCCATGCTAAGTGGGTTATTCTCATGGTGAGTGTTTATTCACTCATCCTTGCATGAGAGGGGCCGGTAATAGGGATGCCGACTCCCGAAATCAAAAACTACAAATAATTAAACAAAACTCCCTCGGGACTGTTGTTGGTATGGAAGACACCCATGGATTCAGCTAGCAAGGCTTGTGTTTGTTGGTGGAGGGGAGTAAACCTTTACTTTTACCGCTTGGGAACGCCATTGATGTGTTTCGCACGGAAGATGTTGATAACTCTTGGTCGTAACATTGACAGGAAGGGTGCACCTCCCAAAATTATATTCATATATGATTTAAGCTTTGAGCTCTGGCACCTCTGCAAAGCATTGCTTCCCTGTGCGAAGGGACTATCTATTTACTTTTATGTTGAGTCATCACCTTCTCAAATAAGCACCAGACCCAAGAGCACTATTGTCATCCACATGCATTGTGTATAGTTAATGTTGAATGCATCATGACTGGATCTTTTCTACCATGAGTTACAATGTTTAGTCGCTGCTTGAACTTTGGAGGTGTTATGCATTTATGTTTTTCGGTCTTAGAAATGGCTAGCGAGATACCGCTGTTGTCATATTATATCATGATTGTTTTGGCAAAGTGTTGGAATTTGAGATATCTTATTATTGCTCGCTAGTTGATTATGCCATTGATATGAACTAATATAATTTCTAAGAGTTATTTTTTGCATGGTTAGTTATACATCTCCAATATATCTACTTTTCCTAACGCTTTTCCTCTTGTTTTGGACTCTAATTTGCATGATTTGAATGAAACTAACCCCGGACTGATGCCGTTTTCAGCAGAACTGCCATGGCGTTGTTTTTGTGCAGAAATAAAAGTTCTCGGAATGGAACGAAACTTTGCGAGGAATTTTTATATAATATATAAGAATTTCTGGGGCTAAGACCTATCGGAGAGGGGCACTTGGGTGGGCACAACCCACCAGGGCACACACCCCTCTCCTAGCGTGCCCAGGTGGGTTGTCCCCACCTGGTGGCCCCGCAGACCCTGAAACCGACGCTATAAAATCCTATTTTTCCAGAAAAAAACAAAGATAAATAATTATCGCGATCCATGAGATGGAGCCTCCGTCACCTCCTATTCTTCATCGAGAGGCCAGATCTGGAGTTCGTTTGGGGCTCCGGAGAGGGGGATCTTCGTTCTTCGTCATCACCAACCCTTCTCCATCGCCAATTCCATGATGCTCCCCACCGGGAGTGAGTAATTCCTTCGTAGGCTCGCTGGTCGGTGAGGAGTTGGATGAGATTAATCATGTAATCGAGTTAGTTTTGTTAGGGCTTGATCCCTAGTATCCACTATGTTCTTAGATTGATGTTGCTATGACTTTGCCATGCTTAATGCTTGTCACTTTGGGCCCGGATGCTATGATTTTAGATCTGAACCGTTTATGTTATCACCATTATATCCATGTCCTAGATCCGATCTTCCAAGTTATAGTCACCTACTACGTGTTATTATCCGGCAACCCCGGAGTGACAATAGTCGGGACCATAACCTTCAAAAAAACAATAGTCGGGACCACTCCTGGTGATGACCGTAGTTTGAGGAGTTCATGTATTCAATATGTGTTAATGCTTTGTTCCAGTTCTCTATTAAAAGGAGGCCTTAATATCCCTTAGTTTCCAATATGGACCCCGCTGCCACGGGAGGGTAAGACAAAATATGTCATGCAAGTTCTATCCATAAGCACGTATGACTATTTATGGAATACATGCCTACATTATATTGACGAACTGGAGCTAGTGACGTATCGCCCTAGGTTATAACTGTCTCATGATGAATATCATCCAAAAAGTCACCGATCCAATGCCTATGAATTTATCTTATATTTTTCTTGCTAAGTTACTACTGCTATCATCACTGTTACACTTGCTACAAAACTGCTATCACTGTTACCGTGACCGTTACTGTTGCTACTATTATCAAAACTATCATACTACTTTGCTACTAATCACTTTGCTGCAGATAATTAATCTCCAGGTGTGGTTGAATTGACAACTCAGCTCCTAATACCTTCAAATATTCTTTGGCTCCCCTTGTGTCAAATCTATAAATTTGGGTTGAATACTCTACCCTCAGAAACTGTTGTGATCCCGTATACTTGTGGGTTATTAGTTAGTCATGATCATTGCTGAAAAACTGGGTGCTATTTGATATGTCTCCAACGTATCTATAATTATTTATTGTTCCATGGTGTTATATTATCATTCTTGGATGTTTTACAATCATATTATAGCAACTTTATATCATTTCTTGGGACTAACCTATTGACATAGTGCGCAGTGCCAGTTATTGTTTTTTGCTTGTTTTTTACTTCGCAGAGTATCCCTATCAAATGGAGTCCAAACAAAGTGAAACTTTTTGGAGATTTTTTAGACCAGAAGACAAATTGGGGGGCAAGAAAGGAACAGAGGGAAGACCCATGGGGACGACAAGACAACAGGCACACCCAGGAGCCCAAGCGCACCCTGGTGGGTTGTGGGGCCCATGGGGGTCTCCTACACCGCCACTTTGCCCTATAAATTCCAAAATATTCTAGAAACCCTAGGGGAATCGATGAAACACAATTCTAGCTGCCGCAAGTTCCAGAACCACGAGATCCAATCTAACACCATCACGGAGGGGTTCATCATCCTCATTGGTGCTTCTCCGATGATGCGTGAGTAGTCCACCATAGACCTATGGGTCCGTAGGCAGTAGCTAGATGGCTTCTTCTCTCTTTTTGATTCTCAATACAATGGTCTCTTGGATATCTATTTGATGTAAACCTTTTTGCGGTGTGTTTGTTGGGATCCCATGAACTTTGAGTTTATGATCAGATCTATATCCATGAATATTAATTGAGTCTTCTTTGATCTCTTATGTGCATGATTATTTATAGCCTCATATTTCTTCTTTCAATCTTTGGTTTAGTTAGGCCAACTAGATCATTTTTTCTTGCCATCAAAAGAGGTGCCTTCTAATGGGTTCGATCTTGCGGTGTCCTCTCCCAGTGATAGAAGGGGCAGCAAGGCACGCATGTATTGTTGCTATTAAGGATAACAAGATGGGATCGTCATCATTCTTATTGCATTGCTCCGTTTCTCCATGAACTTAATACACTAGATGCATGCTGGATAGCGGTCAATGTGTGGAGTAATAGTAGTAGATGCAGGCAGGAGTCGGTCTACTAATCTTGGATGTGATTCCTATATATTGATCATTGCCTTGGATATCATCATAGTTATTCAATCTTCTATCAATTGCCCAATAGTAATTTGTTTACCCACCGTATGCTATTTTCTCGAGAGAAGCCACTAATGAAATCTACGACCCTGGGTCTATCTTTTATCATATTTTTGGACCTATTTTTCATCGCATTTGTTTTCAGGTCTATTATTCCAAAAACACAGAAATACTTTGCTGCACTTTTATTTGCATCTTTTATTTTTTGTTTTATTCAGATCTATTTATCCGAACACGTATAAACCAATCTATCTTTTTATCGAGGAGGGACTGATAACCCCTCTTACACGTTAGGTTCCGAGGATTTGTTACTTGTGTGCAGGTATCATTTCATAGTGTTGCTTGGTTCTCCTACTGGATTGATGCCTTGGTTTCATAACTAAGGGAAATACCTACCGTAGCTGTACTGCATCATCCCTTCCTCTTTGGGGAAATACCAACACAGTTTCAAGCCGCATCAAAAGGAATTACTAGCACCGTTGCCGGGCAGACATCATCAACATCTATTAGGTTCCTAATCGCAAATCTCGTCTCCTTGAAATGTACATTATTTTCCATTTGCCTCTCGTTTTCATCTCCCCTACTTCACAAAAAATTGCCTTTTTATTCGTTGTCTTTTTCGTTTGCCTTTTTCTCCTCAGATCTATTTTTTTTTTGCAATCCCATTTCCGTAGTCACAATGTCTCAAGAAAACACCAAGTTGTGTGATTTTACAATACCAATAATAATGATTTTATTAGCACTCCGGTTGCTCCACCCGCCACTAGTGCGTAGTCTTGTGATATTAATGACGCTTTGTTGAATCTTATTATGAAAGATGAATTTTCGGGTACTCCTAATGAGGATACCACGTCCCATCTAAACACATTTGTAGAATTGTGTGATATGCAAAATAAAAAATATGTGGACAATAATATTGTGAAGTTGAAATTATTTCCATTCCCTTTGAGGGATCATGCAAAATTTTGGTTTTCTTCTTTGCCTCGCAATAATATCAGTTCTAGGGATAAGTGCAAAGATGCTTTTATTACTAAGTATTTTCCGCCCACGAAAATTGTTTGCCTTAGAACTCAGATCATGAATTTTAAGCAACTTTAGCATGAACAAGTTGCACAATCTTGGGAAAGAATGAAATTGATGCTAAGAAATTGTCCTACTCATGGTTTAAATCTTTGGATGATTATACAAAAACATTATGCGGGGTTGAATTTTGTTTCTAGAAATCTTTTAGATTCCGCCGCAGGAGGCACTTTTATGGAGATTAATTTGAGTGAAGCTACTAAATTGCTTGATAACATTATGGCAAACTATTGACAATGGCATACCGAAAGAGCACCTTCTAGTGAAAAAGTTAATTCGGTTGAAGAAATTAGTACTTTGAGTGAGAAAGTTCGTGCTCTTATAAAATTGGTTGCTGGTAAAAGTGCTCCTATTGATCTTAATGATGTGCCTTTGTCTACTTTTATTGATAAAAATAGTGATCCAGTAGATGTGAACTTTGTCTAGTGAAACCATTTTAATAACAATGCTTATAGAGGTAATTTTAATCCTAGGCCTTTCCCTGGAAATTCCTCTAAAAAATATGGTAATTCTTCTTATAGTAATAATAGGAAACCGTTTGATCTTGAGAATAATATTAAAGAATTTACCAATGCTAAAAAAGTTGAGTAAGATTGATGATATGTCTAGAAGCATTGATAGAATTACCCATGATGTAGAAAATCTCAACATTAATTTTTTTCCGCCTAAGGTTGATATAAATGAATCAATTAAATCCCTATATGTTTCTATGGATGAAATTAAGAAAAGAACCGGCATGCTTAGAGCTAAAAGAGAATTTTTAGGAAGTGTGTTTTCTACTGATTGCTTTCATAAAAATGATCAAGATCTTAATGTGACTGGTGTTTATTCTATTGATTCCGTGTTTAGTAAAATTAAAATTGACAATAAAGGGACTAAAGAAGAGTCAACTTTAGCTAGAAGGTGTCCCGATAATTTGGAGGGTGAAAATCTTGATGAAAATTTTGATAAAAGTGGGTTGGGAGAGGTCAAAACTTTAACTAGTGATGTGCCCACTCTTTTGGATTACAAAGACTTTAATTATGATAATTACTCAATTGAATGTATTTCTTTGTTGCAATCCATGATAAATTCATCCCATGCCTATAAAATGTAAAGCTTTACTAAACATATCGTAGATGCCATGATGAATGCTTTAGAAAAAAAGTTGGAATTAGAAATTTCAATTACTAGAAAATTACATGATGAATGGGAACCCACTATTAAATTCAAGATTTAAAATTATGAGTGTTTTGATTTATGTGATTTGGTGCTAGTGTTTCCACAATTAAGAAGTCTTTATGTGATGTGATTGGTCTTACCGATATTTAAGTATGTTTTCTTAATTTGCACTTGGCGGATTCTACTATTAAAAAGCCTTTGGGAAGAATTAATGATTTTCTTATTCTTGAAAATAGGAACTATGTGCCTATAGATTTTATTGTTCTTGATATTGATTGCGATCCATGTTGTCCAATTATACTTGGTAGACCGTTTTTATGCACTATAGAAGCCCTGATTGATATGAAAGAAGTGAATATTAACTTTCAATTTCCACTAAGAAAGGGTATGGAACACTTCCCTAGAACAAGAATTAAGCCACCATATGAATCAATCATGAGGGCATCCTATGGATCAAAAAACAAAGATGACAATACTTGAATCTATGCATTATGCCTAGCTAGGGGCATAAAAAGATAGTGCTTCTTGGGAGGCACCCCAATGAATAAAATTTATTTTTGCCCTTTTCTTTCTGTTCTTGAGTGTTCACACAATTATTCTACCGTTATGATTGTGTTTTTTAAGTTTTAATTAGTGCTTGTGCCAAGTAAAATCTTTGGGATCATGTTTGGTGATAATTGATTTGATCTTGTTGAAAAATTGAAACTTTTGCGCCCAGTAGCAGAATTGTTAAAAATCATAGAAGCGTGATAAAATTCTGATTTTTTTCACACAAGATTGATATACAAATTGCCTACATTGTCCGAATGTTTTAGATTTTTTGGAGTTACAGAAGTATCAGGTTCCTAATCACAAATCTCATCTCCTTGCAATTTACATTATTTGCCATGTGCCTCTCATTTTCATCTCCCCCACTTCACAAAAATTTGCCATTTTATTTGCCTTCTTTTTTGTTCGCCCTTTTCTTGTCACATCTATATTCTTGTTTGCAATCTTGTTTGCCTACTTCATTGCCATGACTAGCAAGGCTACCCCTCCTTTGTCACCAGATTTTGAAGTTCTATACTTCATTTAGAAACAAGGGGAAAATTTAAAAGATGCTTGGTATAGGTTAATGGAATCCTATCGCATCTGTAACCTCAAGGGGGATGAAAAGATTTTTCTTCGCAATTTTTAAATAGGATTAACTTTGCACCATAGACAACTCTTGGATTTTGCAGTAAAAGGGAATTTTATTGAGCTAGATACCAATGCTGCTTATGAAATCCTAGAAGGAGTACTGGGAGTTCCACCACCAAAAAGGGTTTTTCTTTTACACAAGAAGGGGTTCATATTTTAGAAAAACTAAGCGATTTTCATAAACATATGGTCGAGTTGCAAAAATATAATGAACCTCTCAAACATATTACTGGAAACCTCAATCGCATGAATACTTTGATTACTCTTTGCAATAAGTGGTTGGATATTTTGGATCTCAAGATGGTTTCTTTTCCTGAGAATTTGGGGAAGTGTAAAGAGCCTCCCGGCTTTGTGAAAGCCCTAACCAATGCAGCAAAAATTAAAGATGACAATACTTGAACCTATGCATTATGCCTAGCTAGGGGCATAAAATGATAGTGCTTGTTGGGAGGCAACCCAATGAATAAATTTTATTTTTGCCTTTTTCTTTCTGTTGTTGAGTGTTTAACAATTATCCTACTGTTATGATTGTGTTTTTTATGTTTTAATTAGTGTTTGTTCCAAGTAAAGCCTTTCGGATCATGTTGGGTGATTGTTGATTTGATCTTGTTGAAAAACGGAAACTTTTGCGCCCAGTAGTAGAATTGTTAAAAATCACAGAAGCATGATAAAATTTTCAATTTTTACACAAGATTGACATACAAATTTTCTATGTTCTCCTAAGTGTTCAGAATTTCTGGAGTTACAGAAGTATACGAAGTTTCCAGATTACTACATACTGTTCTGTTTTTGACAAATTCTATTTTCGTTGCATTTTGTGCTTATTTTGATGAACCTATTGATTGTATCGGGGGCTTAAGCCACGGTAAAGTTGGGAATACAGTAGATATAATGCAAGAATAAAATATGAATGGGTTTTCTACAGTACTTATAGCAGTGATTTTCTTTATTATACTAACGGATCTCACGAAGGTTTTGTTAAGTTTTCTATGATTGAAGTTTTCAAGTTTTGGGTGAGATCATGATGGATGAAGGAATAAGGAATGAAAAGAGCCAAAGCTTGGGGATGCCCCATGGCACCCCAAGTTATTATTTAAAGAGAACCAAGCAACTAAGCTTGAGGATGCCCCGGAAGGCATCCTGAGGGAGTCCTGGATTTGGGGGTCTCCGGGCAGCCGGATTATTCCTTTGGCTGGACTGTTGGACTATGAAGATACAAGATTGAAGACTTCGTCTCGTGTCCGGATGGGACTCTACTTGGCGTGGAAGGCAAGCTAGGCAATACGGATATGTACATCTCCTCCTTTGTAACCGACCTTGTGTAACCCTAGCCCCCTCCGGTGTCTATATAAACTGGAGGGTTTTAGTCCGTAGGACAACATACAATCATACCATAGGCTAGCTTCTAGGGTTTAGCCTCTCTGATCTCGTGGTAGATCTACTCTTGTACTACCCATATCATCAATATTAATCAACCAGGACGTAGGGTTTTACCTCCATCAAGAGGGCCCGAACCTGGGTAAAACATAGTGTTCCCTGCCTCCTGTTACCATCCGCCTTAAACGCACAGTTCGGGACCCCCTACCTGAGATCCGCCAGTTTTGACACCGACATTGGTGCTTTAGAACTGGGACATATTCGCCTGGCATCCCTCAGACATGCCAGGAATCCCACGCAGGCTGGCCGAGCATAGCCTCAATATCCTAAAGGGATTCAAGCCGGTCAAGCAAGCTCTTCGGCGTTTCCCCGAACCTAAGAGACAGGCCATGGGAGAGGAACTAGCCAAGTTATTGGAGGCCGGATTCATCAGAGAAATAAAACACCCGGACTGGCTAGCAAACCTGGTGATGGTACCAAAGAAGGACAAATCCTGGCGCCTTTGTGTCGATTTCAAAGACCTCAATAAAGCTTGCCCAAAGGATCCCTTCCCCCTCCCACGCATCGATCAAATCATTGATGCTACCGCAGGACACGAGTCATTGTGTTTCCTCAACGCATACTCCGGTTACCACCAAATCAAGATGGCGGAGTCCGACCAAGCTGCAAGGGCATTCATCACACCATACGGTCCCTTCTGCTTTAACACAATGCCTTTTGGGCTCAAAAACGCCGGCGCAACATATCTGCGCATGATTCAGACATGTCTGGAGAAACAAATCGGCAAAACAATAGAGGCATACGTAGATGATGTGGTCGTCAAAACCAAACACGTCGACTCTTTGATAGACGACTTGAGGCTCACATTCGACAACCTCCGAACGTACGACATCAAGCTCAATCCAGAAAAATGCGTTTTCGGCATACTAGCTGGAAAGCTCCTGGGTTTCATTGTCTCCAATAGAGGTATTGAAGCTAATCCGGCCAAAATCCGAGCGTTGTCACAGTTAGCTACCCCAACAGACCTCAAACAAATCCAGAAGTTAACTAGATGCATGGCGGCTCTAAGCCGCTTTATCTCCCGCTTATGAGAAAAGGCTTTACCCCTTTATCGCCTCCTTCGGCGCACCGAACACTTCGAGTGGACGGACGCGGCCACAGCCGGATTGGAAGAAATAAAGGCCATTTTGGCAACCAACCCAATCCTGGCCACGCCAAACATCGGCGAACCAGTGTTGTTGTACATTGCGGCAACTCATCAAGTTGTAAGCGCAGTACTCATTGTCGAATGAGAAGTTGCCGGACATAAATTCCCTCTTCAAAAGCCGGTATACTATGTATCCACTGTCCTCACTCCATGCAAATCACAGTACCCACATTATCAAAAGATAGCCTATGCGGTATTCATGGCATCCCGGAAGCTGCGACACTACTTTCAAGAGTGTTCGATTACGGTAGCCTCGGAAGTGCCACTTAATGATATTATAAACAACCGTGACACTACGGGCCGGATTGCTAAATGGGCCATTGAGCTCCTCCCGTTCGACATAACATACAAACCTCGATGGGCCATTAAATCGCAAGTATTGGCCGACTTCGTCGCCAAATGGACGCAGGTCGAACTCCCTAAAGAGTACGGCGCATACTCCAATTGGATCATGCACTTCAATTGTTCTAAGGGAGCACCTCTGCGATTGTTACTGCCGGGTCAGCCGGATGTGTACCTCAGACTGGGTGAAGCCAAATGCTAGCATTCTTAAGGGAATATTCGGTCGGTGAACAAAAGATGATTTTTATTTATTATCCATATCTGCCCCCAGATGTTTTTCCTGCGTTTCATATCAGTCCGGACATGCACTTTAGGGCATGCTTACCCAAGGAAAGGAACCCTTAACGGAACTATTCTCCCTGGAAGATGTTTCTTACTACCCATGTAATATAACATAACTAGTTGGGCACTTGTCTGATAAAGCACTAATGACCCCTACACCTGGTCTCCACGCATATCCCGGTTCTTATATAACTGAGCGAGTATTCGGATACACTCCGGACTATTGGGCCCGGAAGTTGAAGCGAAAAGGTCCGCAATGACAAATGATCTACAATCCGGCTAGAAGGCATTATACATGTCACTTTAATTACATAGTCATGCAGACTGACTAAATTCCTCTTCTATACCATCCAACAGGCAGTCTAGCTTACAATCTTGTTGAGAATACTTTGCGGCTAATTCTACTTGCCCATAAACTAAGCTAACAGGGATCTCTTTCCCGTCGGGCCCCACAGGTCCGACCTCGGCCATGTGATTTGGGTCTACCTTGGTATACCGCGTCTTCACCATGGCCCAGGCTTCTCTGGCACCGCCGTGCTCCCTAGAGCTTCTCCGCAAGCTCGGCAACGCCCTCTGGCAGGGAGACAGACGACCACAAGGCCTGGGCAACACCCTGCATCACCGGCCGAACTTGTTCGTGTAGATGTGACAGCTCGGACAGAAGATCACCCGCAGACCCGGGCATTTCCTCCGTGGGACGACCCGTCAGCATACCTACAGACATAACGCTGTTAGTCGGCTTCTTCGCCGAACTCCTTCAAAAGGATTCGTTCAAGCACTTACTAAAAATGCTGTGCCGAAGCCGCTTATTCTCCTTCTCGGAGTCTGCAAGCTGGCCCCGAACGTCTTTTAGTTCCACGTTCAGCTTAATATTGGCGTCTTGGAGATTGTTTTTCTCCCGCCTAACCTCAGTTAGCACGCGTTTGCCAGCCTCTAGCTGTCGCATAACATGCTGGTCCTCCAGATTCTCTCCGGATTCATCTGCAACATCTGTTGTTAGATCTGCAGCCATGCCGCATGTTATATGGTACAATCATTCTTTAACGTAAATGTTACCAGCAGGTGACTTTTTCGGTTCCTGCAAGGCAGCCACAACAGCTCGTAGTTGGGTCTTGCATTCCTCTAGCTCCTGTGACAGCCTAGTATTCTTCTCTGTAAGAACCTGCACAATAAAGATGATCCTTAAATCAGTTCTGCTAACTGTTTCAAGTCTCAAGGGCTACTGATACATATAAATCGTCAGATTTACTCACCCGTACATCCTTTACATACTGATCCGTGGCTCTGGCTAGACCATCTTGAGCAGCACGGAGGTACGCCTCTCCAGAATTGAAGGCGGCAAACGCCTCTGGTGAGAAACAAGCGTCACGGAGTACGGCCCGGCGGCGCCTATGATTCATGGCGCTTTCCACTTCTGAGTTTGTAGCGGATAATCTATCCGCACCCTCTGTAGGGGGATTATCCGGCGCCTGCCCCATATCGGCTTCTGCCTCCATGTCCGGTCCTGGCGCCCGACTGGTGGAAGTGTGATTGGCAACATCATCGGACATATTCCGGCGAGCGTTTTTTCTGTTAAAGAAACACGGGCGTCATTACATTTCGAGAAAGACGACAACCACGGAGCGGGTTTTTTTATACCTTTGCGCCGGTGTCTCCATCCTGACTGCCTTCCTTTTTGGCCTACCCGGCCTCGGTGCCTCTTGTTGGCGAGTTGATGCGGGTTCGGCAGGGCGTCCCGAATGCCTTCCCTGTAAAACATGCCATGTGTATATGGTGGGTGAAGTGCCTAAAAGGGGATCCTAGTTTTGGAGTTGGGATTTTTGGTTTTTCTTACTTGCGATACAGGGAGCAGTTCGGGATAGTCGGCCGTAATGGCCACCATGGCATCATCGCAGCTTAACTGATAGAACTGCCGGTCTATCAGCTCCACGAATATAACCAAATCTTCTTCAAGTCCGGAGTCGAGGGCCTGGTGAGGGTCCTCTGGTTGTGGAGAGGGGTTGCTGACCTCCTTTATGGCTTTTTGCAGTTCCTGCCGCAAAGTGGCAAGGTGAATACTTACGACAAAGAATGCGGGAAAAATGGGAGTAGGGAGATATAACTTACCCAGCTTGGAGGATTGTACATGGAGAATCCATCCCGTGGCTTGATGCGGGTGAACTCCTCTTCCTCACCCTTGAACAGTTCGGGCAGAATTTTCGCTAGAGCAGCAACATTGTCCGGAGCCTTACACCCGCAGCGGGTGGCGTCATCCGCCCCGTTATAACACCACAAGGGGTGCCCACGATATTGAAATGGCTGCACTCCCCGCATTATGCAAATTGACATAACTTCTATTATTGTCAATCCTGACTGAGCCAGTGCTTTGATCCGGTTCATCAGATAGAGGACTTATCCGTTGTCTTCCACCTGGGGGCTCCGTGGGTGCCAACTTCGGCGCTTCTTCAGAGGAGCATTGTTGAACTCAGGAAGACCCCGCCGAACAGGGTCTGGAAGGGGAACGTCCTCCATATAAAACCATTCTAAAGGCCAGTCTTCGGACGACTTCTTCGGGGTACCAGACAGGTATCCGGTATCGGCGATGCGCCATATTTCGGCTCTGCCCACTTGATAAAGTGATCTCCTCTGTATGCGAGGGACGAGGCAAAATAGCCTTTTCCACAGCTCGAAGTGAGCCTCGCAGCCCAGGAACAACTCGCAGAGAGCAACATAGCCGGTGATATGTAGAATGGAGGCAGGGGTGAGATTGTGTAATTGGAGGCCGTAGAACTCCAGGAGCCCGCGGAGAAACGGATGAATTGTAAATCTGAGTCCCCTTAGTAAGTAAGGAACAAGGCAAATCTGTTCCCCCATGGAGGGACAGGGAAAGCTCTCCGCTTTCTCCCCGCCATTGTAGGTGGCAAGCCTGGCTCGAACGGGCACCATATACGCCGGAGGGAGAAATCCCTTAGTCTGCAGTTCGACTAATCAACTGTGCGGGACTAAACACCTCTCCCAATCACCGGGCTTAGGGCTACGGGGGCGGGAGGAGGAGCTACGGAGGTCGGCCATGCTGGAATGGATCTTTCCGAAACGCGCTCTGATGGATTCTCGCTGGGGGAGGATGGTATGGATCAGATCTAAGAATCCCCATCCCTTTAATAGACAATTTACTTATCTAGCTAGGGGGCGAATGTAAAACGCCCTGGCGCCTCGTATTCATTCGACGCGTGGGAGATAGCCCTTACTGGGCACAGAAGCCAAGAGGTTCAACATTTATGGAGCCGGACACTGCTTATGAACACTTGAAAATTGGAGAAGAACCCGCCTTGCAATGCCGAAGACAACACTGCACGCCGGACTCATCGTCATTGAAGCCTGGTTCGGGGGCTACTGAGGGAGTCCTGGATTAGGGGGTCTCCGGACAGCCGGATTATATCCTTTGGCCGGACTGTTGGACTATGAAGATACAAGATTGAAGACTTCGTCTCGTGTCCGGATGGGACTCTACTTGGCGTGGAAGGCAAGCTAGGCAATACGGATATGTACATCTCCTCCTTTGTAACCGACCTTGTGTAACCCTAGCCCCCTCTGGTGTCTATATAAACCGGAGGGTTTTAGTCCGTAGGACAACATATAATCATACCATAGGCTAGCTTCTAGGGTTTAGCCTCTCTGATCTCGTGGTAGATCTACTCTTGTACTACCCATATCATCAATATTAATCAAGCAGGACGTAGGGTTTTACCTCCATCAAGAGGGCCTGAACCTGGGTAAAACATCGTGTTCCCTACCTCCTATTACCATCCTCCTTAGACGCACAGTTCGGGACCCCCTACCCGAGATCCGCCGGTTTTGACACCGACACATCCCCTCTTTCTTCTAATGACCATCGATAGTTTACTTGGAGCTATATTTTTATTCGTCACATATCCTGAATTTTGCTTGGAGTGTATTGCATTATATGAGTCTTTGCTTGTTTTGCTTTTTAGTTTGTCAAGTATCCTTGCTGGACACACCTATTTGAGAGATCTAAAATTATGCTATGATTTGTTAGAATTGCTGTTTATGCTTCACTCAAATATTTTGAGCTATGGAATTGCTCTAGTGCTTCACTTATATATTTTTGAGTACGGTGTGTGATGTCTCTTGAAGCTACATTGGTATTTCCCCAAAGAAGAAGGGATGATGCAGCACAACAGCGGTAAGTATTTCCCTCATATATGAAACCAAGGTTATCAAACCAGTAGGAGAACCAAGCAACACAACATAAACAACATCTACACAGAAATAACAACTACTCGCAACCCGACGTGTAAAAGGGGTTGTCAATCCCTTTCGGGTAGCGGCACCTCAAGATAGGCAAACGGACGTGAGGTAAAATTGCAGTGGATTGATAGATCGAACGCCCACTAAAATAAATAAGAATAAAAAGCAGCAAGGTATTTTTGTATTTTTGGTTTAGTAGATCTGGAAATAAAAGCAAAGGAAAAGTAGATCGCAAAGGCAAATAATATGAGAAAGAGACCCGGGGGCCATAGGTTTCACTAGTGACTTCTCTCGAGAAAAATAGCAAGCGGTGGGTAAACAAATTACTACTAGGAAATTGATAGAACTTCAAATAATCATGACAATATCCAGGCAATGATCATTATATAGGCATCACGTCTAAGATTAGTAGACCGACTCCTCCCTGCATCTACTACTATTACTCCACACATCGACCACTATCCAGCATGCATCTAGTGTATTAAGTTCATGGAGAAACAGAGTAATGCAATAAGAACGGTGACATGATGTAGACAAGATCTATCTATGTAGAGATATACCCCATCGTTTTATCCTTAGTAGCAACGATACATACGTGTCGGTTCCCCTTCTGTCACTGGGATCAAGCACCGCAAAATCGAACCCACTACAAAGCACCTCTTCCCATTTCAAGATAAATAGATCAAGTTGGCAAAACAAAACCCAAATATCGGAGAAGAAATACGAGGCTATAAGCAATCATGCATATAAGAGATCAAAGAAACTCAAATAACTTTCATGGATATAAAAAGATAGATCTGATCATAAACTCAAAGTTCATCTGGTCCCAACAAACACACCGCAAAAAGAGTTACATCATATGGATCTGCAAAATACCATTGTATTGAGAATCAAACGAGAGAGGGGAAGCAATCTAGCCACTAACTACAGACCCGAAGGTCTACAAAGAACTACTCACGCATCATCGGAGAGGCACCAATGGAAGTGGTGAACCCCTCCGTGATGGTGTCTAGATTGGATCTGGTGGTTCTTGACTTTGCGGCGGCTGGAATTGATTTTCATCGACTCCCCTAGGGTTTCTGGAATGGCGTATTTATAGAGCAAAGAGGCGGTCCGGGGGACACCTGAGGTGGGCACAACCCACCAGGGCGCGCCTGGGCCTCCTGGCGTGCCTTGGTGGGTTGTGCTCCCCTCGGACCACCCCCAGGAGCTGTCTTGGCCCATTGGGTGTCTTCTGGTCCAAAAAATCTCCGTAAAGTTTCGTTGCATTTGGACTCCGTTTGGTATTGATTTCCTGCGATGTAAAAAACATGTAGAAAACAGCAACTGGCAGTTGGCACTAGGTCAATAGGTTAGTACCAAAAAATGATATAAAATGACTATGAAATGATTATAAAACATCCAAGATTGATAATATAACAGCATGGAACAATCAAAAATTATAGATACGTTGGAGACGTATCAGCATCCCCAAGCTTAACTCTTGCTCGTCCTCGAGTAGGTAAGTGATAAAAATAGGAGTTTTTATGTGCAATGCTGCCTAACATGTCCTATCATATTCTTTTCTTTATAGCATGGACATTTGGACTTCTATATTTTTCAAAGCAATAGTCTAGTTTTCACATGATAACTTAAATACTCAAGCATATCAACAAGCAACCATGTCTTTCAAAATATCAATGCTAAAATAAGCTATCCCTAGCCCATCATGCTCAATCATTGATCCATTCATGAATCACACTCGCATATTAACTACACCCCATGCTCAAGTACGATCATAGTGCCTCCTAGTTGGTGCTTTATAAGAGAAAATGGAGACTCAATTTCAAAAATAAAAATTGCATAAAGTAAAAGAAAGGCCCTTCGTAGAGGGAAGTAGGGATATATAGAGGTGCCAGAGAAGCGGAAAACTTGGAGATAAAAACATTTTGGGAGGTGTGTCCTTCCCACCAAAGAAAATGACTTAGAGTTCCCAACACTTTCCATGCTAGATATATCATAGGCGGTTCCCAAAGAGAAAATAAAGTTTATTCCTTTTTCCATCATAGTTTCACTTCCATGGCTAACCGTATCCATGGGTGCCTTCCATACCAACACTTTCTAAGGAATTTATTATTTACAACATAAAGTAAATTCATTTTGCATTTCGGGATTGGGCATCCCTAATACCTTTGCCTTACTATCGTGTAATGACAAGCGAATAAACACTCATCGTGAGAGTAACACATCTAGCATGGAAAATATTAGCCACCCCTCACCGCTCCACGAGCGGAACGAACAAACAAAAGAGAAGTTTATTTTGAAAATTAGAGATGGCACATACAAATTTGCTTTGAACGGCAAAAGAATACCGCATATAGGTAGGTATAGTGGACTCATGTGGCAAAACTGGTTTAAAGGCTTTTCGATGCACAAGTAGTGATCATACTTAGTGCAAAATGAAGGCTAGCAAAAGATTGGTAAGCGATCAGCCAAGAAACAAATAATCTCATTAGTGAGCATTAAGCATAATTAACACCAAATAATGCACCACAAGTAGGATATAATTTCATTGCATAATTATTGAGTTCCGTGCTTGCATAGGGAATCACAAACCTTAACACTAATATTCTTACTAAAGCATAATTACTCATCAACATGACTCACATATCTCAAAACTATTACTAAGAATCAAGTTTATTTTGTCCAATGATCTTCATGAAAGTTTTTATTATATCCGTCTTGGATATCTATCACTTTGGGACTAATTTTCATGTGTTGCTTTTGATAAGCTCAAACAAATATAAGTGAAGATCAAGAGCATAACATTTCTATCTCCCAAATTAATTTAAGTGAAGCAAGAGAGAATTTCTTGAAACTTTTACTAACTCTCAAATAAATCTAAGTGAAGCAAGAGATCATTTCTTAAAAAATACTAAAGCACACCATGCTCAAAAAGATATAAGTGAAGCACTAGAGCAAGTCCATAGCTCATAAAAATTTAAGTGAAACATAGAGAGCAATTATAACAAGTCATGGCATAATTTTGGCTCTCTCGAATAGGTGTGTCTAGCAAGGAATAAAGACTTAAAACACAAAAGAAAACAAGCAAAAACTCATAACATACAAGACGCTCCAAGCAAAACACATAGTATGTGACGAATAAAAATATAGCTTCGAGTAAAATACCGATGGTCGTTAGAAGAAAGAGGGGATGCCACTCGGGGGCATCCCCAAGCTTAATTGCTTGCTTTCTTTTGGATAATAGCTGGGGATGCCGGGGTATCCCCAAGCTTAAGATCTTCTTACTTCTTATTCCTTCTTCCATCGTAAGATAACCCAAAACTTGAAAACTTCAATCACACAATACTCAACAAGAGCCTTCGTGAGATCCGTTCGTATAAGAAAACAAATCACTACTATAAGTACTGTAGTAAACCAATTCATATTTTGTTCTTGCATTATATCTACTGTATTCCAACTTTTCTGTGGCAAAAAATCATCAAAGGAAACCATAGAGCCATCAAAACAAGCACACAACTTAAAGAAAACAGAATCTGTCAGAAATAGAACAGTCTGTAGCAATCTGGGTAATTCGAATACTTCACACCAAAAACTCTGAAACTTTAGGACGACCTGGGCAATTTGTATATTAATCTACTGCAAAAGTAATGGGTATTTTATCGTTCACTGGTTAAAAATGAAAATTATTTTTGCAAGCACAAAATTTTCTATTTTTTCAGCAAGATCGAACAACTTTCACCCAAGAAGATCCTAAAGGCTTTACTTGGGACAAAAACTAATTAAAACACAAAAAACACAATAATAACAGTAGCATAATTGTGCAAACACTCAAGAAGAGAAAGCAAAAAATAAATTTTATTCATTGGGTTGCCTCCCAACAAGCGTTATAGTTTTACGCCCCTAGCTAGGCATAGATTTTCAATGGTGCTCACACGAAAGATAATCATCAAAACACAAAGAGAGCATCATGAAACATGTGACAAACACATTTAAGTCTAACATACCTTCTATTCATAGGAATTTTATAAGCAAATAAATTATCAAGACAAGAAACATCTAACATATGCAAAGAAGAGGAATAAAACATTGACGACCTCAAAATAATGAGAGAAAATTTAGTAACATGAAAATTTATACAAAGATATTTTCCTCTCTCATAATAATTATGTGTAGGATCATAATCAATTTCAATAATATAGGTATCATATAAAATTTTGTCTTCACGATCCACATGCATAAAAGTTTTATGATCTTCCAAGATAGTGGGATTAACATCAACTAAAGTCATGACCTCTCCAAACCCACTGTTATCAAAAATTTCACAAGATTGAACACTCTCCAAATATGTGGGATTATTTTTACCTAGAGTTGACACTCTTCCGAAGCCACTTTCAATATTATTGCAAACATATTCATCATCAGGCTTAAATAAACTATCAAGATCATAAGAATCATTATCACCCCAATCATGGTCATTGCAATAAGTCGTGAACATAGCAATATTAGTATCCCCAAGCTTGGGGTTTTGCATATTATTAGCACAATTGATATTAATAGAATTTATAATAACATCATTGCAAGCATGCTTTTCATCCAAGGAGCTATCATGAATCACTTTATAAATTCCTTCTTTTAACACTTCATCACAATTCTCAGATTCATGAATCTCAAGCCAAACTTCATAAAGACAATCTAGAGCACTCAACTTACTAGCAATTGCTTCATCATAATTTGGTATTTTAAAAATATTAGCAAGTGGATGAGGATCCATACCAATAGATTTTTAGCAAGCAAAGATGCAAGCAAATAGAAAGCACATGGCAACACAAGCAAACGTGAGAACTGACGAGAAAAGGCAAAAAAAGGAAGGCGGATAAAACAACAATTTTTTGTGAAGTGGGAGAGGAAAACGAGAGCCAAATGGCAAATAATGTAAATTGTGAGGAGTTGAGATTTGTGATTAGGAACCTGGTAGATGTAGATGATCCTCCCCGGCAATGGCGCCATAAATTCCTTTTGATGTCGCTTGAAGCTACGTCGGTATTTCCCCAAAGAGGAAGGGATGATGCAGCTCAGCGGCGATAGGTATTTCCCTTAGATATGAAACCAAGGTTATCGAACTAGTAGGAGAACCAAGCAACAGAACGTAAACAACACCTGCACACAAATAACAACTACTCGCAACCCGATGTGTAAAAGGGGTTGTCAATCCCTTTCGGGTAGCGGCGCCTCAAGATAGGCAAATGGATGTGAGATAAAATTGTAGTAGATTGATAGATCAAACGCCAAATAAAATAAATAAGAAGAAAACGCAGCAAGGTATTTTTGGTTTAGTAGATCTGAAAATAAAAGCAAAGGAAAGTAGATCGCAAAGGAAAATAATATGAGAAAGAGACCCGGGGGGCGTAGGTTTCACTAGTGGCTTCTCTCGAGAAAAATAGCAAATGGTGGGTAAACAAATTACTGCTAGGAAATTGATAGAACTTCAAATAATCATGATGATATCCAGGAAATGATCATTATATAGGCATCACGTCCAAGATTAGTAGACCGACTCCTACCTGCATCTACTACTATTACTCCACACATTGACCGATATCCAGCATGCATCTAGTATATTAAGTTCATGGAGAAATGGAGTAATGCAATAAGAATGATGACACGATCTAGACAAGATCTATCTATGTAGAGATAGACCCCATGGTTTTATCCTTATTAGCAACGATACATACATGTCGGTTTCCCTTCTGTCACTGGGATCAAGCACCGCAAAATCGAACCCACTACAAAGAACCTCTTCCCATTTCAAGATAAATAGATCATGTTGGCCAAACAAAACCCAAATATCGGAGAAGAAATACGAAGCTATAAGCAATCATGCATATAAGAGATCAAAGAAACTCAAATAACTTTCATGGATATAAAAAGATAGATCTGGTCATAAACTCAAAGTTCATCCGGTCCCAACAAACACACCACAAAAAGAGTTACATCATATGGATCTGCAAAATACCATTGTATTGAGAATCAAACGAGAGAGGGGAAGCATCTAGCCACTAACTACGGACCCGAAGGTCTACAAAGAACTACTCACGCATCATCGGAGAGGCACCAATGGAAGTGGTGAACCCCTCCGTGATGGTGTCTAGATTGGATCTGGTGGTTCTTTACTTTGCGGCGGCTGGAATTGATTTTCATCGACTCCCCTAGGGTTTCTGGAATGGGGTATTTACAGAGCAAAGAGGCGGTCCGGGGGACACCCGAGGTGGGCACAACCCACCAGGGCGCGCCTGGGCCTCCTGGCGTGCCCTGGTGGGTTGTGCTCCCCCCGGACCACCCCCGGGAGCTGTCTTGGCCCATTGGGTGTCTTCTGGTCCAAAAAATCTCCATAAAGTTTCATTGCATTTGGACTCCGTTTGGTATTGATTTCCTGCGATGTAAAAAACATGCAAAAAAACAACAACTGGCACTTCACACTATGTCAATAGGTTAGTACCAAAAATGATATAAAATGACTATAAAATGATTATAAAACATCCAAGATTGACAATATAATAGCATAGAACAATCAAAAATTATAGATACGTTGGAGACGTATGAGTATACTTTAATATTTTGGAAGGAATGCTCTCATGCTTCACTTATATTTATTTGAGAGTTAGTAAATATTTTACGAAATTCTATCATGCTTCACTTATATTATTTTGAGAGAAGAAAATTTCATGCTCATGTCCTTCACTTAATTTTTTTTTGAGCTATTCAAAAGCAATTGCAATATATCAAATTAGTTCCAAAGTGGTAGATGTTCAAGAGGATATAATAAAAACTTTCATGAATATCATTGGACAAAATAAACTTGATTCTTTGTAACAGTTTTCAGATATGATGATAGTAATATATGATTCATGTTGATGAGTAATTATGCTTTAGTAAGAATGTTGGTGTTAAGGTTTGTGATTCCCTATGCATGCACGAAAGTCAATAGTTATGCAATGAAATTACATCCTA
The DNA here is from genome assembly GCF_003073215.2 of Triticum urartu. Taxonomy (NCBI): domain Eukaryota; kingdom Viridiplantae; phylum Streptophyta; class Magnoliopsida; order Poales; family Poaceae; genus Triticum; species Triticum urartu. The sequence continues at coordinate 433,065,426 of NC_053023.1, read as the reverse complement.
CTTGTGGTGCATTATTCGGTGTAAGTTATGCTTAATGCTCGCGTATGTGATTTTTTGTTTCTTAGTTAGTTGCTTCTCAATCTATTTGCTAGCCTCCACTTGTACTAAGTAGAAATACTACTTGCGCATACAAAATCTTTAAACATAGTTTTGCCATACGAGAACACCATACCTACCTATATGTGGCATTTCCGTGCCGTTCTAAGCAAATTTTTATGTGCCATCTCTATTTTTGAAAATGAATTTCCTTTTTGTGTGCTCGTACTGCTCATGAAGCAGCAGGGGGTGGCCAATATTTTCCATGCTAGATGTGTTATTCTCAAGATGAGTGTTTATTCACTTGTCATTGCACGAGAGTACGACGGTAATAGGGATGTCTAGTCCCAAAATGAAAAAGAAATTTACTTTATGTTGTCAAATAATAAATTCCTTGGAAAGTGTTGGTATGGAAGGCACCCATGGATACGACTAGCCATTGATTGTGAAAGAATGGTGGAAAAGGAATAAACTTTATTTTATGTTTGGGAACCGCCTATGATATATCTTGCATGGAAAGTGTTGGGAATTACTCGGTCGTTTTCGCTGACGGGAAAAGTATGCCTCTCAAAAAAATTATCTCTCAATTTTTGCTTTGAGCTCTGGCACCTCTACAAATCCCTACTTCCCTCTACGAAGGGCCTATCTATTTACTTTATGCAATTTTTATTTCTTATTTGAGTCTCCATCTTCTCTTATAAAGCACCAACTAGGTAGCACTATGATCATATTTGAGCATTGGCCGTAGCTGATATGCGAGTGTGTTTCATGAATGGATCAATGATTGAGCATGATGGGCTAGGGATACCTTTCTTTAGTGTTGATATTTTCAAAGACATGGTTGCTTACTGATATGCTTGAGTATTGAAATCTTCATGTCAAAACTAGAGTATTGCTTTGAACCATATAAAAGTACAAATGTCCTTGCTACAAAAGAAAAGAAAATGTGATGAACATGTTAGACAACATTCCACATCAAAAAATTTGTTTTTATCACTTACCTTCTCGAGGACGAGTAGGAATAAAGCTGGGGGATATTAATACATCTCCAACGTATCTATAATTTTTTATTGTTCCATGCTGTTATATTATCATTCTTGGATGTTAACTTTATATCATTTTTTGGGACTAACCTATTGACATAGTTCCAAGTGCCAGTTGTTGTTTGCTTGTTTTTTACTTCACAGAATATCAGTACCAAACGGAGTGCAAACAAAGGAAACAATTTGGAGATTTTTTCTGGACAAGAAGATAACTTGTGGGCCAAGAAAGTACCAGAGGGGAGGCCCATAGGGAGCACAACCCACCAGGGCGCACCCAGGGCTGTTGTGCCCCGCACATTGCTCCCCTGCACCGCCTCTTCGTCCTATAAATTCCGAAATATTTCAGAAATCCTAGGGGAGTCGACGAAACAAAATTGCAGCTGCCGCAAGTTCCAGAACCATGAGATCCAATCTAACACCATCACGGAGGGGTTCATCATCCTCATTCGTGTCTCTCTGATGATGTGTGAGTAGTTGACCATAGACCTAAGGGTTGGTTGGCAGTAGCTAGATGGCTTCCTCTCTCTCTCTCTCTCTCTCTCTCTCTCTCTCTCTCTCTTTTAATTCCCAGTACAATGGTCTCTTGGAGATCTATTTGATCTATTTGATGTGTTTGTTGGGATCTGATGAACTTTGAGTTTATGATTATATCTCTAACCATGAATATTATTTGAGTCTTATTTGATCTCTTATATGCATGATTATTTATAGCCTCGTATTTCTTCTTCGAATCTTTTTGTTTAGTTAGGACAACTAGATCGACTTTATTGCCATGGGAAGAGGTGCTTTGTGATGAGTTCGATCTTGCAGTGTTCTTTCTTAGTGACAGAAGGGGCAGCAAGACACGCATGTATCATCGCTATTAAGGATAACAAGATGGTGGCTATTCCTACATGAATAGATCTTGTCTACATCATGTCATCGTTCTTATTGCATTACTCTGTTTCTCCATGAACTTAATACACTAGATGTATGCTGGATAGCGGTCGATGTGTGGAGTAATAGTAGTAGATGCAGGCAGGAGTCGGTCTACTAATGTTGGAGGTGATGCCTATATATTGATCATTGCCATGGATATCGTCATAATTATTCAATCTTCTATCAATTGCCCAACAGTAATTTGTTTACTTTACTCACCATGTGCTATTTCTCCAGAGAAGCCACTACTGAAATCTACGGCGCTTGGGTCTATTCTTTATCATATTTCCTTTGAGATATATTTTTATTCAGTTTTGCTTTCAGATCTATTATTCCAAAAACCAAAAAATACATTGCTGCACTTTTTATCACTCTTTTATTTTATGTTTTATTGAGAGCTATTTATCCAATCTATCACAAATATTCTCCCGTCAACTTGCCAATTTTTGGTGCCGTTACCAAGGAGGGATTGACAACCCCTCTTACGCGTTGGGTTGCAAGTATTTATTCTTTGTGTGTAGGTACCGTTTACATAGTGTTTCTTGGTTCTCCTACTGGATTCATACCTTGGTTTCATAACTGAGGGAAATCCCTACCGTAGTTGTACTGCATCATCCCTGCCTCTTTGGGGAAATACCGATGCAGTTTCAAGCGACATCATTTACCTGGCAGATGCTATTTTCTCTAGAGAAGCAACTAATGAAATCTACGGCCCCTGGGTCTATGTTTTATCATATTGCTTTCAGATCTATTTTTCATCGCATTTGTTTTCAGATCTATTATTCCAAAAACCCAAAAATACTTTGCTGCACTTTTTATTTGCATCTTTTATTTCGTGTTTTATTCATATCTATTTATCCAAACACATAAACCAATCTATCTTTTTACCGAGGAGGGATTGACAACCCCTCTTACGCATTGGGTTGCGAGGAATTGTTCTTTGTGTGCAGGTACTGTTTACCTAGTGTTTCTTGGTTCTTCTGCTGGATTGATACCTTGGTTTCATAACTAAGGGAAATACCTACCATAGCTGTACTGGATCATCTGTTCCTCTTTGGGGAAATACCGACGCAGTTTCAGGTGCATCACGATTTAAGCATATATATCTAAACAAGAACAAAAGAGTTTGTAAAAGTTTTTCTTTATCACTTTCAGTTTTTCAACTGAATTGCTCGTGGAAAAGAAATGGGTTAAGCTTGGGGGAGTTGATACATCTCCGTCATATCTACTTTTCCTAACGCTTTTGCTCTTGTTTTGGACTCTAATTTGCATGATTTGAATAAAACTACCTAGACTGGCGTTGTTTTCAGCAGAACTACCATGGTGTTGTTTTTGTGCAGAAATAACAGTTCTCAAATTTGGACGAAACTTTTTGGAGAATCATTTACCAATAAATAAAAAACACTGGAACCAAGACCCACTAGAGGGGGGCCCTGGCTGCCCACAAGACACCAGGGCGCGCCACCCCCTCTGGTGTGGCCTGGTGGGTGGCGGGGCCCTCGGGGCTCCGCTCACCCTAATCTCGATGCTATAAAATCCTATTTTCCATAAAAAGGAGAGGAAGTTTCGTTGTGTTTTACGATACGGAGCCGCCGCGACCTCCTGTTCTTCATCGGGAGACCAGATCTGGAGCCCGTTTGGGGCTCCGGAGAGGGGAATCTTCGGTCTTCATCATCACCAACCGTCCTCCATCACCATTTCCATGATGCTCACAACGAGAGTAACTAACTCCTTCATAGGCTTGCTCGTCGGTGAGGAGTTGGATGCGATTCATCATGTAATCGAGTTAGTTTTGTTAGGGCTTGATCCCTAGTATCCACTATGTTCTAAGACTGATGTTGCTATGACTTTGCTATGCTTAATGCTTGTCACTAGGGCCTGACTGCCAGGATTTTAGATCTGAACTGTTTATGTTTTCACCATTATATCTATGTTCTAGATCTGATCTTGCAAGCCATATGCACCTATTACGTGTTATGACTGTAAACCCAAGGGTGACAGTAATTGGGATACTTTCTGGTGATGACCGTAGTTTGCAGAGTTCAAGTATTCACTATGTGTTAATGCTTTGTTCCGGTTCTCTGTTAAAAGTAGGCCTTAATATCCCTTAGTTTCCTTATGGACCCTGCTGCCACGGGAGGGTAGGACAAAAGATGTCATGCAGGTTCTTTTCCATAAGCACGTATGACTATTTATGGAATACATGCCTACATTTTATTCATGATCTGGAGCTAGTTTTATGTTGCCCTAAGTTACGACTGATATATAATGAATATCATCCAACGAATTCACCGGTCCAATGCCTACGAGTTTTTCACATATTGCTCTTGCTAAGTTACTATTGCTATTGCTACAGTTACTGCTGTTACCGTTATTATTGCTACTATTACCACTACTATGAAAACTGTCATATTAACATGATACTGATCACTATGCTGCATATATTTAATCTCCAGGTGTGGTTGAATTGACAACTCAGCTTCTAATACTTACAAATATTCTTTGCCTTCCCTTATGTCGAATCAATAAATTTGGGTTGAATACTCTACCCTCGAAAACTATTGTGATCCCCTATACTTGTGGCTTGTCAATCGCCAAATCATAGGACGGATCATCAGCCATGAGCCACGAATGCATGTTCCCCAGATGACCATTCTCGAAATGACCGATCATGAGTCATGGAGGAAGATGCTCATGAGTCATGCTCACTTCTCTCTCTCTCTCTCTCTTTCTCTCTCTCTCCCTCTCTCTCTCTCTCGATGGTCAGTCATGAGTGGACCATGGGGAGCCGGACGATCTATGAAATGTGACATGGGAGGTAGGTTCTGGCCGGTACAAAGATATCAGCTCATGTGTTGTGTGGCGCCATGGCCCACGGGAGCTCACACCATTGGTCCTAGCAGGGCGTGCATGGCCACCCGTTTGACCTGGGAAAGCATCCAGCCGATCTGAGCTGGCAAGAGCTGCCATGCATTTCGGTACCCACGACCCTACTACGTACGGCGACGTGAGCGATCCTGGTGGATAATTGTCATTCATGTGTGGTAGTAACAATTCTTGGATAACATACACAGAACTCGGTTCCTAAGGAAAGTCTCAATGAGACAACCCACCATGTACTCGTACATGGCCTCTCATTGCTACTTTTACCAAATCGTGTTCACACGCTTAGCTCCCAACATCAGAACATGATCACAACAATCCAATTCATTCCTAGATGAATCATATCTGACACAACTCTAAGCATTGCAAGCATGGCATTGATGAAGTCACATCATGGCTCAAGCAACTCCTAATCATGCTAGGAAGGTCTAGCTATTTACCGTGACAATGAAAAGTCATGCAAAGGAATGGGTTCAACAACCTCAACAAGTAACAGTTGAATCATTGTTGTCCTAATGCAATAAAAGAGAGCGGGAGTAAGAGAGTGGGATTGTATCTAGATGAACAAGGGGGTTTGCTTGCATGGCACTTCTGAAGATAGTACTGCTCTTCATCGGTGTGAACTATCACAACATTGGAATACTCTTCTACCGAGAAGGAACAAACACCAGCAAACAGGATAAGAACACATTCAATGCAATGCACATATAAATGAATGTCACGTCTTGTTGAGGTGTTGAATTGACCTAATGCAATATTTAGCCATGTTAATTGAATTGGAATTCAAACAAGATCAAATTTAACTCCAAATGTTAATTCATAAATTGCCCTAATCTTGAATTGTCTTAGTTGGTGATGTTAACTTGTTCAAACATGCATGCAGATGACATAAACAGATTCTTCATATTTTTCTAATCGTTTTTCATATATATATATATATTATTTTCATCTTAGTTATAGATTATTTTCTATGTTTTTTTGAAGTTTAGTCAAATTTTGAAAAAATAAATAAATCATTTAGACTTATTTAAAATCCAGAAACTATTATGATGTCATCACTGCATTAGCATGGCGTCAGCAGGTCAACGGAGTCAAACCTGACTTGTGGGCCTCGCATATCAGTGACTCAGTGGCTAAACAGGCTTAACTAATCTAAACTAAAAACTTAACTAGAGTTAATTAGGGCATGGGGCCCATATGTCAGTGGATGGGATTAGCTTAGCAGGGTCCTTAGCACTAACCTAAACATGCCACATTAGATACACCGGTGGTTAACCGCCGAGGACCATCCAGTGCGGTGGAGGCACATCGGAAATGTGCTATGGGCCAAAGATTCGAGTGATGTTGGGCTCTACAGGTTCCTTACGACTATGTGCATCCAATGGAGGCAGCGGCAGGTGTTGGGGTGGTCAACGGTGATGACGGCAAGCATTTGTGGGTGGCGGTGCTCGGGTGCATGCGGCCTCCGGGCTATGGTGTACTAGAGGGAGAGGTTAGGTGCGCTATGGCCTCCTTGGGGTTCCCTGAGCATGGCGGTGCCACTAGGACAAGCAAGGAAGCTCGGGAGCGCGAGGCTCGTCAGCCATGGCGTGACGAGCTTCGGTTGCGGTAGAACAGTGGCTACGACATGACCTCAAGCACGAAACAGAGGGCAAAAAGGATAGGGGCTCACGGCAAGGTGGATGGTGGAAACGACAGAGCCAAGAAGCGTTGGTTGCCGCGAATCCACGATGAGGACCTCCGGGAACCGATGGCGAAGATGACGACATTGGCGACAAAGCGGAGCCCTTCGACTCGTTTCCTTCTGCCTGGAGATGAGGTGCTCGATGGCGGAGCTTTTGGACACGGCAATGCGGTGACAGGAGGACGGTGATTACGCGTATGCGGGGCGGCGGATGGTGGTTGCTCTTGGACAGAGCTTGGGGAGGAGCTAGAGAGGAGGAGTGAAGCCAAAGACGTGAGCAGAAGGTGAAGGGGCACATGTGTGTTCCAGTGGCGAGGGGGTGGCTTCAGGGGCCAAGCAGGAGGCGGAGGCTGGTGCGCGCGTGTGCTGCCACGCCTCTGCCTACAAGCGAGGGGTGGAAAAGACCCATTCACCCCTGATAACCCATAGTATAGGGGATCAATTGTATCCTCTTTCGATAAGTAAGAGTGTCTAACCCAACAAGGAGCTAAAGGTAAAACAAATATTCCCGCAAGTTCAATCGACCACCGATACAACTCTACGCACGCTTTACGTTCGCTTTACCTAGAACAAGTATGAAACTAGAAGTACTTTGTAGGTGTTGTAAGCTAGGTTTGCAACACAATAAAGAGCATGTAAATAAAAGCCAGGGGTTGTTTAGATAAAGAAACAACTAAGTTAGTTTTAGTATAGAGCTTTTTATCACAAGAAAGTTATTTGTCCCTTGGCAATCGATAACTAGACCGGTAATCATTATTGCAATTTTATATGAGGGAGAGGCATAAGCTAACATAACTTCTCTTATTGGATCATATGCACTTATGATTGGAACTCTAGCAAGCATCCGCAACTACTAAATATCATTAATGTAAAACCCAACCATAGAATAAAGTATCAGGTCCTCTTTATTCCCATACACAAACAACCTACTTACTCGAGTCTGTGCTTCTGTCACTCATGCCACCCACCATAAGCAAATCATGAACATATTGGAAACCCTACAGCGGGGATCCCTCACGCTTGCGCGACACAAAGAGCATCATAGGATAGAACCAACAATAAAACATGCAACTCAAACCAATCACGATCATCAATGAACCCATAGGACAAAATGGATCTACTCAAACATCATAGGATAGCCATATATCATTCGGAAATAATATATAGCGTTGAGCACCATGTTTAAGTAGATATTACAGCAAGTAGAAGAGAGGTTACACCGCTGCATAGAGGGGGGAAGAGTTGGTGATGATAGCGGTGAAGTTGTTGGTGTAGATCGTTATCGCGATGATGGCCCCGATGGCATTCCGGCGCCACCGAGAGAGAGGGGGAGAGGGCACCCCTTCTTCTTCTTCCTTGACCTTCCCCCTAGATGGGAGAAGGGTTTCCCCTCTGGTCCTTGGCTTCCATGGCGGCGGAGGGGCGGGAGCCCCTCCGAGACTAGATATCTCTCTCTGTTTCCTTTTGTTTCTACACTCCCAGACTCTGGCCTATCACCGTTTCTTAAATTCCCGGAGATCCGTAACTCCGTTTGGGCTGAAATTTTAACATAGTTTTAACCCGGATATTAGCTTCCTTGCGTCCAAATGACACCTCCAACCGACTTACAGGGTGGCCACAAGGGTGGGGGCGCGTCGTCCATCCTTGTGGGGCCCTCGGGCATCGTCTCGCGTTGATTCATTTTCCCCAACATCACATATATTCCAAAAATAATCTTCGTAAGTTTTTATCCCATTTGGACTCTGTTTGATATGGATTTTCTGCGAAACAAAAAACATGCAACAAACAGGAACTGACACTGGGCACTAGATCAATATGTTAGTCCCAAAAATAGTATAAAAAGTTGCCAAAAGTGTGCAAAAGTTGTAGAATATTGGCATGGAACAATAAAAAATTATAGATACAACAGAGACGTATCAGCATCCCCAAGCTTAGTTCCTGCTTGTCCTCGAGTAGGTAAATGATAAAAAAATATTTTTTGATGTGGAGTGCTACCTAGCATAATCTTGATCATGTAGTCTAATCATGGCATGAATATTAAGAGACGGGTGATTCAAAGCAATAGTATATCATTTTACATTAAGACAATAATACACTACAAGAAATATGTCAACTTGTGACCTTGACTATTGGTCACTAAAAGGTCATTGTTTTTCATTTGCGACATTTTTGTGACCAAAAACAGAAGGTCAAAAGCTGGTGGTCGTAAACTGAAATTAACGACCTTCTTTGTGAGAAGGTCGTAGACGTTTATGACCAAAAAGAAGGTCATTGAACCCATGACCTTTTGTTTTGGTCACTGGCTGTCTGCCCCAGGCCACGTCAGATCCGACGTGGCAATCTGACGTGGCAAAATTGCGACCAATTCAAAATTCACTGACAAGATTCAGCCCGGTCCAATTAGGTGTTTTATATGGGCCGAGCCCAATAATTCAACCTATTTGTGTTTTTCTGTCAATTTTTGGTTAGGTTCATGGGACAAGCCCAATATTGCAGCCTTTTTTATTGTTGGGCTGTAACCTTTGTTTCTCTTTTTTAATGCACCCAAATTGTCAAATTCTGGTAAGTGGGTCCCAAATGTGACGTTCTAGTTTGTGGGACCCTACTGTCAAGGTCATGTTCTTGATATTTCAATATGCAAATACAGAAAACTGACACAATATTTCAAATAACAGCAGGAAGCAATCTGCTACATCATATAACATACATAGAAATGTGATCAGCATCAAGTTTACAATTAGATAACACACATACAACCCAAGTGTATCAGCCCAAGTCTACCACCTGAGTCTATCATAGGATCCCTACAAGTTCTGCTACATCATATAACACACAAATAGGATCAGCTCCCAGAACTAGCACACATACAAGTTCTGCTACAAGGACTTCGTTACTCCCAGAACTAGCTCAATGAGGTAAAACTATGCTTCATCCAACTTCTTTGTCCTAAATTAAAGGCTAGGATCTGCACATTGTAGAGCAAAATGTTTAGGAACAAAATAAAAGTAAATCGAACAGCAAAGTATCAAAAAAACCAAAGTATTAAAAATTGCAGTAATTTACTCGTAGTTGGCAGGTACCGAATACCATGGTTTTAATTTAATCGAGTTTTTTTAGAGTATTCAAAATACAGAGCAAGTGTTTGGCTACAACATAGAATGGTGTAAAATTTGTTCACTAGCCCTTAAGCAGTCGCATCTAGCTAGCCGATGTGGCAGCAATGCAAACACGAGCTGGTCGGTTGTGTAATGTTCCTGTTATGTTAATCTAGCTAAGTAGGTTGGCTAGCCCTTGCCATTCAGGTCCATATTAACCGAAGCATACATAGACGACTGATTTTGGCATGCTACAATTCTTACGGCAAACAAGATTGTTTGTCCAGTAAATTATTCGTTAGGAACATCTCAGGTATACAAGAAACGGGATAATGATTCATTATCCATATGAGGGTGACCTCTGTGGTATAGTCTATTGACAGAGGGTCTAGCTTACTTCTGCTACTCCACATATCAAATTTTACTTAATAGAGCAATATGGAGTAACCCAAAAAATTAACAGGGAAAGCAAATATACTCCAAATGGCAGTTCACCAGAGATTTTCAAGTTAAAAATACTCCCAGGGGTAAACAACAATGACACGGACGGAGTAAAGGATGGATGTTGTAAATTAATCAAGTAATTCTTTTTTGTTCTCATATTTTTCACCCTCTAGACACTGCCTAGAGCACTTACAAGTTGACAAAGTTAATTTTGCATAACACATATGGATTCTTATCTTCTTCAGTAAGGGGGGCACATTTACAGCTAATTAAGCATGATGAAAGGGACCATCCAATTAAATTCCATTCTTATCTTCTTCAATAAGGACAGGTAGAACATCCCAGCATATCTCAAGTTGATGAATTATTCTAGCAATTATCAAATTAGGAACATCCCTCACTGTTCCATTTAATCTTACTACAAGATAGTAGAAGAATCACTCTTGGTGAATCAAATCATAACAAATCGAGCAATAGATACAGGAGGCACATCAGGCCTGGCCATTTTCATTTCAGTAATTTAGAAAGAGGGGCGATGGGGAACAAAACCTTGAGGCCCTATTATGGGGTTGTGTCTGATGAAGGTTGCCCTTTGGAGCGGCACATGCAGCTCCACCAGATGCAGCAGCAGCACCTCCAACTAGCACAGCGGGCGGCGACAGCACCAATGGTCACCTGTGTGATATTTTAGATCATCATTACAGAATTTTATTTATTTATTTAAGTCACAAGCAGCAAAGATCGTGACTACCTTCGCATATATTTCAATAGCCTACTACTATTGTCATGTATGTTAAATATGCAAGAGGTAAAAAGGACAGTTATGTACATCCAATGCAAACAGACTTATAAAGAAGAATATTTGGTCTATTTACTGATTTTACCAATAGGGTAAGTTGTGTTCTCTTCATTTTACTGATTTAATCTAACATATGAATGCTCTTCTACATTGTTCCTAATAGAAAGAAGCATAGAATGGTCTATAGGGCGTGCATTGATGGAGAGTTGTAGACATGAAATGTGACTGCACTGTACATGGGAGAAGATCATGTTTCCGTAAACACTCCAACAACAACAATCTAGGGCCTTCTTCTCCTGCTCGTTGTTTTTCTCCTGGGCTTGCTCCTTCTTCTCCTGGGTGTGCTCCTTCTTCTCCTACAACAACAGCAACAGTAGGTTAATGACAACAGTAGTTTGACAACAGCAGCAGTTCAATAACAAAAAACAGACCGGAATAAGATGCATCCAAACGATTCTCAACAGGAATAAGATGCATCTACAGACCAGAATACCTTGTCAAGTAGCCAAGCATGATCTAATCTAGAAGGGCAATATTAGCAGGCAAGGCAAATACTTAACAAGGTAATACAGGGTCAGAGCAAATTGGAGATGCAAGGGGTCGTCTGCAAAAGCACCCAATAGGAATCGAACCTACATGAGAAGGCCCCGCAAGGAGGCCTTCAGTCTTTACCATCAGACGATGGGCACTTTTGCATCTCCAATTTGCTGACAATACCAGATCATATTATGCATCTCTCTGAACTAGAGAGAATTAACTTGCAGAGGATAGTGTTAATTCAGTAAGGACTGGCAAAACTAGTTTCGCCCAGGAGACATACATACAGAGACCAAAACAACCAGTTCATCTGACAGGCTCGAAATCAAACTAAGCAGGGCGCTAAGGCGAAACGAATCAAGCTAAGGCTACATGCTTAACTACGAAACCGAGCAGATTGATCCATCTATCACAGCGTGCGGTCGAGCTAGAGATGCGACGACATATGGGTGACAGAAATAATCAAGTTCATCATACGAGCTAGAGTCCCAAAATCAAACCAAGCAGGGCGCAAAGGCGAGTCGAATCGAGCGGATCTATCCATCTATCACAGTGGGTGGATCGACCTAGCTAGGCATGCGACAACATACGAGCGAGAGAAATAATCACCGACGGCGAAGGGCGGAAGGGCGACGAGGACGGGTACCTGGCTGGGTGGCCGCCCGGTGACGAGGAGGGGCAGGGAGGAAGCGCCCTCGCAGCCGTGGCGCTTGCCGGTCTTGTGGCAGCTCTTGGAGGCGATGATGGCGGCGACGCGTGTGGAGACGGCGTTCTCGCTGTTGTGCATCCGCTTCCGGCACACCTTCCCGCGCCATACCTGGGGGCGGTAGAGGTCCCGCGAGATCGGGATGACGAAGGCCGGGATCTTCCTGGTGGCGGAGGTGGGGGATACGAGGGCGGCGAGGGCAAGGATCAGGGCCAGGAGCCGGCGGGAGAGGAGCGGGGGCAGCTCGGAGGGCGCCATCTCTGCCGCACGGTACGGCGCGGCCGGAGCCGAGCCTGAGCTTTCTCCCTCGCCAGTGATTCACCCGTGTGCTTGCTCCCCGCTCTGGCTCCGGGAGCGGGAGCGGGAGCGGTGGCAGCGATGGGGAAAAGGGAGCGGGAGCGGTGGCGGCGATGGGGAAAAGGGAGCGGGAGCGGCAGCGGTGATGGGGATAAGTGATCTAGGCTTTCATGGGTAGACGAGGAAGAGAGGAGGGGGCGAGAGAGACGAGGGCGTGTGGGCTGCCGTTGGATCCGGGCGCATCCGACCGTGCTAAGCCATGATCCGCGTGAGATGGTTTTGGACCAATCAGAACGCAGTACCCCTTTGATGATTTTAAGACCATTTAAATTGGTCATAATCGATTGAAAATAAGATGTTAAATCATGTCTGCTATTTGACGGACTAGGAAATTTATAAAAAACAAATGGAAATCAAAAACCTTTGCATTGTGTCACCAAGTGTGACCTAATATTCAGTAAGAATAACAAACTTTGAATAATGCAAATATCATAAAAAATGTTCTCAGAAGTGAGTTTTTCTAAGAGAATTATTTTTCGAGTGCCCAAAATGATTTTGTTATGAAGAACCTAGCAAATATTTGTTGCAAAATTGGACCAAATCAATTTTATAAAATACTAGGCCATATTTAATGCACAATTCACCAAATGGTTGGATGTCAAAAAATTTGAACCACCTCTGGTGAAAGAGACAAGTTTCCGCCGATTCAGCAAGAAACGGGTCCAATTTGAACTGAAGCTACCTCATAGTTTGCTCTTTATTTTTCCAAAAATCATTTCTAGGTACATAAGTATCTATTAAATCAGAGAAACACCAAAAAATTCCAAGATTCAACCCCTAGCTAGGAACGGTCATTCCCGCCTTTTTGACTGCATTTTGAAACGGGCATAAAAAATTTAAAAAAATATAAAAAATTGGTAAACCTTCGCATTGTTTCATTATATATGACCAAGTTACCAGAAAAAATTATAAACTTGTAATAAGGCAATTATTTTAAAAAAAGTGTTATCAGAAACGAGCTATCAAGTGCGAAGAATCATGGCTTTCAAGCCAAATGATCAATCTTATGGCCACATTCATGACACAGTTTGTTCAAATGATCTCATATTGTGCACAAGGGTGCATCTTGGAATGGCAAACAATGTTTCCTAAGGAAGTTTTCCTTTTCTTTGGACGAAAAATTCATTTTCCATTTTTTTGAGTGCCCAAAATGAGTTTTTTTGTGAAGGACCTACCATATATTTGTTACAAAATTGTACCAAATCAATTCTCTAAAATACTAGGACATAGTTAATGCACAATTGACCAAATGGTTGGTTGTAAAAAGTTTTGATCACCCACTCGTGAAAAAGACAAATTTCCACCGATTCAGTAGGAAGCGGGTCAAATTTGAACTGCAGCTACCTCGTAGTTTGCTCTTTATTTTTTCCAAAAATCATTTCTAGGTACATAAGTATCTATTTAATCAGAGAAACATCAAAAAAATTCCAAGATTCAACCACTAGCTAGGAACGGTCAAGCCCGCTGTTTTGACCGCATTTTGAAAAGGGCAATAAAATTAAAAAAAATAAAAAATTGGAAAACCTTCGCATTGTGTCATTATATGTGACCAAGTTTCCTGGAAAAATAATAAACTTGTAATACGGAAATTATTTTTAAAAAGTGTTCTAAAAAATGAGCTATCATGCGTGAAGATTCATGGCTTTCAAGCCAAATGATCAATCTTATGGCCACACTCATGGCATAGTTTGTTCAAATGATCTCATATTGTGCACAAGGGTGCATCTTGGAATTCCAAACAATGTTGCCTAAGGGAGTTTTCATTTTCTTTGCACAGAAAATTCATTTTCCATTTTCCGAGTGCTTGAAATGAGTTTTTTTTCGTGAAGGACCTACCATATATTTGTTGCAAAATTGGACCAAATCAATTTTATAAAATACTAGGGCATATTTAATGCATACTTGACAAAATGGTTGGGTGTCAAAAGTTTTGATCCACTTCTGGTGAAAAAGACAAATTCCCGTCGATTTAGTAGGAAGCGGGTCAAATTTGAACTGCAGCTGCCTCATATTTTGCTATTTATTTTTTCCAAAAATCATTTCTAGTTACATAAGTACCTATTTAATCATAAATACATGGTTTGGTGGAGATACGCCGAGGTTTGGACGGTGGCCGAGGGCCCCAACTCTAGAGCGCGTAAACTTGCATGCCTGCCGCGTGGTCACCGCGTGACCGTGGCGTTGCCATGTGTTTTGGGCGGCTTAGGCATGTCTAGTGGGTTAGGCACTCCCCAGGTAGGTGCTAGGAAGAAAATCACAACATAAGATTCTCACTAGGAGACCGGTCGATGCTCAAACATGAATAAGCAGCCAAGTGTTTGATTAGCGGTACGGGAAATGCACATGGCTAATGGGCGTGAGTTTTGGCTGAGGATGATTAGTTACTAAGAAGACCGTCTTCACAAATTTTCAGCTCAAAAGGAGGAGCCTAGGTGGTACTTGCTTTGCAAAGTACAACATTGGACATAAATACGCATGTTGAAGCTGGGCTCAAAATAATGAATGGATTGAGCTGGCATTTGGTGGAGGATGGTTATTTGGGCAGAGGAAAGCACTGTAGAAAATGGATACCATTTGGACATGCCAAAGTGGTACTTCCTTCACAAAGTGTTTTTCTAAACAGAATAGGAAAGTGAATATTTTTGTATTACTTTTGAACTAGACAAGGAAGGTTTTTGCATATTTGACGAAGATATGACCCAAAGAATTTATGAGATTTTTTGGGAATTTTGGGAATGACAGAAATATAGGTTGCTTCACAACCTAGGGCAAAAACTGCCACATGGACATGACACATAGGCAAAATTGATGAGGTGGTGCCTAGTCATAGCAACCCACCATAATTTACAAGGCTATGACCATCTGTATTGGTCAAATAAGGCAGCGGACTAGCGTTGTTTGCTTTATGACCATTTCGTGTAAGGAAATTACGACCTTTGTGACCAAAATGGTCGCAATGGTTTAGGGTTTGGAGACCCCCTAACAGCTTTTGACCAATTGGTCTGAAATTATCATAGATCTATGATCAATTCTTCCAGGGTCACTGACAGAAGGTCACTAGTTAATATATTTCTTGTAGTGATACTTCAAGCATACTAACAAAGCAATCATGTCTTTTCAAAATAACATGGCCAAAGAAAGTTATCTATACAAAATCGTATGGTCTGGCTATGCTCCATCTTCACCACATAAAGTATTTAAATCATGCACAACCCCGATGACAGGCCAAACAATTGTTTCATACTTTTAATGTTCTCAAGCCTTTTCAACTTTCACGCAATACATGAGCGCGTGAGCCATGGATATAGCACTATAGGTGGAATAGAATATGATGGTGGATGTTGTGTGGAGAAGACAAAAAGGAAGAAAGTCTCACATTGACGCGGCTAATCAATGGGCTATGGATATGCCCATCAATTGATGTCAATGCGAGGAGTAGGGATTGCCATGCAACAGATTCACTAAGAGCTATAAGTGTAAGAAAGCTCAAACTGAAAATTAAGTGGGTGTGCATCCAACTTGCTTGCTCATGAAGAGCTCAGGCATTTGAGGAAGCCCATCATCGGAATATACAAGCCAATTTCTATAATGAAAATTCCCACTAGTATATGAAAGTGATAACTCAAGAGACTCTCTATATGAAGAACATGGTGCTACTTTGAAGCACAAGTGTGGTAAAAGGATAGTAGCATTGCCCATTCTCTCTTTTTCTCTCATTTTTTTGGTGGGCTTCTTTGGCCTCTCTTTTTTGTGGGCTTCTTTGGCCTATTTTATTATTTGTAAAGTTTGGAGACTCATCCAAACTTGTGAGGGAATCATAGCTTCCATCATCCTTTCTTCACATGGGAAAATGTTCTAATAATGATGATCATCACACTATTATTTACTTACAACTCAATATTACATCTCGATACTAGAACAAAACATGACTCTATATGAATGCCTCTGGCAATGTACCAGGATGTGCAATGATCTAGCATAGCAAAGATATCAAAAAATGGACAAGCTATGAAAATATCATGCTACCTATCTTATGATCATGCAAAGCAAAATGACAGTGAATGCTCAAGTCATGTATATGAAGATGATGGAAGTTGCATGGCAATATATCTTGGAATGGCTATGGAAATGTTATAATAGGTAGGTATGGTGGCTGTTTTGAGGAAGATATAAGGAGGCTTATGTGTGATAGAGCGTATCATATCACGGGGTTTGGATGCACCAGTGAAGTTTGCACCGACTCTCAAGGTGAGAAAGGGCAATGCACGGTACCGAGGAGGCTAGCAATGATGGAAGGGTGAGAGTGCGTATAATCCATGGACTCAATATTAGTCATAAAGAACTCACATACTTATTTCAAAAGTCTAGAAGCTATCTAAACAAAACATTAGACGCATGCTCCTAGGGGGATAGATTGGTATGAAAAGACCATCGCTCGTCCCCGACAGCCACTCATAAGGAAGACAAGCAATAAATAAATCATGCTCCGACTTCATCACATAACGGTTCACCATACGTGCATGCTACGGGAATCACAAGCTTCAACACAAGTATTTCTTCAATCCACAATTACCCACTAGCATGACTATAATATCACCATCTTTATATCGCAAAACTATTGCAAGGAATCAAACATATCATTTTCAGTGATCTACAAGTTTTATGTAGGATTTTATGACTAACCATGTGAATGACCAATTCATGTCAACTCTCTAAATAGATATAAGTGAAGCAAGAGAGTTTAATTATTTCTACAAAAGATATGCCCACGCTCTAACAAATATAAGTGAAGCAAAAGAGCATTCTACAAATGACGGTTTTCTATGTGTAGGGAAACAGGCAATCCAAACTTCAAAAGATATAAGTGAAGCACATGAAGTGTTCTAAAAGCCATACACAAAAGATATAAGTGGAGTGCATGAAGCATTCTATAAATAAGCCAAGGACTATCTCATACCAGCATGGTGAATTATTAAAAGGGGAATAAAAAGCACACGACGCTCCAAGATTTACGCATATCATGTGACGAAGTAAAATTACCGATGATTGTTAGAAGAAAGAGGGGATGCCTTCCGGGGCATCCCCAAGCTTAGTTGATTGGGAGTCCTTGAATATTACCTTGGGGTGCCTCGCGCTTCCCCAAGTTTAGGCTCTTGCCACTCCTTATTCCTTCATCCATCGTGATCTCACCCAAAACATGAAAACTTCAATCACACAAAACTTCACAAAACCCTTGTGAGATCTCTTTGTATAATAAAGCAAATCACCACTTTAAGTACTATTGAAAACTAATTCATATTTTATTTTTGCATTGTAGCTACCGTATTATAACTTCTCCATGGCTTATACCACCGATAAAATCGATAGTTTCATCAAAACGAGCAAAATAATGCACCAAAAACAGAATTTGTTAAAAATAGGACATTGTGTAGTAATCTGAACATCAACCATACTTATGTAATTCAAAAAATTCTGAAAATTTAGGAAAAAATAAACAATTTGTATAGAAGTACTGTGCAAACATTTTTAGAAGCGTTTGACTTTCCAGTAAAAAATGTAAAATCACACACTACAACCAAAGTTTCTATTTTTGCACTTCACAAACCAAACAAGCAATCTAATCATCGTAAAGGCAAATCTTGGCACATTATTTTTATAATGCAATGTATTTATACAAAGGGATAATTATTTTTGTTGAAAAGTTTCTGTAATTCAAGATTTTCAAAGTTTCCATGGGCAAGAACAAAGTTCAAGGAGCTCCCCCATTTCAACAGTGCTCGTCTTTCTTTGTTTCACTTTTATTTTTGAAAAAGTTTTAGGTTCCCCACTTTATTTTTTTGTTTTAAACTTTATACAAGCACTCAATAGAAATAAATGACTCTCTAAAACTTCCGGGTTGTCTCCCTAGTAGCGCTTTCTTTAAAGCCATTAAGCTAGGCATAAAGTGCTCAAGTAATGGATCCACCCGGATCCCAAGGTATATCAAAGCCAATTTTAATTAACAATTATTTGTAATTTAGTAGTGAGCACAAAGTAATATATATCATGCAACAACAAAGTCTAAATCTCTTCCTATGCATCGGCATGTCATATAAGAATAATTCATGCACACAAAGTAAAGGCCAATGCATAGTATAAACAGTTTCTTGCAATTTTATTGTATTGGAATCATAGAGAAGCGGAGATGTAGTTCAACTCTCATAATAGTTGCAAGTAGGAGCAGAAAGCACATGCATATTATATTCATCAAAATCATCGTGTGCAATAGTAGAACACAACCCATCAATATAGTCCGTAACAAGTGCAAACATCTCCGATATAGTGTAGTTGGGACAATTCAAAAATATAATAGGACTATCATGTGTGGGTGAAATAGCAACAATCTCATTCTTAACATAATGAACTATAGCAAGTTCATCTCCATAAGCATAATTCAGGTTGGCATCTTGCCCATAAGCATAGCAATTATCAAGTTCATCAAAAAGGGCTATTTCAAACGAATCGAAGGGATCATAGCAATTATCATAGCAATCATCCTTCGGTAAGAACGAAGGGAATTTAAACAATGTATGAGTTGAAGAGTTACTCTCATTAGAAGGTGGGCACGGGTAGCTAATCCACTCTTCCTCCTTTTGTTCTTCGCTCTCCTCGTCATCTCTTTTCATCTAATGAGCTCACAGTGTCATCAATTTCTTCTCCCACAGATTCCTGCAAAATATTAGTCTCTTCTTGGACAGCAGAGACTTCCTCAATAAACGCATAAATATCGGCATTGTATTCATAATTCTCATAGCAATATTTGGGTATAGCTAAATTTTCAGGTCTGTAAACAGCATCATAAAGATATTCGCACTCTTTAAACAAAGATTCAATTTCATCAACACCTATAAAAGCGATGAATTCTTCTGTTTGTTCCACATCATAGTAATCATATGTACCATTAGCATAAGAAGCCAAGGTTTTATCATCATTAAATTTGCATGAAAAGAGAAGGTGTGGAGCCTTCAGCCTAGCACAACAAGTATAATTATATCTCAAGCATAGTTGCCGAGCATACCAACGCAACATATAAATTTGATCCCATAATAGTTTCCCTTTTTGAGTCAAGCGATAATCCCTAAAGTATTCACGTTGATCCAACGTTACTCCCATTATATAGTTGAATGGGGTTTTCTCAGGATTATCAAAGTAGTGCACAATATATTTCACATAACAAGCATCGAGGGTTTTAGGAGGTTCCCCATCTCCATGAGTAGCAAGTACACCTAATTTTTTTTCATATTTCGTGTTCCATATCCATAACTAAAGATAGAGAACAACTTAGAACAGCAAATAAAATCTACTTAGCGATAAAGCAAACAAGCACACATGAGAATATTCACCCCATGCTATTGCTCCCTGGAAACGGCACCAAAAAAAGGTCTTGATAACCCACAAGTTTAGGGGACCAATTGTAGCCTCTTTTGATAAGTAAGAGTGTCGAACCCAACGAGGAGCTAAAGGTATAACAAATATTCCCTCAAGTTCTATCGACCACCGATACAACTCTACGCACGCTTTACGTTCGCTTTACCTAGAACAACTATGAAACTAGAAGTACTTTGTAGGTGTTGTAGGCTAGGTTTGCAAGATAATAAAGATCATGTAAATAAAAGCTAGGGGCTATTTAGATAAATAAATAACTAAATTAGTTTTAGTAGAGAGCTTTTTGTCACAAGAAAGTTATTTGTTCCTAGGCAATCGATAACTAGACCGGTAATCATTATTGCAATTTTATATGAGGGAGAGGCATAAGCTAACATACTTTCTGTTCTTGGATCGTATGCACTTATGATTGGAACTCTAGCAAGAATCCGCAACTACTAAAGATCATTAAGGTAAAGCCCAACCATAGCATTAAACTATCAAGTCCTCTTTATTCCCATACGCAAACAACCTACTTACTCGGGTATGTGCTTCTGTCACTCACGCCACCCACCATAAGCAAATCATGAACATATTGAAAACCCTACAACGGGGATCCCCACGCTTGCGTGACACAGAGAGCACCATACGATAGCACCAACAATAAAACATGCAACTCAAACCAATCATGATCATCAATGAACCCATAGGACAAAATGGATCTACTCAAACATCATAGGATAGCCATACATCATTGGGAAATAATATATAGCGTTGAGCACCTTGTTTAAGTAGAGATTACATCGGGTAAAAGAGAGGTTACACCGCTGCATAGTGGGGGAATAATTGGTGATGACGGCGGTGAAGTTTTTGATGTAGATCGTTGTCGCGATGATTGCCCCGGCGGTGTTTCGGTGCCATCGAGAGAGAGAGGGGGAGAGGGGCCCCTTCTTCTTCTTCTTCATTGACCTTCCCCCTAGATGGGAGAAGGGTTTCCCCTCTGGTCCTTGGTTTCCATGGCGGCAGAGGGGAGGGAGCCCCGCCGAGATTGGATCTCTCTCTCTCTCTCTGTGCTCCCAGATTCTTGCGTTTCACCGTTTCTTAAATTCCCGGAGATTCATAACTCCGATTGGGCTGAAATGTTAACACGATATTTATCCGGATATTAGCATCCTTGTGTTGAAAGGACACCTCCAGCCGACTTACAGGGTGGCCACAAGGGTGGGGGCCGTGCCCACCCCCCTGGGGCGCACCCTTCGTTTTTGTGGGGCCCTTGGGCATCGTCTTGTGTTGATGCCTTTTCCCAAAAACTACATATATTCCAAAAATAATCTCCGTAAGTTTTCATCCCGTTTGGACTCCATTTGATATGGAATTTCTGCGAAACAAAAAACATGCAACAAACATGAACTAGCATTGGGCACTAGATCAATATGTTAGTCCCAAAAATATTATAAAAAGTTGACAAAAGTATGTAAAAGTTGTAGAATATTGGCATGGAACAATCAAAAATTATAGATATGACGGAGACATATCAGTCCCTGGTGGGTTGGGCCTTTGGCTAGCTATGTAAGTTTTTTCTACCTTTTCTTTATTTCTGTTTTCTATTTTGTTTTATTCTGTTTTTATTTGATTCAGCATCAAATCGTTTTATAAAACTCTAAAAATTTATATATGGCCTATTAGAATAGTTTCAGGGCCACTCACAAACTTTCAGGATTATTGGAGTTATATTTATTTTATAGTAAATATAAATCCAATTCAAATACATATTAATTTAATTCAAAGACCCACAAAAATTCCTTTAAAATGTTCCTAAGTTTTGGTTTAATATATAGTTCTTGCCAAAATTCTCTGAACATGTTTTTAAAACATTTTGGGTTCATTGAATGCATTTTTAGGGTTATGTGCCCTTCTTTTAGTAAAATTTTGAGGTTTACAAATTTCCTCAATTCAAGTTTCTTGAATTTAAATATGATGCATGACTACCTCTAATGCAACTATTTACAAGCAATTATTCTAGGGTTGTGACACATCAGGCACTTCAACATCTTTGCACAGACGGCTTGCATGGTCTTCACCGTATCAGGAGCCAACTCGTCCATCTTCATGGTCAACATCCTGGTTTCCTCCAAAGCAGCTACCATCTCAACCCTCCTCTCTGCTTGGTCTTCTTTTCTTTCAGCTTGGTCTTTTTGCTCTTCGAGGTTGATCTTTCTTCTCTGTTGCCACCATGAAGATGTCAAACCTCTCCATCTTCTTTTCCTCCTTGATGTTATGGCGCTTAACACATGCCTCCGCCTTCTTGTCCATGATGCCCTCAAACTTTTGTGTCATATTGGTCGCTGCTTCTTCTGGCTTCTCCTTCTCCTCCTCCCACTTCCTTGGTTGACTCTTATTTTTTGGTCAGGTGCATCACCATCTTTGTCTTCGTTGACAATGTAGGCAGTTTTGGCAGTATGGGCAATGGATAATGGGCAATGGATAAGAGTCACTTGGTTTGCCCATTCAACTTCGACCAACAATGCATGCAGATGAAGTTATTCTTCTCCATGTTCATGTACAATGTGCATGCACGGGGAGGCTACTAAAATAGGAAATAGTCAACAATTTGCACATCTGGTCAAATGTCCATGCCATATACCATATCCATCCAAATGACCAACACATAAAGTATATTCAACCAACTGGCAACGCATAGAACAACTTTCTTGCTTAGAGGTTATTTCACCACCAGGCCATCGTTTTATGAGTGAATTGAGATGGCCGCAATTAATACTCGAAGTTGTCTTACATCTCTACGACATTCGGTCGTCATGTGAATGTTCTCGCAAACGTAGTATGCACATAAATTAGTCCCCTGTTGCTGCCTCATGCACTTTGCGATAATATAATTCAATGAGGTAATAATCAAGCATGATAATGGTATTGAAACAAGAATTACACAGATGCGTGGACCTAGCTAGTACTACTTAATTACCTTAGTATGTCGCCATTTCAGCTGCGGTTTCCATTCACCGACAACCTCTTTGATGAACTGTTTCCAAACCCTGCCCGACAAAGAAAATGAATAAATGAGTTATTAATTACTTGATATCAGGAAGTGAATGAAAGAGGTCGATATAGTGCGATAATGATTGCAATTACCCGTCGAGCATCAAAACCACACTGGTGTATTCTCGAGGGTCTTTACCTAGTGAGTCTGGGGTTTCAATAATTCCCTTGTCAACTCTAATGATTAGCAGGATCCAGTGGAACCTGCGCACATGTTTATATAAGAAGGCATGCATAACTCATCAACTACACTTAGCATCGAGTAAGAAAAATATAATTTGTAGTACAAGACAGTAACACTCACTTGAAGTTGTAAGGAAAATATTATTTCTGTTCTGGTATTTAGTTCCTTCATAAACCTTAGCAAGTTATCCTCTGAGTCTTTGGCATGGTTTTTCATCATAATTTCATTAATGATATATGGTCAATGAGCCCAATGTCATAGATTCCATCTCTTTTGCATTCGAAAATCTTCATTCTACATAAATAGCATACAAAAGAATATAGTGGGGATAATTACAAGCAATGAATGAGCTAAGCTAGAGACTTAAATTACAGAAAGAAATCACTTACAGACAATAGCAACTGACGATAGATTTGTCGAGTGCGACTTGATTGTATAAGCGAAAATTTTCTAGAAAGTCAAACAGTATCTCGTTTTCATGAAGTAATGCTCTTTCTTGACTTTCACCATGAGCATCTCTCGCCCGTTCTTTACTTCTTTCATGTACCAGTCATGCAATCTTCGCATTTGTGTTGATAGATGCGGGACCTGCTCAGGTCTGACCAGAGGGTTCCCGAGGACATATTTCCATGCTAATTCAGCCATGGGAGCTTCCTTGGTTCCTACGAGTTTATCAACACTGATACCATAGTCTTTAGCGGCATCAGTTACCTTATCGGTAATCACCTTGAGCGCGCGGGGGGGGGGGGGGGGGGGGGGGGGGTCGATTGCATTGCCTGTTCTCCAAGCTGGGGAACTGTTTTCCCGCTTTTGTTACTACTTGTACGTTTCGACTGCTGCATTTGTTCATGATATGACATCCTAATAGAGCGCTCATAGTCTGATGGTCTATTTTGCACATGTGCTGGGGCTCTCTCTAGAAGTTCCACAAAATGCTCTACAGGTTTCACAGGTATTATCTCCTTTTGGCGGCGGGGGCGGTTTCGGTGCAAAATGGGACTTCACTTTGGATATAAATTATTTCATTCTGAGCTACCATTAATTTTCTATGAATTCTTGAACTCCAAACCTAACATTGAACTTTCAAAGTGCATTTAGTTGTTTTGAGCTAAACATCAAGGTTATGTTACTTTTGTCATGCATGAAACCAACACCAATGGATAGATTGGATTTATCTAATCATTTTTCATATATAAATCTTTTCCATCTGATCTATGGTTGAATTACTATGAATTTTTTTAGTTTAAACCATTTTCTAGATTTTTCTGGTTATTTAGAAATAAAGAAAATCCAGTAAATGATTTACTGCATCAGCATGACATCATGCTGACGTTAGTGGGTCAACGGAACGGCCCAGGTCAAACTAACCAATGGGACCCGCGTGTCAGTCTCACAGTGAGTCAAATGCGGTCCAACCCACCGGACTTAAGCCGCCGGCGGGGGCATATGCGGCGGCGACCTACGGGTTTAGCCTACGGGCCACCAATAGAGGCGCGGGTGGGCTTGTGGCAGAGCTCTCGCCGGTGCACATCGGATGGGGGATGGCCGGACAAGTGGTGGACAAACACTATTAGGAAAAAGGCTACTAGCAGCGCGGGTAAAATGGCAACTAGCAGCGCGGGTATGCGCGCTACTAGTATCGCGCTACAGCTAATAGTTAGTAGTAGCGTGGGTGCACCCGCACTACTACTATTTGAACCCGCGCTACTACTATCAAAATAGTAGTAGCGCTTCTAGTATACTAGGCGCTACTACTATGCTAGATAGTAGTAGCATCTAGTTTTCCCTAGTGCTACTACTAACAAATAATAAATTAAAAAATAAAAATTACGTGCATTATTCATAGATAGAAATCAGGGACACGTCCAGTGCAAAATAAATTAAACACACACAACCGAAGGTGGCCACATTCCCTTGTGTTCCACCACCAGCCTAAACAGACCACTTCTCTACATGTATCTACCAAAGCTCGGAGTTCAGACTCCGGAGGACCCGAATCCTCCCTCACCCCGAAAGATGGCGTCGATGTCCTCCACCTCGGCGACATCCAGCATCATGATCACATGGACGATCATCCATGCGGCGCGGTCGCTGGGCTTCACGTCGAAGTCCACCTCTAAGTGGTTGAAGAGCACGACGCCCACCAGGCTGTCGTAGTCAGTGTTAATCACCCATACGGCCATGTCGGGAAAGTGAAAACTTGTTAGTACGCATCAGAGTTCAAATCCGTTAGGGTGTTTTCTTTCTTTTTAGCACATGCACATGCATCAATAGTAACAGCCGGAGGCTAGTCCTTACTTCTTGCACGAGACATGAAGAAGGCCAGGTCCCCTCTTTGTTGCATGAATGAATCAAAGGAAGACACTGCCACAAGAGATGAAGAAGGTCAGGTCCCCTCCTTCTGTAAATAGCTCAAGTGCCTGAAGTTGCAAGGAATCTTAATACAATGAACTCGTAGTAATGCATAATAACAAGAAAAAAGAAAAAAAAATCATGAATCCTAAAGAAAAATATCATTATGTGAGTCAAGGTAATGTGGGTAACAATATTTATTAATAAGAAAAATGGGATGAGATTTCTCAAGTGACATTTGTTTCACCAACAATGATTAATGACAAGGCATGTAAGATTTACCTGCGCAGCATCAGATACCCTCTGGACCTTGCAAGTAAATCTGAAAAGAGAGCAATTTGACATAAGTACAATTATGGTACTGGCTGCCAAAAGAGCATCAAACAAACGGTGACAATAGAACAAACAAGCAACATTGGTAGAATCATCAGAATTGTGTTGGTGCTCCCTCAGCCAATAAATATGCATCTTCGTCGTCGGCATATGTGAGATGACTTTGCTGCTTGATAAGGTCTGTAGCTCGCAAACCAAGCCGCAACACTCTCGCACCACCATGCTAAACCACTGTTGCATCAGAGAGAGTTCTATCAAATCATAACTTTTTGAGAATTGAGAAGCATAATCAATCAGCCATGTGGTCTAAAGTAGTAACATATAGAGATCACGGTTGCAGTTTCCACATAATCCGACAAAAGATTGGACAAAATCACAATTCCATATAAAAAATTTCTCGCCATTTTACTACTTTTCTTGTACTCCCAAATATGTTGTATTCGGCAAAAGATTGGACAGAACCACAATCAATTATTCTTGAAAGCTACGCCCCATAATCTATCCAGAAAAATGTCCCCACCACAGGATAGTACCCACATCAGCAGCAACCTGGCACAATTCATTTGCCACTGCCACCAGACAAGGAATAAGCAATGAATATATATGTTCAATGCATCAGGTAGGCAGGCTCATGCTCATTGCTTTTCAAGTATATTCACAATCTTTCATATGGCGTTTTAAGCTCTTCCTATTGGTGTTCAACTTGGCAATTTAGTTCTACAACCACACTAACTGTCAATCATTGGGATTTATCATATGATAAAATTAGGCCTACATATTACCGTGTAATTATCTTTTCATTGAGAAGTCCCTATCTATCAGTGATGTATGTGTACGAGAAATGACTCTCAAAATAAAATGCGAATGACCGGACCCTCCAATTGGTCACAGGGTTGATGGTCGGCTAGGTGATGTATACAGTATGCAACATATAGTTTCAGCAGTGGAAAAAATTTAATACAGGGTTGATGGTCGCAGGAACTAGCAGTCCTGGGGACATCTTTTGTTTGGAAAAATTAATAATCTATAATTACTAAACACTTATTGAATCATTTAGATCATTATTGAGATCCCAATACAAAATGAACCTGTCACTCAACACTTTCTATCCAGGGCGAATCTGGTATACCACTATTCGGTCCCAATGGAATCCGTACATCCATTGTTCACTAGTGGAAATTACACATTAGAAAACGTAGCTAACCTCAAATCCCTGATCTTCTAGCTTCGACACCAGTCCTATCTAGATGGTTCGATGGGTCAATGGATCGAGGAAAGAAACGGGGGCGAGGGGAGAGATGGATCGATGGGTCAGTACCTGCGGCGAGATTCGGATGGGACTGACTGGGGACAGGGCGCGGAGCCGCGGATCCCCGCTGCACCTCCAGCTCCTCCAGCCGGCGGCTTCCTCAGCTCGCTCCCAGCGCCGGCTTCGGCAGCACTGCTCCTCCCATGCGCTTGCTGCCTGTTGGTCTGCACCGTTCGCGCCGCCACTAGGATCGCCCTCGGGGCCGCCGCACCGCCCTGCCTCCATGCCGCGGTGGGGGGGCAGCCCGGGCTGGCCGCCAAGATGGGCCTGGTCGGCCGGGTGGTGGAGGAAGGCTACACGCGTGTGCGGCCACATGGCGGAGGATCTCGGCATGGATCGGAGAAAGGGAGAGATCCCATCGGCAAAGGAGAGGAGAGGAGAGGAGGTGGAGGGGATGTGAATCGGGGGTGGGTGGGGTGCGGGAGTGGATGGACTGGGACGGTTGACAGGATGGGGATGGGACTGAAAGGCTAGCGGTAGCGCAGGGTATCTCACCGGCGCTACAGATATCGACTTAGCAATAGCGATGTTTAAAACCCACGGTAGGGCACGGTCGAGAATATTTACTAATAGCATGTTATTTTTTGCCACGCGCTAGTAAATAGTACTAGTAGCGGGGGTCATTATAGCTCGCTACTAATAAATAGTAGTAGTGTGGGTAAATAAAGAGCGCTACTAGTAACCGTCTGTGTATAAGCTTTTTCCTAGTAGTGAAAGACGACGGCCACGAGCTCGGCAGTGGCGGCCAGCGTTCGGGCATGTGCGGGAACGCGGCTGCGATGGCCTATGCGATGCGGGGCCGGCACCTACGGCGTTGCTACTTCTTGAGCTTTGCGTTGATTTTTCCCTTGAAGCGGAAATGGTGATGCAACAAAGTAGAGATAAGTATTTCTCCCAGTTAAGAACCAAGGTATCAATTCAGTAGGAGGCACAAGCAACTCTCCAATATATGCACCTGCACAAACTAACAAACACTTGAACACAACGCGAAAACGGGGTTGTCAATCCCTTGACGGTCACGAACAAGAGTGAGATCTAATAGAGATAGGTATAAAATATAAATAAAAGAGAAAACTAAAGTAAATATAAATAAATTACAGCAAGGTATTTTTGGATTTTTTGGTTTATAGATCTGAAAATATATGATGGAAAATAGACCCCGGGGCCATAGGTTTCACTAGAGGCTTCTCTCTTGAATAAAGCATACGGTGGGTAAACAAATTACTGTTGAGCAATTCATAGAAAATCGCATAATAATGACGATATATAAGGCAATGATCATGAATATAGGCATCACGTCCGTGACAAGTAGACCGACTCCTGCCTGCATCTACTACTATTACTCCACACATCGACTGCTATCCAGCATGCATCTAGAGTATTAAGTTCATAAGAACGGAGTAACACCTTAAGTAAGATGACATGATGTAGAGGGATAACCTCAAGCAATATGATATAAACCTCAGTTTTTGTACTTGATGGCTACAATACAATACGTGCCTCGCTAGCCCTTCTATCACTGCGTGAGGACACAACAAGACTAAACCCAAAACTAAGCACCTCTCCCATTGCAAGAAAAACCAATCTAGTTCACGAAACCAAACCGATAGTTCGAAGAGAAATACAAAGATATCTTAATCATGCATAAAAGAGTTCAGATAAGACTGAAATAATATTCATAGATAATATGATCATAAATCCACAATTCATTGGATCTCAACAAATGCACTGCAAAAGAAGATTACGTCGAATAGAACTCCAAGAACATCGAGGAGAACATTGTATTGAAGATCAAAGAGAGAGAGAGAGAATAAGTCATCTAGCTACTAACTATGGACCCTTAGATCCATGGTAAACTACCCACACTTCATCGGATGGGCAGCGAGGTTGATGTAGAGGCCCTCCATGATCGAATCCCCTCTGGCGGAGTGCCTGAAAAGGTCCCAAGATGGGATCTCATGGGAACAGAAGCTTGTGGTGCCAGAAAACTATTTTTAGTGTGCCCTCTGGTATAGGGGGAATATTTGAGGATTTATAGTGCAGAGATTAGGTCAAGACGGTCCATGACGGGCCTAAAAGCCAGGGGCGCCCCACTAGGGCGCACCCCCACGGCTTGTGTTCGCCTCGTGGGTCTTCTGGCCTCCTCTCCAAGTTTTTTGGGTTTCTTCTGGTCCAAGAGAAATCACTGTAAAGTTTTATTCCGTTTGGACTTCTGTTTGATATTCCTTTGATGAAAAATTCAAAAATAAGGAAAAAAACTAAAACATGCACTGGGTCTAGGTTAATAGCTTAGTCCCCAAAAAATATAAAATAGCATATTAATGCATATAAAACATCCAAAACAGATAATATAATAGCATGGAACAATCAAAAGTTATAGATACATTGGAGACGTACCAGGCATCTACGTGGCGCGGTGAACACGGTGGACGCACGCCCAGGACCAAATGATCACCGGAGCATCAGCGGCGGCGAGCACAGGCGGCGGCTGGTTCAGGCGCAGGTGGTGCAATGGCTACGACGTGCGATAGAGGAAACAGAGGGGGGTTCGTGGGAGAGCCTCACGGCGATTCCAACGGTGCGCACAACGAGCTTGGAGGAGGACCAGAGTGAACAGGGTGGCGAACGATGACCTCGGCGGTCGGAGATTGAAGATGAATGGCCTAGCAGCGTGGTTCGATCTGTTCTCCCGGGCGGTGGCTCGCCCTAGGACACAACTTATATACGCGGGACCTTTAGTCCTGGCTCTAGCCACGAACCAGGACTAAAGGTCCTTTAGTACTGGCTCCAGCCACGAACCGGGCCTAAAGGCCAACCTTTAGTCCTGGCTCCAGCCATGAACTTGGACTAAAGGTCCTTTTCGGCGGCCCAAATTCCGCGCAGGAGAAGGAACCTTTAGTCTCGGCTGGTGGTTGCAACCGGGACTAAAGGTGTCTTTTTAAAGTGATTCTTTTTGTGTAGAAAACTTTAGATAAAACTCTTAGAATATTTAGAGTTCTTGAGTGAATTTTTTTCTTTAGGTCACAAAAATTATAAACTTTCTGTTAGTGCGAGTAGTTTTCAAATTTGAATAGTTTAAATTTGAATTCTTTGAAATTTGTGTGAATCACTAGTTTGTGAATAACTTCAGTTTAAAAATAGAATTTTGAGTGATTCTTTTTCCTACTATTTAAAATCAGTGTGTTTATTAGTATGTCCAATTTGGGAATTTTTAGGATATTTTAAATAGGTGTTTTAATCAAAAACAGATTTTGTTTAGCTCTTTTAGTTTTATACCTTTTCCATTTGTTTTAATTATTTTAGTTTATTTTTCTTGTTATTCTTTTGCCAAATTATATTATGTTTCTGTTAGTCAACATGAGGAGTTTTAAATTTCATTTTGATGAAATTACGTTATTCTTTTGCCAAATTATATTATGTTTCTGTTAGTCAAAACCCTCAATTACCATTTCTAGATATTTCAAGCTTTTGAAATATTTATGAAGGAAATATTCACCATAAGTTCCAAGAAAATTCTAGCATGTCACAAATGTCATATTTGATGATCTTGCCGAGTTTCATGTCTTCGAGAACAAGATAACATCATCAAATTCCCCCAAAACCATCTATGTCCATTTTCTAGTTTGAGCAACTTTACATTGCTAAACATGTCCAAATGAGCTCAAAGTTGGCACACCTACTAAAATGGTCTAAATATTCATCTAGGCCAAGTGGTGAATCAAGGAGAACAAATTATCTTGGTCAAAGTATGCCAAAACCAATTCTACCCATTTCTAGGGTTTAACAAACTTACATTGGCAACTTTCTCCCATTGATCTGAAATTTTTACTACATTGCCAGATGGTCATGAGGATCACCCCCATCAAGTGGCACAAGTTGGAGAACAAGTTAACTTGATCAAAGCATGTCAAAACCATTTCTGTCCATTTCTAGGGTTTGAAATATTTACATTGCCAAGTTTCTTCAAATGAGCTAAAATTTGAACCCTAGCTCAAATTGATACCAATCTCATTCCTATTAAATTCCAAAACCATTGGATTCCTCTAAGTACCTCTATTCATCATCAAACATCTTCTACCAAAATCTTGTGGTCAATGATTGGGGTACCAAATGGATTCTCCTTTAGCTCAATTTTTTACCAGAGCTCACCCTAGTCATATTCTACCTCCAGTAACTCTCCATCTTCCATAGCTCAATAATTGAGGGGTGAAAACCCTCACTTTACCTCTCTAGACAGCCACTATAATTAAAATACTAAAAGGATGGAAATAATTGAGAATTCATAACTTAATAAATAATTATTCAAAAATCATGTTTCGAATGTCAAAATGACCTAGCTTTTTGGTTGGATTCTGACACTCTGGAGTCCACCTAGGAACACCTAAAACACATATATACCCTAACTCTTACAAATATTCCCTCTGGTTTGTCCGATGTGGGACTTTCCAGCTATAAGTCCGGAAACTCACTAGAGAGAAAGTGATGTCGGTGAAGCCAGTCACATCCCAGAGTGAGATCTTGGGGTATAAAACTTTTCTTCGCGTGTGTCCCTTGCTTATTATTGCACCGTAACCATGGAGAATATTCATCATTTAACAGGATGCTTGGGTCAGTCTTCACTATGAAGGGAGGAATTTCATCAAACTTTTCATAATCTTCTGAAATGTGTGTCTTGTTCTCCACTCCCATGATGTTTCTTTTCCCTGAAAGAACTATGTGGCACTTTGGCTCATCGTACGATGTATTCGCTTCCTTATCTTTTCTTTTTCTCGGTTTTGTAGCCATGTCCTTCACATAGAAAACCCGCGCCACATCATTGGCTAGGATGAATGGTTCGTCTGTGTACCCAAGATTGTTGAGATCCATTGTTGTCATTCCATACTATGGGTCTACCTTTACCCCGCCTCCTGTCAGATTGACCCATTTGCACCAAAACCAAAGGACCTTAAAAGAAGGTCCATAGTCAAGTTCCATATATCCTCTATGTAACCATAATATGTGTCATTTTTCCTATTGTTGTTTGTTGCATCAAAGCAGACACCACTATTTTTGTTGGTGCTCTTTTTATCTTGGACGATCGTGTAAAATGTATTCCCCTTTATCTTGTACCCTTTGGAAGTCAATATAGTCGAAGATGGTGACTTGGCCAACAAGTACAGCTCATCTCCAACAGTGGTGTTATTCATGAGATGTGTTTGCAACCAACCGCCGAAAGTTGCCATGTGTGTACGTTTAATCCAGGGGTCAGACTGCTTCGGGTTCTTCTAGTGTACAATATCCATGTGTTCCTTGATATAGGGAGCCACCAAGGTGGAATTGTGAAGAACTGTGTAGTGTGCTTGAGTGAAAGAATGCATGCCATACTTATTACTAAATTCTTTCCTAGCATGCCTTTTCTGCTCAGTCTCCCCTCATGCCGCAAGTGAGGAACACCAATCGACTTAAGGTCAGGAATAAAGTCAACACAAAACTCAATAACCTCCTCTGTTTCATGGCCCTTGGAGATGCTTCCTTCTGGCCTAGCATGGTTATGAAAATATTTATTTAAGACTCCTATGAACCTCTCAAAGTGGGACATATTGTGTAGAAATACAGGACCCAGAAAGGTAATCTCTTCGACTAGGTGAACTAGGACACGCGTCATAATAATGAAGAAGGATGGGGGAACACCAACTCAAAACTGACAAGACATCGGACCAAAACATTCTGTAACCTTGGTAGGATTTCTGGATCGATTAACTTCTGAGAAATTGCATTGAGGAATGCACATAGCTCGACAATGGCAAATCGAACATTTTTCGGTAGAAGCCCCCTCAATGCAACTGGAAGTAATTGCATCATAATCATGTGGAAGTCATGAGACTTTAGGTTTTGGATTTTTTTTCTGCCATATTTATTATTCCCTTTGTATTCGACGAGAAGCCAGACGGGTCTTTCATATTGCTCAGGCATTCAAAAAAGATTTCCTTCTCTTATTTGGTAAGAGCGTAGCTGGCTGGACCTTGATAGTACTTTGGTTGCATGTCATCTTTTTTGTTCATACGCTGTTGGTCCTCCTGTGCCTCCGGTGTATCTTTTGTCTTCCCATACATGCCCAAGAATCCTAGTAGGTTCATGCAAAGATTCTTCGTCACGCGCATCACGTCGATTGCAGTGCAGACCTCTAGGACTTTCCAATAGGGTAGCTCCCAAAATATAGATTTCTTATTCCACATGGGTGTGTGTCCGTCAGCATCATTCGGAATAGTTTGTCCGCCAGGACCTTTTCCAAAGATTACTTTTAAATCCTTGGACATATCAAATATATCATCACCAGTCCGGTGGCCAGGCTTCTTCCGATGATCTACCTCTCCTTTAAAATGCTTGCCTTTCTTTGTTAAGAGATGCCTAATCGGAAGAAATTGACGATGTCCCAGGTACACATTCTTCTTACATATATCCAAATATATACTTTCAGTCTCATCTAAACAGTGCATGCATGCATTGTATCCCTTGTTTGTCTGTCCTGAAAGGTTACTAAGAGCGGGCAATCATTGATGGTTACAAACAACAACGCTCGTAGGTAAAATTCCTCCTGTTTGTGCTCATCCCACACACGTACACCTTTTATATCCCACAATTGTAAAAAGTTCTTCAACTAGTGTCCTTAGGTACACATTAATGTCGTTGTCGGGTTGCTTAGGGCCTTGGATGAGAACTTGCATCAAAATGAACTTCCGCTTCATGCACAACCAAGGAGGCAGGTGATACGTCTCCAACGTATCTATAATTTTTTATTGTTCCATGCTATTATATTATCTATTTTGGATGTTTTATATGCATTCATATGATATTTTATATGATTTTGGGGACTAACCTATTAACTGAGAGCCCAGTGCCAGTTCCTATTTTTTCCTTGTTTTAGATTTTCAAAGAAAAGGAATACCAAATGGAGTCCAAACGGAATGAAACTTTCGATATAATTTTTCTTGGACTAGAAGACATCCAGAGGACTTGGAGTACACGTCAGGGAAGCCACGAGACACCCACAAGAATGGAGGGAGCGCCTAGGGGTGTAGGGCGCGCCCCCAACCCTTGTGGGGCCCTCGTGAATCCACCGACCTATTTCTTCTGCCTATATATTCTCAAATACCCCAAAACCTTCCAGGGGAGCACGAAACCACTTGTCCACCTCCACCACTGTCGGCGTTCTGGGAACGGGGGTCCCCAGACTTGCCTGCCTGCGGCCCACGGCATGGCTCCCCAGCGCCCTAGTGCGGCCCATCTTCACCAGAAAACACTCAAGACCCTCGCGAGGGGCCAAGCCTCGTGAGGCGGACGACACACGACCTCCTTAGGTGCAGCCTCGCTAGGCTGGCTCATGAGGAGCAGAGAGATCAAGGTGAGGGGCACCTCATGAGTTTCCCGTGACGTGAGCCATGACGACCAACGCCAGGCAGGTGCCAGCGGGTGCAAAGCACCAGTTGCCTCTTTGGTGCTAAAGGAGCAGGCGCAGGCGAGGAGTCCCGAGGCATCAGGCAAAGGTTTCCATATCGATGCAACAAGACCAAGACCAGCAGGACGGCAGGACGGAGGTCATCGCGGAGCCCATGACGGTGTCACCACCAGAGTCTTTGGCAGGCGAAGACCACCTTTTGTCAGGATAGCTTGTACTAGTTGTCTCCCTTCAAATTGGCCGTTGTGGGATCGCTTCCCGACTAATATTTGGGAAGAGGACTAGGGACTCTATAAATAGGACTAGCCATCACCATAGGGAGGGGATCGGATCCATTCCACCCTCATATGCACAAGCTCACCGAGCTCAAGAACACCTCTCCTCAGGAGGTTGTTCTTCCCTTGTACTTGTTCATCCTCAGCCCACAAGGCAATCTACCACACCACACTGGAGTAGGGTATTACACCACATCGGTGGCCCGAACCAATATAAACTCTTGTGTCCCTTGTTCTTTGAGTTGGAAGAGCTAGGTTTTGAGATCGTTGCGAGAGCATGAGCTAGGGGACAAGATCTTGGTGCGCACCGTAGTGTTCGAACCTTAAGGGTTTTGCCGGAACCCAAAATCTGACATTTGGCGCGCCAGGTAGGGGTGCACCAAGGTTTTCTTCCCCATCGACCGATCCGCTGCCGCCCCGCATCTCCGATGTCTGACGATCCGAGGACCCAGGCCGACCGCTGGGCGGCCCGACTAGCTCGAGCACCTCCATCCGTTCCAGAAGTCCTCAACTCCGCGCTCCAGGCGGCCCGTGTGCCGCCCAACGCCCGCGGACGTGGGCGACGCGGATCGACGTCCGTCGCCCTCATGTAGCGGTGCGCGCAGGCCGTCGCAAGATCCGCAACCTACGCAGCAGCGACGACGCCACACACCCAATGGGAACAGGCGAACATGCGAGCCATGCTCGTGGTGGCGCGGGAACTGCTGTGATGCCAGCTGATGGAGAGCGGCCGCGAAGCGTTGCTGGAACGTGTCGCCGAGCTATTGGATGCTACGGCCAGGGGTACACCACCTTTCTGATCCCTACTCACATCTCAAGTTGTGTCCAGGTCAGACGACAGGCCTCGTTGTGCCCGCATACTCCCAGGTGCACCAGGAGGGCTCGCCGGCATTGGCACGACCGGAGGTGTGGGGCACCCGGTCGCGCCCTCACCTCCCCTAGGTGGCGTGGGTGCGGGCGTTGCTCCTCACGGTCCCAATCGAGTGCCACCCCACGACCACTAGGAAGGCACGTCGGGCTCGGCGGCGTGGGGCGCGGGGTGCCTTGGCAGAGGTTCCGGCGAGGCAGCCCAGGAAGCCTATGTCCCCCGCATGGTACGTCAGGAGTACGCGCCAGAGGACGACCCCTACACGATCCATGAGCCGGGCTGGGAAGAAGAGATGTTGTAAGCCGAGGCCTTCTATGGGCCACCCAGGAGCCTCGCCGACCCCGCCGACGGCAACCACCGCAAGGTACCACTGATAACTCAGGAGCAGGCTTACGCTAACCATGGATCGCAGGTGGACCAGGCCATGTCGGTGGACGATGCCCCCAGCGCTGCAACCCCACCCCAGCTAGGGGCGGCACAGTGGGGGCTGCGCGAAAGGGGTCCGGAGCAAGGCCCACCCCGATGTCACGCGGGGCAAGCCGTCACCCGGAGGTAGGTCCTCTGCCGGGGAGGTGCCAGCAAGCTCCCCCCCGGCAGAGGTCCCGTGGTCGCCGAGGGCGCCGCTGGCGTCCCCTCCGCCCCTTGGTCTTGTCCTGGTTTTCGGACGCCCCAACGATGGTCGAGGGTGGCGCAAGGCGGGGCCCTTGTCTGGCGATATGAAGAAAGGCTCGCGCCTGTGAAGGTCTCCGCCCATGACACTCTCACGTAATAATGAGTGGGGCTGTACAAGCCCCGAAGTCTCCGGAGAGCCACCCTTAGGCCTCATGGGCTCCCGACCACGTCCTAGTGGAAGCACCATGCTCCGCGCTGGCTGTCGACATTGTCCCCCAATGACTAAACTCACGACCGGCAAAGGCACTAGGCTCCGCGCTGGTGAGAAGACAACAAGACTAGCTAGGTGCCGGACATGGCCTTTTGTTTTCAACCCCTTTTTCTGTAGCTCAATTTGCAACCTTTGGATTTGAATTTGAAGTCGTATTTTCATTGCCAATCGCGGGGGGTGTCTTTTCTCATTCGTATTAGTTTCATGAGTTTTCTAGATTCATGCCTTGTTTTGAGGTTTGCGTCTGCCACCTCCCCCCTTTCGACCACCTCGCGAGTGGGGGCTGGGCGTTGCGAACGCGCGCCGCGCGCGCCCCGCCATGACTGGCGCTCGCTCCTCGTGAGGCCCTCTCGGGTGGATTAGCAGACTCCTCAGGAGCCCCAAGCCTCGCGAGCCCGCAAAGAACTCCCCTCGAGAAAATACACATCCGCAGCAACCAAATCAGTGTAAAGCCCGCCAGGGCCAAGGTAAGTTACAGTCGCACGCTCGCAAGGGGCTCGCGAGCTTACAAAAGCACGCTTTATGTATGGTTCAAGGAATAAAACAGTATCTGATTACATGAGGGGCTCCCCCTCCCCAAAAATGCTCTTACGCCTTGAGGGGTCGTGAACAAACTTTTGCATGCAGGTTCAAAACAAAGGAGTGCGGGCTCAGTTGGACATGTCGCTCACAGCGTCCTCCGGGTCGCTATCAGGCGCGTCGCTGGCACCACTGTCGCTGTTGCTGGCACCATCATCAACCGTGCCGCCCTCGTCCGCCACGACCACCACCGCATCGTCTTCGGAGGAGAAGGCCCTAACCAGATCATCCACATTGTCGTCCACCCAACATGCTAGGTTGTCCCGGATGACCTCGGGCACCGGGGCGATGGCGGCGTCAAAGTCAAAATCAGGACTGATGTTCTAGAGATGGCTGAAAACGCGGGAAAACACGCGCCCGAGGTGGTCTCGGCTCTTCTCCGCGACAAGCTCGCGAGCCCTCGCAGCCTGGTTCTCCAAGCGTGGCACAATATCAGTGAAGAAGCGAAAGTGGCTGGCGTAGTCTTCTGCGTGGGTATGAGGGGCGTGTTCATTGCAAATGGCGCCCAACGCCTGGTTTGCCCTCGTCCCGAGGTCCCGAAGCATGGGGGCGTGCTCGCGTAGCTGCGTCTGTCGCTGGAGCGCCTCCTCCATGCTCTGCTGCACAAGGGACTTAGTAGCAATAACCCGCTGCTGCAGCGGGAGCAGCTCGGCGCGGGCGGAGGCCAACTCGGCCTGCACGGAGATCAGGGCAGCTTTGGCGGCTTTCTCGCACTGCTCTGCCTCCGCCGACCTTGACCTAAGGGCAGTGGTCCTGCCCTCAGCTTTGGCCTCCACGAACTTCAGCTTCAGGTCGTACCTATTGGCAAGATCAGTGCGGGCCTCCACCACCCCGTGGTCCACTTTCTCCTGGATCCTGGCCTCGTGCGCGCTGGCGGTCTCTTCCGCCTGAG
The DNA here is from genome assembly GCF_003073215.2 of Triticum urartu. NCBI lineage: Eukaryota > Viridiplantae > Streptophyta > Magnoliopsida > Poales > Poaceae > Triticum > Triticum urartu. The sequence goes on along the minus strand of NC_053023.1, from coordinate 433,027,356 downwards.
CAACCTGACGCTCCCTCGTCTCCAACCTCTCAAGCTCAAGGTTGCGCTTTGTGGCCTCCATCATCAGTGTTTCCTCGCGCCTTAGGATTTCCCCTCGTCGGACGGCGACCCCTTCATCAATGCCAAGGCAGCTCTACGCGCCTCCACTTGCTGCTCTAGGGAGGCATTCAGGGCCTCGAGCTCCCGCCGGCGCTCCTCGGCGACTTCGCGGCGGTGGTCTGCCTCCCTGGCCTCCTCCAATGCTCGGGCATTGGCCTCGCACGAGGTTGCAAGGGATGCCTTGGCATCCACGCTAGCATGCTCATGCTGGAGGCGCCCGAGGTTGATGGCCACCTTCAGTTGATGCCATTCGTCCATCAGCCGAAGGCCCTCAGTTTCAAGACGAGCGTCAACATCCACGAGTTCCTCCCCAAGCCTGCTCAGCGCACCCATCGCCTCCTAGAAGAGCTCGTGGCGGACGGCACCACGCTTGCGCGCAAGCTAGAGCGCGCGACCGGGTCTGTCCCCCACGCTAGAGGATGTCGAAGGAGTCCGAAGTGGCTCGCTTCCTCCCAGTAGAGGACTGGAGGCTGGCGCTTTCCCGGTTGCCCTTCGGGTCTCACTGGAGGCCTGGAGGAGCAAAGGCTCGTTGCTCGAAGAAGAGGCCAAGGCCGAGGTGATCCGTCCACCGTCAATAACCAGGGGAGGAGCCTTGGCACACCTCCTCCCCCAGGCAAGGCCACAAAGAAGGGACGGCAAGAACGCAGGTTCGAGGCGCCAGGCGGGCGCGCTTTCCCCTTCGGCTGACCTCGCGCCAAGTGCGGCGTGCTAGCTTGGGGCGCTCAAGACCGGCGGGGGACTCGAAGCAGGGGGAAGTGGCTTCTCGGGAGATGTCGCCGCCCTAGCAGAAGGGACCCTGAGGAGCCATAGTCAGCAGGGGAAGCAGCACTTGAGGATCTACAAAAATAAGGTACTCACTCGTCTATGGTGATATACTTCCTCTGTTTCAATGGCCGGAAGGCATCACCGCTGCAGCTTGGAGACCCTTTCCTCTTCCGGAGTGCATCAAAGTTCAGCCAAATCCAGCCGAAGCCCAGGGCACGGTCACCAGCCCCGGGCGCAGCTGGTGTAGCTCCTGAGGGGGGCGACCTCAGGGTGACATCCTCCGCCTCGCGGCGACCCGCCAGGGCCTCGGGGGCTGTGGCCTCAGGAGTATCGGGCTTCCACGCCCCTCTGGCCCCTTTCTCAAGACAGCTCTCTGGAGGCCCGTGGGGCGGCCCTGCGGGAGCCCCGAGCAGCGCCAATTCCTTAGTAGCCGCGATGCCAGCGGCCGATGGTGGTTGCCCCCCTGCGCCCACTTTCGGGGAGATCGCCGCGCTGGTGGCGGGCAAGGGAGCCACGAGGACCTGGTTCTCGTGAGGCCCTTCAAGACCGGCCGAGTGTAATCCCCATTCATCGAAAGGGGGCATTTGCCTCGCGAAATCCGCCTTGTTTGAGCAGCAGTACAAGAGACAACCCTCCTCCGGCATGTTGGCTGGCGACGGGTCACCCATCAAGATCTCAAGCACAGTTTGCTGCGCCTCAAGGGGAAGCCCAGACTCGTGAAGCCTCATGCGGTCCTTGCTACCTGACAAGGTCCACATTGGTCGAGAATGGCGCTGAAGCGGGGCAACACGTCGCCGGATGAACTCCTTCACCACCATGGGTGCAGACACGCCAAGATCCTTCAGCCTCTTCAACCGGAGCCAGACGTAGGCAAGATGAAGGTCAGCGAGCCTCTCGTGGCCCCAGATAGAGTTGGGAACGTCGGGTGCCGACGGAAGCGAGAGTAGGGGGCTGAGCACACCGACGTCCACGGACACCCACCGCTTTCCAGAACCCGCTTGTTGATGGAGGGAGCTCGAAGTCAATCCCCAAGCCGGCTGTCGCAGCCACGACATGGAAGCTTAGGCATCTTGAGCACTACTAAGGATCGGTTAGGTGCAGTGAGAAGAAGTGGCGAAGTAGGGCCAAGGAAGGAGCAATGCCCACCATGGCCTTGCAGACGAAGGCGAAGACAACAAGGAGGGCGATGGATTGAGGATCTAGGTGTAGCATATGGATCTGGTAATGAGAAAGCACGGCATTGAAGAAGGTGGAGAAAGGGGGGGATCAGGCCAGCCCAAAGGGCATCCAGGAAAGTATGGACCTCAGTGACTGTCCTATCAATGGAGGGGCGGGATGCGGGCCAGGCCACCGTCTTCCCCCATTCGTTGAAATCAGCGGCGAGCGCAAGGCAGACCTTGTCCATGGCTTCCTGGTTGAGCACCACCGACCATCCGACGACTGGCTCGAAGGCCGGAGGTGGTTCAGCTTTGGACTGGGGGCTTCTTCTTCCCTTTTCTTCTCCGGCTCGGCGCCATGGCGATGGAGAGGACGGAGCCCAGGACAGATTGGAAGGAGAAGCTGTCGTTGTGGGAAGGATGAAGACTTGGGGGAGTACATCGCCAGCGACGAGGGAATAACCTTGTAGGTCGCGGTGGCCGCCTAGCCAGGCGTATATCAAGGCTGCATGGGGAAGTGGGGACGTCCATGTCTCGTCAGTCGCCATGTGTCAATCGAGGCCGCAGGCGGTTGGGGCCCGCAGCGCTCCGCACTTGCCCCTTGGCTTCTCCTTGAAGCTAAGTCCGAGCGCGCCTTGGGCCCAGGGCCTACTGTCAGCGTTCTGGGAATGGGGGTCCCCAGAATTGCCTACCTGTGGCCCACGGCATGGCTCCCCCGGCGGCCTGGTGCGGCCCATCTTCACCAGCAAACACTCAAGACGCTCGCGAGGGGCAAAGCCTCAAGAGGCGGATGACACAAAACCTCCTCAGGGGCAGCCTCGCTAGGCTGGCTCGCGAGGAGCAGAGAGATCAAGGTGAGGGGCACCTCGTGAGGTTCCCATGACGTGAGCCATGACGACAAAGGCCAGGCGGGTGCCAAGCGGGCGCAGAGCACCAGCTGCCTCTTTGGTGCTAAAGGAGCAGGCGCAGGCGAGGAGTCCCGAGGCATCAGGCAAAGGTTTTCATATCAGTGCAACAAGACCCATACCAGCAGGACGGCAGGAAGAAGGTCATCGCGGAGTCCACGATGGTGTGACCACCAGAGTCTTTGGCAGGCGAAGACCACCTTTTGTCAGGATAGCTTGTACTAGCTGTCCCCCTTCAAATTGGCCGTTGTGGGATCCCTTCCCGCCTAATATTTGGGAAGAGGACTAGGGCCTCTATAAATAGGACTAGCCATCACCTTAGGGAGGGGATCAGATCCATTCCACCCTCATATGCACCAGCTCACCGAGCTCAAGAACACCTCTCCTCAGGAGGTTGTTCTTCCCTTGTACTTGTTCATCCTCAGCCCACAAGGCAATCCACCACACGACAGTGGAGTAGGGTATTACTCCACATCAGTGGCGTGAACCAGTATAAACTCTTGTGTCCCTTGTTCTTCGAGTTGGGTGAGCTAGGTTTTGAGATCGTTGCAGAGCGTGAGCTAGGGAGGAAGCTCTTGGTGCACAACCCAGTATTCGAACCTTAAGGGTTTTTCCGGAACCCGAAATCAGACAACAACCTTCTATAGCCATTAGATCCCATCTAGGGGCCTTTTCCGGCGTCCTGTCGAAGGGGGATTTGATCATGGAGGGCTTCTACATCAACATCATTTCCTCTCTAATGAAGCGTGAGTAGTTGACCACAGACCTACGGGTCCATAGCTAGTAGCTAGATGGCTTCTTCTCTCTCTCTCTCTTTGATTCTCAATATCATGTTCTCCTTGATGTTCTTGGAGATCAATTCGATGTAATAGTTTTTTGCGGTGTGTTTTGTCGAGATCCGATGAATTGTGGATTTATGATCAGCTTATCTATGAAAATTATTTGAATCTCCTCTGAATTCTTCTATGCATGATTTGATATCTTTGCAAGTCTCTTCGAACTATCGATTTGGTTTGGCCAACTAGATTGGTTTTTCTTGCAATGGGAGAAATGCTTAGATTTGGGTTCAATCTTGTGGTGCTCGATCCTACTGACAGAAGGGGAAACGACACGTATCGTATTGTTGCCATCGAGGATAACAAGATGGGGTTTCATCATATTTCTTGAGTTTATCCCGCTACATCATATCATCTTACTTAATGTGTTACTCTGTTCTTATGAACTTAATACTCTAGATGCAGGTAGGAGTCAGTCGATGTGTGGAGTAATAGTAGTAGATGCAGAATCGTTTCAGTACTTTATACGGACATGATGCCTATATTCATGATCATTGCCTAAGATATCGTCATAAATTTGTGCTTTTCTATCAATTGCTCGGCAGTAATTTGTTCACCCAACGTAATATTTTCTATCTTGAGAGAAGCCTCTTGTGAAACCTATGGCCCCCGGGTCTATTTTCCATCATATAAGTTTCCGATCTATAATTTTAGTTTCCAATTTACTTTCTTTGCAATCTTTTACTTTCTGATCTATAACCAAAAATACCAAAAATATTACTTTACTATTTATCCATCTATATCAGATCTCACTTTGCAAATAACCATGAAGGGATTGACAACCCCTTTGTCGCATTGGGTGCAAGTTGGTGCTTGTTTGTGCAGGTATTCAGTGGCTTGTGTGTTATCTCCTACTGGATTGATACCTTGGTTCTCAAAAGCTGAGGGAAGTACTTACTCTACTTTGTTGCATCACCCTTTCCTCTTCAAGGGAAAAACCAACGCAAGCTCAATAGGTAGCAGGAAGAATTTTTGGCGCTGTTGCTGGGGAGATCTACGCCAAGACGCGACATACCAAGTACCCATCATAAACTCTCATCCCTCGCATTACATTATTTGCCATTTGCCTCTCGTTTTCCTCTCCCCCACTTCCAAAACGATTTTCGAAAAGATTTGCCTTTTCTTCGCCCCTCTTCTGTCCCTCTTCTCCGCTTGCTTTTGTGTGCTCGTGTGTTGGATTGCTTGCTTTGTCATGATGGCTCAAGATAATACCAAATTGTGTGACTCCGATTGATCTTGCTACTAATGCGGAATCTTCTGAAATTAATGCCGCTTTGCTGAATCTTGTTATGAAAGATCAATTTTCCGGCCTTCCAAGTGAAGATGCCGCATCCCATCTTAATAATTTCATTGATTTGTGTAATATGCAAAAGTAAAAAGATGTTGATAATGAGATTGTCAAAGTAAAGCTATTTCCGTTCTCACTTCGATATCGTGCTAAAACTTGGTTTTCGTCTTTACCTAAAAATAGTATTGATTCATGGAATAAGTGTAAAGATGCTTTTATTTCCAAGTATTTTCCTCCCGCTAAGATCAACTCCCTTAGGAACGACATTATGTATTTTAATCAACATGATCAAGAACATGCTGCAAAATCTTGGGAGAGGATGAAATTGATGATACGAAATTGCCCTACTCATGGTTTGAATTTGTGGATGATTATACAATTTTTTTATGGAGGATTGAATTTGCTTCTAGGAATCTTTTAGATTCGGCCACAGGAGATACTTCTATGGAAATTACTTTAGGAGAAGCTAGTAAACTCCTAGATAATATTATGGTTAATTATTCTCAATGGCATACCGAAAGATCTTCCACTAGTAAAAAAGTGCATGTTATAGAAGAGATTAATGCTCTGAGTGTTAAGATGGATAAGCTTATGAAATTATTTGCTAGCAAGAGTGCTCCGACTGATACTAATGATATGCCTTTGTCTACTTTGATTGAAAATAATAATGAATCTATGGATGTGAATTTTGTTGGTAGGAACAATTTCGGTAATAACGGGTATAGAGGTAATTTTAATCCTAGGCCGTTCCCTAGTAATTCCTCTAATAATTATGGTAATTACTGCAACAATTCTTATGGAAATTATAATAAGATGCCCTCTGAATTTGAGAATAGTGTTAAATAATGTATAAGTTCGCAAAAGAATTTCAATGCTTTGATTGAAGAAAAATTACTTAAGATTGATGATTTGGCTAGGAATGTGGATATAATTTATCTTGATGTTGATTCCTTGAAACCTAGATCTATTCCACCTAAGCATGATATCAATTAGTCTCTCAAAGCCATGAGAATTTCCATTAATGAGTGCAAAGAAAGAACCGCTAAGATGTGTGCTAAAAAAGTTTGTTTATAAAAGTGTGTTATTCTAGTTTTCGTGAAAATAAGGATGAAGATCTTAAAGTCATTGATGTGACTCCTATTGAATCTTTGTTTTCTAATATAAATCTTGATAAATATGGGACTGGAGATGAGTCAACTTTAGTTATAAGGTGTCCCAATAATTCGGATTTTTTAGATCTTGATGGAAAAAATGATAAAAGTGGGATTGGAGAGGTCAAAACTTTAAGTAGAAATGAACCCACTCTTTTGGATTTCAAGGAATTTAATTATGATAATTGTTCTTTAATAGATTGTATTTCCTTGTTGCAATCCATGTTGAATTCTCCTCATGCTTATAATCAAAACAAAGCTTTTACTAAACATATCGTTGATTCTATGATGAAATCTTTTGAAGAAAAACTTGAATTGGAAGTTTCTATCCCTAAAACTTTATGATGAGTGGAAACCTACTATTAAGATTAAGATTAAAGATTATTAATGCCATGCTTTGTGTGATTTGGGTGCTAGTGTTTCCACGATTCCAAAAACTTTATGTGATGTGTTAGGTTTCCGTGAATTTGATGATTGTTCCTTAAATTTGCATCTTGAGAATTCCACTATTAAGAAACCTACGGGAAGGATTAATGATGTACTTATTGTTGCAAATAGGAATTATGTGCCCGTAGATTTCTTTCTTCTTTATATAGGTTGCAATCCTACATGTCCTTTTATTTTTGGTAGACCTTTCCTTAGAACAATTGGTGCAATTATTGATATGAAAGAAGGAAACATTAGATTTCAATTTCCATTAAGGAAAGGCATGGAACACTTTCCAAGAAAGAAAATTAAATTACCTTATGAATCTATTATGAGAGCCACTTATGGATTGCATGCCAAAGATGATAATACTTAGAAATATCTATGTTTTATGCCTAGCTGGGGGCGTTAAACAATAGCACTTGTTGGGAGGCAACCCAATTTTATTTTTGTTCTTTCTTTTTAGGTCCTGTTTTGCATTAAATAGTTTATGTAGCCTCTAGTTAGAGGTGATTTTTATGTTTTAATTAGTGTTTGTGCCAAGTAAGACCTTTGGGATAGCTTACGGTGATGGTTGATTTGATCTTGCTAAAAAATAGAAACTTTTGCGCTCAGGAGTTCATTTTTTATTTTTAGCAGAAGTGCGATAAAATATTGATTCTTTTCGCAGAAGATTAATAAAAAAAATCTTAGGTCGTCCTAATTTTTTGGGATTTTTGGAGTTACAGAAGTATTCGAAATCTCCATATTGCTACAGACTGTTCTATTTTTGACAGATTCTATTTTTCGCATGTTGTTTGCTTATTTTGGTGCATATATGGCTAGTATCGGGGGGTATGAACCATAGAGAAGTTGGAATACAGTAGGTTTAACACCAATATAAATAAATAATGAGTTCATTACAGTACCTTAAAGTGGTGCATTGTTTTCTTATACTAACGGAGCTCATGAGATTTTCTGTTGAGTTTTGTGTTGTGAAGTTTTCAAGTTTTTGGGTAAAGATTTGATGGATTCTGGAATAAGGATTGGCAAGAGCCTAAACTTGGGGATGCCCAAGGCAACCCAAGGTAAAATTCAAGGACAACCAAGATCCTAAGCTTGGGGATGCCTCGGAAGGCATCCCCTCTTTCGTCTTCATCTATCGGTAACTTTATTTGAGGCTATTTTTTTATTCACCACATGATATGTGTTTTGCTTGGAGCGTCTTGTATGATTTGAGTCTTTGATTTTTAGTTTACCACAATCATCCTTGCTGTACACACCTTTTGAGAGAGACACGCTTGAATCGTGATTTATTAGAATACTCTATGTGCTTCACTTATATCTTTTGAGCTAGGCAAATTTGCTCGAGTGCTTCACTTATATCTTTTTAGAGCACAGCGGTGGTTTGATTTTATAGAAATTTATGAACTCTCACACTTCACTTATATTATTTTGAGAGTCTTTAAAATAGCATGGTAATTTGCTTTGGTTATAAAATTTAGTCCTAATATGATAGGCATCCAAGAGGGATATAATAAAAACTTTCATATAAAGTGCATTGAATACTATGAGAAGTTTGATTCCTTATGATTGTTTTGAGATATAAAGATGGTGATATTAGAGTCATGCTAGTGAGTAGTTGTGAATTTGAGAAATACTTGTGTTAAAGTTTGTGAGTCCCGTAGCATCCACGTATGTTGAACAGTTATGTGAAGAACTTGTAGCATGATTTATTTATTGATTGTCTTCCTTATGAGTGGCGGTCGGGGACGAGCGATGGTCTTTTCCTACGAATCTATCACCCTAGGAGCATGCGCGTAGTACTTTGTTTCGATGACTAATAGATTTTTGCAATAAGTATGTGAGTTCTTTATGACTAATGTTGAGTCCATGGATTATACGCACTCTCACCTTTCCGCCATTGCTAGCCTCTCTTGTACCGCGCAATTTTCGCCGGTACCATAAACCCACCATATACCTTCCTCAAAACAGCCGCCATACCTACCTATTATGGCATTTCCATAGCCAGTACGAGATATATTGCCATGTAACTTTCCACCGTTCTGTTTATATGGCACACTCCATAATTGCCATATTGCTTTGCATGATCATGTAATTGACATCGTATTTGTGGAAAAGCCACCGTTCATAATTCTTTGATACATGTCACTCTTGATTCATTGCACATCCCGGTACACCGCCGGAGGCATTCATATAGAGTCATATTTTGTTCTTAGTATCGGGTTGTAATTCTTGAGTTGTAAATAAATAAAAGTGTGATGATCTTCATTATTAGAGCATTGTCCCATGTGAGGAAAGGATGATGGAGACTATGATTCCCCCACAAGTCGGGATGAGACTCCGGACGAAAAAAGAGGCCAAAAAATGAGAGAAGGCCCAAATAAAAAATGAGAGAAAATAAAGAAGGGCAATGCTACTATCCTTTTACCACACTTGTGCTTCAAAGTAGCATCATGATCTTCATGATAGAGAGTCTCCTATGTTGTAACTTTCATATACTAGTGGGAATTTTCATTATAGAACTTTGCTTGTATATTCCAATGATGCGCTTCCTGAAATTTCCCTAGGTCTTCGTGTGCAAGTGAGTTGGATGCACACCCGCTTAGTTTTCTTTTAAGCTTTCATAAACTTATAGCTCTAGTGCATCCGTTGCATGGCAATCCCCACTCACTCACATTAATATCTATTGATGGGCATCTCCATAGCCTGTTGATACGCCTAGTTGATGTGAGACTATCACCTCCTTTTTGTCTTCTCCACAACCACCTACTATTCCACCTGTAGTGCTATATCCCTGGCTCACGCTCATGTATTGCATGAAAGTTGAAAAGGTTTGAGAACATCAAAAGTATCAAACAATTGCTTGGCTTTTCATCGTGGTTGTGCATGATTTGAATATTTTGTGTGACGAAGATGGAGCATAGCCAGACTATATGATTTTGTAGGGATAAACTTTCTTTGGCCATGTTATTTTGAGAAGACATAATTATTTTGTTAGTATGATTGAAGTATTATTGTTTTTATGTAGTTTTGGAGTACACGTCAGGGAAGCCATCCAAAGGACTTGGAGTACACGTCAGGGAAGCCACGAGGCACCCACAAGGACAGAGGGCGCGCCCCCCACCCTTGTGGGCCCCACGTGACTCCACCGACCTATTTCTTCCGCCTATATATTCTCAAATACCCCCAAAACCTTCTAGGGGAGCTACGAAACCACTTTTCCACCACCACAACCTTCTGTACCCGTGAGATCCCATCTAGGGGCCTTTTCCGATGTCCTGCCGGAGGGTGATTCAATCACGAAGGGCTTCTACATCAACACCATTGCCTCTCTGATGAAGCGTGAGTAGTTTACCACAGACCTACGTGTCCATAGCTAGTAGCTAGATGGCTTCTTCTCTCTCTTTGATTCTCAGTACCATGTTCTCCTCGATGTTCTTAGAGATCTATTTGATGTAATACCTTTTGCGGTGTGTTTGCCTAGATCCGATGAACTGTGGATCTATGATCAGCTTATCTATGAATATTATTTGAATCTCCTCTGAATTCTTTTATGCATGATTTGATATCTTTGCAAGTCTCTTCGAACTATCGATTTAGTTTAGCCAACTAGATTGGTTTTTCTTGCAATGGGAGAAGTGCTTAGCTTTGGGTTCAATCTTGTGGTGCTCGATCCTAGTGATAGAAGGGGAACCGGCATGTATTTTATTGCTTCCATTGAGGATAACAAGATGGGGTTTTCATCATATTGCCTGAGTTTATACCGCTACATCATGTCATCTTACTTAATGTGTTACTCTGTTCTTATGAACTTAATACTCTAGATGCAGGCAGTAGTCGGTAGATGTGTGGAGTAATAGTAGTAGAAGCAGAATCGTTTCGGTCTGCTTGATACGGACGTGCAGCCTATATTCGTGATCATTGCCTTAGATATCGTCATAACTTTGCGCTTTTCTATCAATTGCTCAGCAGTAATTTGTTCGCCCACCGTAATATTTTCTATCTTGAGAGAAGCCTCTAGTGAAACCTATGGCCCCCGGGTCTATTTTCCATCATAAAAGTTTCTGATCTATAATTTTAGTTTCCTATTTACTTTCTTTGCAATCTTTTACTTTCCGATCTATAAACAAAAAATACAAAAAATATTACTCTACCATTTATCCATCTATATCAAATCTCACTTTGCAAATAACCGTGAAGGGATTGACAAACCCTTTGTTGCGTTGGGTGCAAGTTGGTGTTTGTTTGTGCAGGTATTTGATGGCTTGTGCGTTATCTCCTACTGGATTGATACCTTGGTTCTCAAAAGCTAAGGGAAATACTTACTCTACTTTGCTGCATCACCCTTTCCTCTTCAAGGGAAAAACCAACACAAGCTCAAGAGGTAGTAGAAGGTTATAGATACATAAAGTCACAGTCCCGGTGCTATGAATGCTGCTATGCTCCCAAAAGGATTAATGCCATCTGTATGTATACCAAACCATAAGTTGTTTGCATCATCTGCAAACTCCGGCCACTTTCTCTTCATTTTTCTCCACTGCAACCCATCAGTGGGCACTCTCAACATCCCGTCTTTCTTATGGTCTTCTTTGTGCCATCGTAACCACTTGGCATGCTCTTTGTTTTGGAACACACGTTTTAGCCGTGGTATTATAGGAGCATACCACAACACCTTGGGAGGAACCCTCTTCCTGGGGCGCTCACCCTCAACATCACCAGGGTCATCAAGACTGGTCTTATAGCGCAATGCACCGCATACCGGGCATGCATTCAAATTCACGTACTCCTCACAACGGTAGAGGATGCAGTCATTAGGGCATGCATGTATCTACTGCACCTCTAATCCTAGAAGGCAGACAACCTTCTTTGCTGCGTACATACTATCAGGAAATTCGTTATCCTTTGGAAGCATCTTCTTTAATATTTTAGCAACTTTTCAAATCCCTTGTAGGATACACCATTCCCTACCTTCCATTGCAGAAATTCCAATGTGGTGCCCACCTTTTTCTTGTCATCTTCGCAATTTGGGTACAGCATTTTTTATGATCCTCTAACATGCGCTGCAACTTCAACTTCTCCTTTTCACTTTCGTAATTTCTCTTTGCATCAGCAATGGCCTGACCAAGATCATCAGCGGGTGTAGGATCGAAAGTAGGTCTAGAGCGGGGGATTAGACTACTTGAAGAAATAAAAATCTAATTTTTTTTAATTTTAAGTGTTGGCAGATTTTAGCAACTATGGCAAGTCAAGCAATCAACCTACACGTGCAATTCTAAGAGTGTAGCAGCAGAAAGTAAAACATTGCATAAGAGGGTAAAGGGAAGGGTTTGGAGAATGCAAACGTAATGTAGACACGGAGATTTTTGGCGTGCTTCTGATAGGTGGTGCTATCGTATGTCCACGTTAATGGAGACTTCAACCCACAAAGGGTAACGGTTGCGCGAGTCCATGGAGGGCTCCACCCACGAAGGTTCCACGAAGAAGCAACCTTATCTATCCCACCATGGCTATCACCCACGAAGGACTTGCCTCACTCGGGTAGACCTTCATGAAGTAGGCGATCTCTTGCCCTTACAAACTCCTTGGTTCCACTCCACAATCTTGTCGGAGGCTCCCAAGTGACACCTAACCAATCTAGGAGACACCGCTCTCTAGAAGGTAATAGATGGTGTGATGATGATGAACTCCTTGCTCTTGTGCTTCAATTGATAGTCTCCTCAACACTCAACTCTCTCTCACAGATTTGGCTATGGTGGAAAGATGATTTGAGTGGAAAGCAACTTGGGGATGGCTAGAGATCAAGATTCTTGTGGTTGGATTGGAATTAATGTTGTGATCTCAACACATGAGTAGGTGGTTCTCTCTCAGAAAAATGAGTAGTGGAAGTGTAGGCTGATACGTCTTCAACATAGCTATAATTTTTTATTGTTCCATGCTGTTATATTATCATTCTTGGATATTTTACAATCATTTTATATCATTTTTGGGACTAACCTATTGACATAGTGCCAACTGCCAATTGCTGTTTTTTGCTTGTTTTTTACATCGGAGAAAATCAATATCAAACGGAGTCCAAATGCAGCGAAACTTTTTGTGGATTTTTTTTGACCAGAAGACACCAGATGGGCCAGAAAAGCACCTTGGGGGTGCCCCGAGGGGGCACAACCCACCAGGGCACGCCTGGGCCCCCAGGCACGCCCAGGTGGGTTGTGCCCACCGCGGTGGCCTCCCGCACCGCCTCTTCGCCCTACAAATACCTCCTTGCTCCAGAAACCCTAGGGGAGTCGACGAAACTCAATTCCAGCCACCGCATGTTCCAGAACCACCAGATCCAATCTAGACACCATGACGAAGGGGTTCATCATCCTCATTGGTGGCTCTCCGATGATGCGTGAGTAGTTCATTGTAGACCTACGGGTCTGTAGTTAGTAGCTAGATAGCTTCCTCTCTCTCTTTTGATTCTCAATACAATGGTCTCTTGGAGATCTATTTGATGTAACTCTTTTTGTGGTGTGTTTGCTGGGATCCGATGAACTTTGAGTTTATGATCAGATCTATGTTTTTATCCATGAAATTTATTTGAGTTCTTCGATCTCTTATATGCATGATTACTTATAGCCTCGTATTTCTTCTTCGAATCTTTGATTTAGTTAGGCCAACTAGATCGATTTTTCTTGCCATGGGAAGAGGTGCTTTCTGATGGGTTCGATCTTATGGTGCTTGATCCCAGTGACAAAAGGAGAAATGACACGTATGTATCATTGCCATTAAGGATAACAAGATGGGGTCTATTTCTACATAAATAGATCTTGTCTACATCATGTCATCGTTCTTATTGCCTTACTCCATTTCTCCATGAACTTAATACACTAGATGCATGCTGGATAGCGGTCGATGTGTGGAGTAATAGTAGTACATGCAGGCAAGAGTTAGTATACTAATCTTGGACGTGATGCCTATATACTGATCATTGCCTGGATATCATCATGATTATCTGAAGTTCTATCAATTGTCCAACAGTAATTTCTTTACCGACGGTATGCTATTTTTCTTCAGAGAAGCCACTAGTGAAATCCACGGGTCCCTTCTTTATTATATTTGCCTTCACGATCTACTTTTATTTGCTTTTACTTTTAGATCTATTAATCGAAAAATACAAAAATACCTTTCTGCAATTTTTATTTATTTCTTTGATCTCGCGTTCCCGTGAGATCTATTTATCCAATCTACTACAATTTTACCTATCTTTTTACCCGTGAGGGATTGACAACCCCTCTCTTACATAGGGTTGCAAGTATTTGTTCTTTGTGTGCAGGAGTTGTTTACGTGGTGTTGCGTGGTTCTCCTATTGGTTCGATAACCTTGGTCTCATCTCTGAGGGAAATACCTACCATAGTTGTGCTGCATCATCCCTTCCTCTTTGGGGAAATACCGACGTAGTTCAAGAATCATCATAGGCACATTCTTATGGCTCTCTCTCAAATGGAGAAGGGGTGGAGGGGTATATATAGCCTCCACACGAAATCCAACTGTCACATACATTTGACCCAACTTGGTCAGACCGAATAGAAGAACTCGGTGAGACTGATTCAGTTCAAAATGTGAACGTTAGGAATTTCGGTGGGACCGATGTGATCAACTCACTGGGACCGATGTCATAGGGTTAGGGAAAAACCTCATCTTGCTTAAACCAATTTCATAAACTTGGTGAGACCGATTTCAGCAATGAGCAAACATAGAGTTGGTCAAGCAAACTCGGTGGGACCGATTGCACATTTCGGTGAGACCGAAATAATTACAATAGGTTACAGAGAGTTTGCAAGGCCATCTTGTGAGACCAAGATCCCGATCGGTGAAACCGAATTGTCTAGGGGTTCTGGCAGTGGCTATGTCAAATGAACTTGGTGGCTCCAGATAGATCAAACCGGTGGGGCCAAGTTTTACTTTTAGGTTTTGGTCATATGTGGAAATGAGAAAGTGGCTGAGGGTTTCGGAGCAATAGCACTAAGCACTTTGAGCAAGTAGACCATTAAGCAACACCTCATTCCCTTTTAATAGTATTGGCTTTCCTATGGACTCAATGTGATCTTGGATCACTAAAATGAAAATGAAGAGTCTTGAGCCTTTGCCAATATTTGTCGTTAGCATTTTGAGGGGTCCACATCTCTAGTCCATGCCATGCCAATCATTGAACTTTCTGAAATATTTAACTTGAATGGATATTAGTTCAATGAGCTATATGCTGTTATGAATTACCAAAACCACCCGGGGATTTGTTGCACTTTCAATCTCCCCCTTTTTGGTAATTGATGACAACATATATATCAAAACTTCGACAAATGATAATATGAATGAAATACATTATCGCTTTGAGAAGTATGTGATAAGCAAGAGCTCCCCCTAAATTTGTGCATTATTTAAAATTTGCTTTTGAATGCGAATGCACAATCGATTAGGATCATGGGCCACTCTTCCATGTCACATACATCTTAGTGGATCGCTCAAAATGATAAGAGTTAAATAACATACACTCATCACCAAGGGAAAACATGATTGATCATACACTAATATCATAGATAGCATCATGCAAGCACACATTAAAGTATAGTATGATCACACACATGATCACAAGAGTATCTCACAACCAAGCACAAATATTGTGGCATGAATCAAATGAGCAAAGCAAATGATCAAAGTAGAAAGAGAGGCAACAAAAAGCAAAACTCTCTCTCTCTCTCTCTCGAAGCCGAATGATCTATACACTTTCTCCCCCTTTGGTAACAAGTTACCAAAAAGCTTGAAAATTCATAGTGCTATGCGGCACTCTTGGCACAATCTCCGGGAGCTCCTGAAGTGGTCTTCTGGCTGGTTGCTCCGGTGTGCGTAGAAGGCGTGGAGAGGACAACATCTACAAACGTTTCTGAAGATGTCTGAGGAGCTGGACGAATGACTGAGGCAGTTGCTGCAGGTGCTGAAATGGTAGTCCTGGGATCACTGACAACTGGCACAGCTGCAGACCTTTGTGCCCTTGGCACTCTCTGAAAAGTGTTTGTGGTAGGTCTATCACTCCAGTCCTCAACTTCTTCCTGGAGCTTCTACACAGTAGTATGGATCTCTGTGACCTTCACATCTAGGTCATGGAATTTGGTCTCAATGATCCTCTCAAGACTTTCCTGATTCCGAGTCAGAGTGGCCAAGCCTTTCTCAATCCTCACAGTAGCCTCAAGCAGATAACTAAGTTGATATTTCTTTGTCTTGAGCATTACTTGTGAAACATCTGGTACACTAGCTGCCTTTGCTGCTTTTGTAGCCTTAGATCTCTCTCTCTCTCTCTCTTCTCCTGGGCTTCAGCACATGTTGGATGTGAGGCATCCATGACAATCTCATTTTCCTCAAATTCTAGCCTCAGGGGAAGATGCTCTTTATCAAGGAGATATGTCCCTGTTCCCATCTTGGAGTTGATCAACATCTGTATGTGAGGGGCATATCCACATGATCTCTTCTGATTAGATGCAGTTCTCTTCACTGTTTCAACAATCAAACTCATCACTTTGAACTTTTGTGGCACATAAAACATATGGAGCAAGTCGATGGAGTGACCATGGATCATCCTATGATTTCCTGACTTGGGCAACAGAGTGTGCCTCGAGATGGTGTTGATGGTGGTTAATCCGGATAGCAGATAATATATGGACCCAAGCTTGTGAGTCTCCAAGGCATCATCTGGAATAGTCTTGTACATGTTTTCCATGGAGTTGTGATCCTTCCTTGGCTTGGCATATATATATATATATATATATCTGTGTCATTTTCATCTTCCTTGGGGCACTGATAAACTTGGCCCATTCAAAAATTGGAGATTGATATCTGGTTCCTTCTGTCATCCAAACAATCTTGCCATCTGGCTAGAAATGAGCAGTGGAGTACAATTGCATAATCATTTCATCATTCCACTTTGTCAACTTTTGACCAACAAACTTGTCCACTTCATTCATCCTCAAGCTCTCATGCACACCTGGGAAGTAGTCCTCATTGTCATCAATATATTTACAGTGCAGACCAAGAACTACCGCCCGATGCTCATCCTGTGGTCACTATGGGCATCTGGAACGGGCCTGTCTCAAAAAGCAATTTAAACAAAAATGGAAGTGGGTCCCAATAATGTCGCAGACTTCCCATCCTACCCCTCACGTTCGAACTTCTGTTGTGATTTCCCAAGCGACACCGCCCTTGCTCATCCATTCACCCCCCTGCCACCCTCGTTCTGCTCCACTGCAATGGCCAACTATCCCCTCAACCCCATCCCGTTCCTGTCGTCGGGCTTCGCCGTTGAGCGTGGTCCGGCGAACCGTGTCGTCTGCAGCGGCATGGTGGTTGGCCCGATCCCTCCTCTCAACCATGATTACCTGGCAATAGCAGAGACAAGCCACTATGTCCCTCTGCACCGACGGGTCGCCATCCGAGGTTTGCTCCATGAAGCTCAGGTCTTTACCACCGAGGTCAGCAACCATCCTTTTGGCATAGGGCTATTTGGATTTGTAGACTCGTTCATCGGGGACACTGCGGTTGCCACACCCTTTGAGTTAGAAGATGAAGATCTGCTTGTTTCCTTTGTTCCTCACCATGAATCTCTGAACCGCTGCACTACCTCCTTTGGTCCTGAGGTCTGGCTTATGTACTTCGGCTTCCCATATGATTACCAGACAGACTATTACATCAACAAGTCTCTGGGTGGATTTGGGTCTTTAGTTTCCTGGTATAACCCACGGTAGGATCGTCGGTTCATGCTTATCAAAGCACGTGTGATTAGTCTCAGACTTATCCCGAAGAGCTTTGTAGTTTGGCAACTCGGTGGTGCTCGAGACTGTTGGACAGTGCAAATTACCATACTTCATAGCAATGATTGGAATGCATTGCTCCCTGAGGTGCCCCCTGCTGGGGAAGAAGAACCCCCACCTAATGGCAATCCACACCCACTCCATGGTCCTCATCTCACTGCAGAGCAACTGTATCAGGAACAGATCCATGCTTGGCTAGTGCAGAACGCTGCTCCTAACAATGCGCCACCTGAAGGTCAGGTTGCACCTGGTAATGCCAATCAACATTGGGGCGCGTGGCCCGAACCTCCTGCTCCTCCTATGCCGCCGTTCCTGATGAATTACCAAGTGTGGTTGGCTGAACAAGGTCTCTCTGTGCAAGATGGTTTAGTCCCTGACAACAATACAGTGGATAGTGCTGCTCAAGCCTGGAATGATTCTATCACTGTCTCTGATGATTCTAGCTCTGAACACTCCCTGGCTATGATAGTGTTGCCTAGTGACATGGAACCACCCGCTGCTGTCGAGCGCATCAATGTTTCTGTGGAACTCCACGCACAAGGGATTCACTTTGGTCTCTCCACTCAAGGTGAGCAGCTTATGGCACTCCTGCTGAACGACCCGGTGCCCCGCCAGCAGCTGAATAACTCTATCTATGCGGCGTTGCGCCCTCTCTTGGTGTCAGTGGGGCCATGGCATGGTGGATATGGCTTCAAGAATGACAATCTTCGCGTGGTGATTCAAGTGGACATGGGGGGCACAGGGATTTAGTCCACTCATATGCCACTTCCAGGCCACTCAGCTCCAGTGAATACAGAGCACATTTTTGAACTGATTGCACCTGCTCTCAACAACAACAATCTGCTGGCACTAACTACTCCGGTGGACACACCTCTTGGTATCATTGGTGCTGCTAGTTAGGACACCTCAGAGAATAGCTCTTTGGACACATCTCAGCAACAATCCAAATACTGCACTTGCTTTCTCTGAATCTGGTTCCTCTGCTCTGTCTGCTGACAGCAACACTTCTCTAGAGGAAGTTCAGACTGATGTAGAAAGTATTATGCCTGAAGCTAGCAACAGAGCTAACAAGCAGCGCAAAGGGAAGCTTCCTATTCCTGTGGACACCACATCACTTCATCGCAGCAACAGATCGACCAAGTACAATGGATTTCGGGTCTCCCAACCTGCTGACACGTGTCTGCCTAAATCCAAGGTGAAGCCCCGCATCAACCCTGCTGCTCCAGCTACTACAGAAGACAACCTTCCTCAAGTGGAAGATGCAGAGATCCCACCACCAACGACAATTGAGTCAATGCAAGCTATCGGCACACAGCTGTGTGCTATTCCAATAGAAGAACTGACGGTTGCTGCACTTTCCAAGTCGGCGGATGGATCGACCTCCTCGATCTAGTTAACCTCTAGTCTCTTTATTTTTATGCCTCTTTTGCAAAACTGGAACGTGTTATGTTGGAACATCCATGGTCTTAATTCGTCAGACAAACAACTAGCTCTCTCTAATGCAATCAACGTGAGTGGTTGTGCGGTTATATGTTTGCAAGAATCAAAAATGCCTTGCTTTGATGATTCCTCCCTTAAAGCTTTATGCCCCAAATGATTTGATAAGTTTGCTTATATTCCATCGTGCGGTGCTTCGGGTGGTATTATTACGATATGGAATAGTCATGTTTTCACGGGACAGGTCTTCTTATCTGAACATTTTGCTCTGGGGGTCGAATTTACGTCAACCCAATTGAGCCATCGTTGGAAACTAGTAAATGTATATGGTCCTTGTCAAGGAGAACAAAGATACACATATACACAATGGTTTTTTGACTTGCATATTCCTTCGACAGAAGATTGGCTCATTCTGGGTGATCTTAATTACATACGCTCTCCGGAAAATCGCAATAAACCAGGAGGGGAGGTCCATGATATGTTCACTCTCAATGACTTTATCCGTGAACAAAATCTAACTGAGCTACCTATAAAGGGCAGAAGATATACGTGGTCTAACATGCAACAAAACCCTCTGTTGGAACAACTTGACTGGTTTTTCACATCATTAAACTGGACTGCCACGTTTCCAAACACCATGGTGACCCCCCTTGGTCAGCCAGTCTCTGATCATGTACCCTGCTCGGTGGCCATTCAGACCACCATCCCATGCAGTAAGATATTCAGGTTTGAAACCTACTGGATCGCACACCCAGGGTTTATGGATGTTGTGTCCCTAGCATGTAATAAACCGATCAAATATAACAGGAAGGCCAATGCAACATCACGTCTGTGTCAAAAACTCAAGGAAGTCCATAATGCTCTCAAACATTAGAGCCGGCATATCTCTAGACTGAAAATTGCGATTGAGAACACCAATAAAGCTCTGGTTGAACTAGACACCATTGCAGACCGGCGGCCCCTCACTTTGCCAGAAGGTAATTTTAGAGATATACTCAAAAAACACTTGCTTCGCCTTCTTCAATATCAAAAAGAACATTGGAAAAAATGATGCACCGTTCGATGGATTCAATTCAGTGATGAGAACTCCAAATTTTTCCAAGCAGTGGCCGCTGAAAGATACAGAAAGAACTTTATAAAAACCTTGCAAGTTCACAATGGAGTTGAGGTGGACGATCACATAGCAAAAGAGGCAATCCTATTTGATACATACAAAGACAGACTGGGATCATACAACCCACAATCAATGAAGTTCAACCTCTCACAAATGCTCCGACAAGAGGTCGATTTTTACAGCCTGATTACCCCATTTACACATGCAGAGATAGACACGGTAGTCAAAGAAATTCCACCTGATAGGGCCCCAGGACCGGATGGGTTTAACGGTGCATTCATTAAAGCTTGCTGGCCTATTAGCAAACATGATATTTATCAACTATGTGAAGAGTTCCACGGAGGAAATCTGAATCTGGAGAGCATTAATTATGGACATATCACTTTGATACCCAAGACAAATGCTCCTGCGACAGTCAATGACTTTCGCCCGATCACGCTTCTGAATTGCTGCCTTAAGCTTATAACCAAGATCCTTGCCAATCGCCTTCAGAAGATTATTCTGCAGATTGTTCATCGCAACCAATATGGCTTTCTCTGTGGTCGTTCCATTCATGACTGCCTTGCATGGGCTTTCGAGTATATTCATCAATGCTAAGCGTCCAAACGTGAGATCGTACTTTTGAAACTAGACTTTGCGAAGGAATTTGATGTGATCCAACACCCTGCGATGCTGCTCATTATGAAACACATGGGCTTTCCAACCCAATGGCTAACCTGGATGGAAAATATCTTCTCATCGGGCAAATCATCGGTGCTACTCAACGGGGTGCCAGGTCGCCAATTTCTCTGTAAATGCGGAGTGCGTTAGGGTGATCCTCTGTCACCATTGCTATTTGTGTTAGCAGCTGACCTGCTCCAAACCGCTCTTAATGAGGCACTTCAAAACCAAACCATCCAACACCCAATCCCGCCAAAGGGAACTGACCAATACCCGGTGATTCAATACGCTGACGACACAATAATTGTCCTCCCTGCTTGCATCAACCAGGCCGCCAAGATCAAACAGATACTTGAAGATTATGCCACTTCAGTGGGACTCAAAATCAAATTTCATAAGTCAACTTTGGTGCCCATCAACACTCCTTAGGACAAATGCGATATGCTGACAGCGATTTTTTGCTGTGCTCAAGCAACCATGCCATTCACTTATCTTGTACTGCCCTTAGGTACTACTCGTCCTTCGGTTCTGGATCTGACACCGTTTGTTTGCAAGGCAGAAAGGAAAATTACCGCGGCTATGTCACTCATGTCTTATGCGGGTAGACTAGCACTTCTCAACTCCATCATCACGTCACTGGCTATCTACCCCATGGGTACATTAAGACTCCCTCCGAAAATTATTGCCCAATTGGACAAAATCAGACGGTACTGCCTCTGGAACAAGAAAACAGATAATAGGGACAAATGTAATTCGTTGGCAGCTTGGTCCATGGTTTTCCGCCCAAAAAAGAGTGGTGGGCTCGGGAAACTGGACCTACATGTTCAAAACGATGTGTTGTTGCTCAAACTCCTACACAAGTTCTACAATCAGCATGACACACCCTGGGTTAGCCTCATATGGAATACTTACTATACAGAGTTTGTACCCCATGCAACAGAACCCTGCGGCTCCTTTTGGTGGCGGGATCTCATCCAATTAATGCCAATTTATTGAGGAGTGACCCAAGTCAATGTGCACAATGGCAGCTCTGCCCTGTTCTGGAAAGACGACAGGAACAATTCTATATATGAGGAAAAGTACCCCAGAGCATTTTCTTACTGCAAGAATGGAGACATTCCGACTTAGGCCTTCGTCAACACAACTGATCTGGCAACAACCTTTCATCTACCACTTTCAGTACAAGCACATGAAGAGCTGAGGCAGATCCAAAGAGAGGTAGCAACCGTGGAACTCGCGAACACAAATGATACATGGACCTACTGTTGGGGTGCACAAAGTTTCAAAACAAAATCATACTACAGTTACTACTTCAGAGAGATAACTGCACATGTGGCATTCAAATGGCTATGGAAAACTAAGTGCATGGCTAAGATAAAGGTTTTTGGGTGGCTACTACTTTCTGACCGTCTAAATACAAGGAACGTGTTAAAACAGAGACACTATAACATTGGGACCAACCTGAACTGTTTGTTATGTGGTCAACACATTGAAGAAACGGTGGAACGCCTCTTCTTCCACTGCACTTTCAGCCAATCCTGCTGGAGGATACTGAACATTACCTGGAGTGATCAACAACATCGCCTTCAGCTGCTGGAAAGATTGAAAGAAAGGCACAATCACAAAATGATCATGGAGATTTCCCTCCTGGCAGCTTGGAGCTTGTGGAAGGAACGTAACAACAATTACTTTAGAAAAGTGCTACCATGCATTGACTCATGGAAAGGGAGGTTCAAAAATGATTTCTGAGACCTCTTACACAGAATACCTGATCACAAAAAACAACTTGTGCATGACACTTTGCTACCATACAATGAACCTACACATAGAGGGAGCTGTAGAGGGATCCTTTCTATGGAAGCCTTCACCTTGTAACTTAGTTTTGTAATTGTTCTTCTCCCTCCCTCCCCCCCACCCTGTGCATTTGTAACAAAACTTTTACATTGTGGTAATATATAAGCAGTAGGAGCCTTTCCTACTGTCCTAACCTTCAAAAAAATTACAGTCAACCCATCTCATATCATAGACAATAGGCTTCTTGTCTAGCCAGACAGTCTCATAGAAGTCATGTTGTTCCTTAGTGTGGAAACAATAATTTACAGTAGTCCTTCTCCTGGTGGCATAGGGATCAGTCTGTCTCCACAATCTCAGACCTGCATCCTTTCTTTCCTTCATGTTCTCAGCAGCAGGATGATTATCACTATGATCAGGAATCTTTGGCTTCAACTTTTTGACCACTTGCTGCTCCTCATGCTCTTAAGCTTCAGGCACTATGCCCTTGTTCTTCTCAGCAGCAGGGATGTTCCTGGTGGATCTGTTGGGTGCAGAAGGTTTTGTAGCTCGAGCTTGAGTTAGAGGCTTTTGGGCTGTCTTGGGCTTAGTTGGAGCAGCCCTAGACTTTATGGCACCCCCCATGAGCTTCTGAGTCTTTGGAGGTGGTGCAGTTGGCTCTTCCTCCTCCTCTTCCTCATCAGAGTCTCTCATCATGGAAGGTTTGCCAATTAATCTGGCCATAGTCTTCTTGACTCTTTCCTTCCACTTCCTCCCTCCAGCAGCCTCTTCCTCTCTTGGTTCAAGAGTGAACTCCTTAATTTCTTGAGTGGAGGCTCTGGCTTTTGACATATGGTTTCTCTTGGAAGGAGCCTTCTTTTGCATACTAGGCTTTGTGGCAGCATCAGCATACTCCTACTTGGGCACTTTCTTCTTTGAGGTGACCTCCTCCTCAACTACAAAATCCTCATCCTTAGATTCTGAGGTTCTCTTCATCCTTTGCCTAGTAGCAGCCTTAGGCAAGTTGCTTGGAGTACTTCTGCTACCATCATCATAACTACTATTGGAGGGACTAGTACCCTCGCTAAGATTCACTTGCTCTTCAGACCTGTTCTAACTGTCACTGCCCTCTGACATCTCTGAAATTGACCCTGTGAATAGATAGGTATAGGTAGAGTGGATGAGTATCATAGAGAACAGCTATTTTGCAAAAAAATTGAGACAAAAACTTAAATTTAGTTTTCTGCAGAAAGCATTTCGGAGCTACCAATATGACAAACTCGATGACACCGAAGCATTAACAGAATCTTAACATGCAATTTCGGTCAAACCGAAATGCAATTCGGTGACTCCGAGATGCTAGGGTTTCACAGAGTAAGTGATTTCGGTCACACCGATTAGTACGCTTTGGTCAAACCGAGATGTACTTGTGTAACGGCATGAGCCAAATCAGTGAGACCGAGATCCTTAGATTGGTCAGTCCGAGATGAGTTTGGCGGAAACATAACCTTAAGTTTCTGCATCAAATCTATTCTAATGGAACTTTTCGGTGGATAGATTGATCTCATTCGTGGTAAGAATAATGGCAATAATCTTTGTGCAAGAATCGAAAAAAGGGAACGCACAAAGAGGTTGAGTCCGTACCCTAACTTGGCGATGAACTTGCTACCATGACAACGTCGGTGAGATTTCCGTTGACGGCAACGGAGACCAGCGGCAGGGACACTGGCGACGACGCAGACGATCTAGAGACCAAGGAGATGACAGAGCTGGGAGGCGTGGACGAGTGGTTTGGAGGAATTTCCAAAAATTTCAATCCCCGGAATATATACCCAGTCACTGTCGGTGTGACTTAGTGGAATGACTCGGTGGCACCAAGATGCAAAACTGCTAGCAGTTATAGCAACTCGGTGTAACCAAATTGTTCAAATTGGTTGCACCGAGATGAAAACCTAGATCAACTTAATGAATTCGATGAGACCGAGTGTCATGAATTGGTCTGACCGAGATGCATTAAGAGGTTTTGGAAGTTTAAGCCCTTGAGGGATCGGTGGCTCCGAGTGCTCCTCACCCGGAGGGTCCGAATTCGACTTGTTCGAGCTTTGCGATGTAGCATGAATGGAGTTTGAGACAAGAAATGCATAGATAGCTAGAGGGAGTACTTAGACATTCTTGTCCATCCATTTGGCAAAAATAAAAAACAAACAATCAAAGCAACAAATGGATGTCCTCAAATGGAGAAAATTATGCAACCAACATGCTCACACAATAAGATATCGAACGAAATATGTGGCAAAGCGTGCACAATCACTCTAGCATCTATCAAGCAATTGGCGATGACTAGGTCATCTATATATGAGTATATTGAATGAGGAGTCAAATGAGAACATTTGATCGTAGGTCATACTCATCGTTTAAGCACAAGTGGGGTTACCACTTTTACATAAAGCATTGTTGTGTTCACATCATTTGAGTTCCTTTAGCTCAATTATTAGAGCAAAGCTCCCCCTAAATGTGATATCCCCCCTAAGAGGGATGAACTAACCTTGGGTTTTGTCGATGATGACTTCATATAGATGTTGAAGATGTGGATGCTCAATGTCGATGTAGATCATTTGGAGCAATCCATTGGAGTGAGTTGCACTTTCAATACCTACATGGGTTAGTCCCACAAGGAACACACAAGGATATCCATAGACATAGAGTGAAATACACATATGATGATGTCCATGGAAGCATTATGTTACCTTATCCCTTGTCTTACCAACAAAAGGGTTTGTGACTCCTTGAACTAGTGCAAGATAAGGAAGTTGATTGCACTTGTCCTTACCAAAATGAGTATGAGTGAAGTATGTTGGCGTTGTCACCCTCAAGAACTCTCTAGTTCTTCTTATTTGGGACCCACATATACTTGATGGGAATCCTTGGAGTTGTAGTTGTACTTGATGAAGTAGAACTTGATGTAGTCTTCGGAACCCACTTGACCAAGGCCTTTCGAGCTTCTTCAAATGCATCAATCTCTTCTTGAAACTTGTCCTTGCCTTTTAGCTTGTGGTCTTGTGGTGGAAGATCATCTTGAGCTTGTGTTACCTTGAAAGAAGTAGGGTCATACTTCTCTTGTTGAGGAACAAACTTCATCTTGGGGTATTGATCTTCTTCCACTCAACTCCATTGGCATTGAACTTTCGTTCAAAACCAACACCTTGATTCTTCCAGTGCGCCTTCCTTGCTTGTATACAATTTCCTCAAATTGCTTACTTCCAGCAAGGCTCTTGTAAACACCTTTATCTATAATTCCCTTCCATAAGCTATTTTCTTTCTCAAATGTAACTTGGCTAAGAGAATCATTAGTGGAATCAAGAGAACTACTAGAAGCAACAATATTGGATTTAACATGATTATTGTTACTACTAGAAGAAGAATCTTTCTTGCTCTTGTTGCTAGACTTTACTTCTGGCATTTAAGTAGACAAGAGTAAACACTTGGCAATGTAAGAAGGACTTTTCTTTCAAAGATCATAATTGATTGCTTTTAAGAACCCATGCTCTTGCTTTAGGTTGAGCTTCTCAAAGTGTAGCTTCTCACGAGCCTTTAAAAGCTCTCGATGATCCTCTAAGGTAGTTTCATGAGCTGACTTAAGAGTGTTTAGTTCTGTAGTTATACGCTCAATCACCTTCTTATCATTGTCATTCGTTTTGTATTGAGTAGCATGATTAATAGCAGTTTCATCATAGTTTTCATCACTAGTGTTGTCAACAAGTAAATCATCATCACCTAGTAAATCATCTTCGTCACTATTGAAATCAACATACTCGGGGTGTGATACCTTAGGGCCTTTAACCATGAGGGATCTTCCAATTCCTTCATTTGGTGAGTCGAATATGTCGTAGGAGTTGGAAGACACAAATGCAAGACCGGCAACACCTTCACCTTGAGTATATTCCGAGTCGGAGTGATAACTTCTCCCGAAGTAGTTGTCGGAGTCGGAACCGTATACCCATTCACCAACGTGAGCTTGATGTCTTCGTCTTGTGTAGCTCTTTGATGACTTGTCCTTCCTTTTCTGAATCCTTGATTCTGCGAGAGGGTCTTCGTTCATAACGATCATCTCTACTCCTTCTCTCTTTTGGAGGTGATTCCTCTCTTTTACTTCTCCTTTTATGTGAGTCTTCTCTCCTTTTGTAGGGAGCCGTACAGTCACTAGAGTAGTGTCTGGGTCTTCCACAATTGTTGCAATTGCGATCACGACTAGAAGATCTTTTGTCATTGTAGGACCTTAACCTGGAACTTCTCTCTTTGCTTCTACTCTTGTAGAACTTGTTGAAGTTCTTCGCCATTAAGCTCAATTATTCATTAAAGACTTGTTCCTCACTTGATGTTGTAGCAGCTTCACATGAAGCTTTATAAGCACCACTAGACTTGTTGTGAAGCTCTTCCTTCTCCTTGAGTGATATCTCATGAGCAAAAATTCTACCAATGACTTCCGTTGGCTTGAGATCTTTGTAGTTTGGCATCATTTGGATCAAGGTGCAGACGGTATCATATTTTCCATCCAAGGCTCTTAGGATCTTCTTGATGATGAATATGTCGGTCATCTCTTCACTTCCTAAGCCCACAATCTCATTTGTGATGAGAGCAAGCCTATAGTATATTTTAGCGAGTCCTTCACCATCCTTCATTTTGAACTTGTCAAGTTGACTTTGAAGCACATCCAATTTGGATTCCTTGGCGGACTCGGTACCTTCGTGCATATCAACCAAAGTACCCCAAATTTCCTTTGCATTCTCAAGGCGGCTAATTTTGTTGAATTCTTTGGGGCACAATCTATTGAAAAGAATATCGCAAGCTTGAGCATTGTATTGCAACATCTTCAATTCTTCCGCCGACGCTTTTACGATCCGGTTCTCTTCCATCAATGAATTATTCACCTTGCCAGCCAATATGCACAATAGCCCAAACAGCGGGGTTATGACCAAGAATATGCATTTTCATCTTATGCTTCCAACTAGCAAAATTAGTACCATCAAAGTAAGGACCTCTACGGTGATAATTTCCCTCACTAGACGCTGTACTCTCCTAGGTTGTGAAACCAAGGCTATGCTCACCAAAGCTATGGAAATCAAGGCAAATGGAGACCAAAGCTCTGATACCACTTGTAGGATCGAAACTAGGTCTAGAGGGGGGATTAGACTACTCGACCAAATAAAAATCTAACATTTTCCCAATTTTAAGTGTGGGCAAATTTTAGCAACTATCACAAGTCAAGCAATCAACCTACACATGCAATTCTAAGAGTGTAGCAGCAGAAAGTTAAACTATGCATATCAAGGTAAAGGGAAGGGTTTGGAGAAGGCAAACTCAATGTAGAGATGGAGATTTTTGGCATGGTTCCGATAGGTGGTGCTATCGTACGTCCACATTGATGGAGACTTCAACCCACGAAGGGTAACGGTTGCGCGAGTCCATGGAGGGCTCCACCCACGAAGAAGTAACCTTGTCTATCCCACCATGTCCATCGCCTACGAAGGACTTGCCTCACTCGGGTAGATCTTCAAGAAGTAGGCGATCTCCTTACCCTTACAAACTCTTTGGTTCAACTCCACACACTACTAGGAAAAGGGCTACTAATGGCGCACCAGTTTTGCCTACTAATGGCGCATCACTGGTGCGCCATTAGTATCACGCCACTAGTATTTTTTACTAATGGCGCACCACTGGTGCGCCATTAGTATAGGCCACGGTGCGCCATTAGTATAGGCCATTGGTGCGCCATTAGTATAGGCCACGGTGCGCCATTAGTATTTTTGAATTTTGAAGGCGGGAAAATAGTAGTGGCGCACCGTCTAACCCCCACCGTGCGCCATTGCTATTTTTGAATTTTGAATTTGGACCTGGATCGTGATTTTTTGCCCATTTTTTGCTCATTTTTTTGCTCGTTTTTTGGCATGATATTATTTCAAATTTTGTTCCTGTTTTTGGATCTTGTACGTTCTTTTGCCGGAGAGGAGTTCGCCGGAGAGGAGGAGGAGGAGGTCACCGGAGAGGCGCTCGCCTACATCGCCGGAGAGGAGGAGGAGGAGGTCGCCGGAGAGGAGTTCACCGAAGCATCGGAGAGGAGGAAGGAGAAACCATGAGGGAATGGGAGGAGAGGAGGGAGGAGGAGCTCACCGGAGAGGAGGGAGGAGGACCTCACCGGAGAGGAGGGAGGAGAAACCGCGAGGGGAGGGGAGGGGAGGAGAGGAGGGAGGAGGAGGTCGCCGGAGAGGAGGAGGATGTCGCCGGAGAGGAGGAGGAGGAGGTCGCCGGAGAGGAGGAGGAGGTCGCCGGAGAGGAGGAGGGTAGTATGGTGGAGGAGAGAAGGGAAGATGGAGTGGAGGAGAGGAGGAGATGGAGTGGAGGAGAGGTGGAGTGGAGGAGAAGAATGAAGAGGTAAGGAGGAGAGGACCACGCCCAGCCATATATACGGCATAGTAATGGCGCACCGTGGGCAGGTGCGCCATTACTAACTTTTTTTTATTTTTTTTTGATTTATTTTGAATTTTGAAGGCGGGAAGATACTAATGGCGCACCATGGGCAGGTGCGCCATTAGTAAGTTCGATTTTTTTTGAATTTTTTTGCCTCTCCAGATCTTAAAAGCCCGATATCTTTTTTTCTGTTAGGTTTTTGAGGATTTTGAAAATGTTTACGGGGTTCCCCCGGTTAAATTCGGATGTAACTTTTCGAGTAGATGATTTTTCATATAAAAAACTTTTTCATCCGAGTTCGTACGCAAAAGTTATGCCCATTTTTACAAATTCTCGAGAGATTTTGCAAAAAAGTTGAAAATTCATTTTTGTAAATTTTGCTATCTTATTTTCTTTTATTTTTTTGATATTTCTATCATTTTCTTTTATTTTTTTTTGAAACTGAAAAGGCGGTCCACGGGGGGGGGGGGGGGGGGGGGGGGGGGGGGTGTGCATTCGGGCGAATGTTTGGGCCAAGTTACTAATGGCGCACCATGGCATGGTGCGCATTACTAGTTGAACTAGTAATGGCGCACCACTCCCACGGTGCGCCATTAGTAGTTTTAAAAAAAATTAATTTTTTTTACTAATGGCGCACCGCATTTGCACACTAATGGCGCACCACATTTGCACACTAATGGCGCACCAACACATGGTGCACCATTAGTATATAGTAATGGCGCACCACATGTCTGGTGCGCCATTAGTGTCAATTCCATCTATAGCCCTTTTCCTAGTAGTGACAATCTTGTCGAAGGCTCCCAAGTGACACCTAACTAATTTAGGAGACACCACTCTCCAAAAGTTAATAGATGGTGTGATTATGATGAACTCCTTGCTCTTGTGCTTCAAATGAGAGTCTCCCCAACACTCAAATCTCTCTCACATATTTGTCTATGGTGTAAAGATGGTTTGAGTGGAAAGCAACTTGGGGAAGGCTAGAGATCAAGATTCTTGCAGTTGGATTGGAATGTCTTGATCTCAACACATGAGTAGGTCGTTCTCTCTCAGAAAAATGAGTAGTGGAATTGTAGGCACGTTCTGATGGCTCTCCCTCAAATGAAGAAGGGGTGGAGAGGTATATATAGCCTCCACACAAAATCCAACCGCTACACACATTTGATCCAACTCGGTCAGACCGAATAGAAGAAATCGGTTGGACCGATTCAGTTCAAAATGTGAACGTTAGGAATTTTGGTGGGACTGATGTGATCAACTCGGTGGGACCGATGTGCTAGGGTTAGGGAAAAACCTCATCTCGGTGAAACCGATTGCATAAACTCGGTGAGACCAATTTCAGCAACGAGCAAACAGAGAGTTGGTCAAGCAAACTTAGTGGGACCGATTGCACATTTCAGTGATATTGAAATAATTACAACAGGCTACAGAGAGTTTGCAAGGCCATCTCTGTGAGACCGAGATCCCGGTCGGTGAAACCAAATTGTCTAGGGTTTCTGGCAGTGGCTATGTCAAATGAACTCAGTGGCTCAGGATAGATCAAATCAGTGGGGCCGAGTTTGACTTTTAGGTTTTGGACATATGTGGAAATGAGAAAGTGGTTGAGGATTTTGGAGGAATATCACTAAGAACTTTGAGCAAGTAGACCATTAAGCAACACCTCATCCCCTTTTAATAGTATTTGCTTTCCTATGGACTCCATGTGATCTTGGATCACTAAAATGAAAATGAAGAGTCTTGAGCCTTTGCCAATCTTTGTCCTTAGCATTTTGAGGGGTCCACATCTCTAGTCCATGCCATGCCAATCATTGAACTTTCTGAAATATTTAACTTGAATGGATATTAGTTTAATGAGCTATATGTTGTTATGAATTACCAAAACCACCAGGGGATTAGTTGCACTTTCAGTAGGCTCATGTGATGCCTCTTCTTCAGCTTCCCCCATTATAGTACCATTGTTGAGGGAGTCCTGGATTAGGGGGTGTTCGGGTAGCCAGACTATACCTTCAGCCGGACTCCTGGACTATGAAGATACAAGATTGAAGACTTCGTCCCGTGTCCGGATGGGACTTTCCTTGGCGTGGAACGCAAGCTTGGCGATGCGGATATTCAAGATCTCCTACCATTGTAACCGACTTTATGTAACCCTAACCCTATCCGGTGTCTATATAAACCGGAGGGTTGTAGTCCGTAGGCAATCAACTCCATATACAACAATCATACCGTAGGCTAGCTTCTAGGGTTTAGCCTCCTTGATCTCGTGGTAGATCTACTCTTGTACTACCCATATCATCAATATTAATCAAGCAGGATGTAGGGTTTTACCTCCATCAAGAGGGCCTGAACCTGGGTAAAACATCGTGTTCCCTGCCTCCTGTTACCATCCGGCCTAGACGCACAGTTCGGGACCCCCTACACGAGATCCGCCGGTTTTGACACCGACATTGGTGCTTTCATTGAGAGTTCCTCTGTGCCGTCACAATCTGGAAGGATGCCTCCTCCCGTCTTTAAAGACAGCGCCGTTGCTAAGGGAGCCTTGGCTGTCGGCCAAACCCTCCGGCTAGGTGGTTTCCTCATGACCGCCTGTTCGGCTGTTGCGCCGACGGTGACCTCTCGGGTCATCAAAAGCAACCTACACGTCTGCTCGGAGCTCATCGAGCAGCTAGATCCAATGGAGCTCTCTTCCATAAACGAGCTCTTGGATCGCATCGCCGCCCTGGGGGTCGCTACGGATTACGACCAGGTTGGGCTTAAACCCAATCTAAGAGAAATTAACTCTCCCCAAGTCACCCACCACGTTGCCATGGTAGAGACGCTGTGCGGCGACCCTTCATCTATTTTAAGGACTAGCTACGTCCGAATTCCCAACCCCTCCAAGCCGGATACCCGCAGAGAGGGAGATATAATGCAAGACCTGAGCTTAGGATCAGGCAACAGGCCAGATTCACTGGACAACAACCAAGAATCCGAACTTCAGAGTTCGGAAACTCTTCGGCCTCCGAATCTTGGATTGGGTGAGGTTTCAGATTCAATGACACCCGCCCAACCAATCATAAGCGATCTCTCCCAAATCAGGCAGAGGCCCAAGGAAACAGTACATCATTACTGGGCCAGATTCCTCCTGGTTATGAACAGGCTAAAGGATTGCCGCGAGGAAGATGCAATCTCCATTTTTTGCGATAATTGCACGGACAAGGGAATCCTTAACGTCGTAAGTCGTCGTGATATCACACGCTTCGCTGACTTGGCGTCCATAGTACAAAAATACTGTGCGATGGAAAGCGCCTGGAAAACCGAAATAAATTTTTGAGATAATCCGGCCTTGAATAGTAATCCCGTCCGAACTAAGAGGGTGCATCATCACAGGACACCCGGGATAAACACCAAAAAGCCAAAACCCTCTACAGGGCATGGAACCGTACTGGAAAGATGGCTTGATGGACCCTGTAGAATTCACAGTACAGAGGGCGCCACACCAACTCACAGCCTTAGAGCATGTTGGATACTCCGGCAGGTGGCCAAAATCGGCGAGGACCTCTTAATTCCGGAGGCCGCAGAAAGCCAGCCCAAGGACACCAGTACCGTTCTCACAGTCTTCGAGACTTTCGCATCAAACAATGTGCGAAAAAGAACACTCCGCAGCCTCGCCGAAGTCTATCAAGTTGCAACAATAAATCCATGGAGTGACACTGCCATTACCTTCAACGCAAGTGATGAACCTAGATTCCAAACAACCCGAGCACCGGCCGCATTGGTCCTCAGTCCCATAGTGGACGGCTTTCGCCTCACCAAGGTGCTCATGGATGGAGGCAGCGGACTGAACCTCATTTATGAGGAAACTCTTCAAAAAATGGAAATAGAATGGAACCGCATCGAGCGAAGCAGCACAACCTTTAGAGGAATAATCCCCAGTCGGGAAGCGCGCTGCACAGGAAAAATCACACTAGATGTGGTGTTCGGCACGCCGGATAATTACAGGTCCAAAGAAGTCACGTTTCAGGTGGCCCCGTTTAAGAGCGGATATCACGCTTTACTAGGGCGGGAAGCATTCACAATCTTCCAAGCAATACCCCATTACGGGTACATGACGCTTAAGATGCCCGGGCCGAATGGAATTATCACTCTAGCTAGTGATCCGGACATAGCACTCCGCGCCGAAAACAAGACGGCCGCATTAGCCCGTGAGGCGCTATCCGAATCCTTAGCGGCCTAGGAACTGACTGCGCTGCGCTCCACGGTTAACAAGGATGATGTGATACTCGATAAGAGATCCAAATCCACATCCTTCAAGCCAGCCAACGAAATAGTCAAATTCCAGGTCCATTCAGCAGACCCCAATAAAACAGCTTCAATCGGGGCACGACTGAACCCTAATGCAGACGCCGCACTGCGAGAGTTCCTACGAGAGAACTGGGACATCTTCGCCTGGCACCCTTCAGACATGCCAGGGATCCCACGCAGGCTGGCCGAACATAGCTTAAATATCCTAAAAGGATTTAAACCTGTCAAACAAGCCCTTCGGCATTTTTCCAAACCCAAGAGACAGGCTATGGGAGAGGAGCTAGCCAAACTATTGGAGGCCAGATTCATCAGAGACATAAAACATCCGGACTGGCTAGCAAACCTGGTGATGGTACCAAAGAAGGACAAATCCTGGCGCCTGTGCGTCGATTTTAAAGACCTCAACAAGGCTTGCCCAAAGGATCCCTTCCCCCTCCCCCGCATCGATCAAATTATCGATGCCACCGCAGGACACGATTTGTTGTGTTTCCTCGACGTATACTCCGGTTACCATCAAATCAAGATGGCAGAATCAGACCAAGCTGCAACAGCATTCATCACACCATACGGCCCATTCTGCTTCAACACAATGCCCTTCGGGCTGAAAAACGCCGGCGCAACATATCAGCGCATGATCCAGACATGTCTGGCAAACCAGATCAGCAAAACAGTGGAGGCGTATGTGGATGATGTGGTCGTCAAATCAAGACATGTCGAGTCCCTAGTAAACGGCTTGAGGCTTACATTCGATAACCTCCGACAATATGACATCAAGCTCAACCTAGAAAAATGCGTCTTCGGCGTCCCAGCCGGAAAGCTCTAGGGCTTCATTGTATCCGGTAGAGGAATTGAAGCAAACCCAGCCAAGATCCGAGCTTTGTCACAATTGGATGTCCCAAAGGACCTTAAACAAATACAAAAATTAACCGGGTGCGTGGCGGCTTTAAGCCACTTCATCTCTCGCTTGGGAGAAAAGGCACTACCCCTCTATCGCCTCCTTCGGCGCACCGAACACTTCGAGTGGACGGAGGCCGCCACGGCCGGACTTGATGAAATAAAAGCCATATTGGCAACAAACCCAGTCCTGGACGCGCCGAACACCGGCGAACCAATGTTATTATACATTGCAGCAACACATCAAGTTGTCAGCGCAGTGCTCGTTGTCGAGCGGGAAACGGATGGACACAAATTCCCCCTTCAAAGGCCGGTCTACTACGTATCCACTGTCCTCACTCCATGCAAACCACGGTACCCGCATTATCAAAAGATTGCATACGCGGTATTCATGGCATCCCGGAAGCTACGACACTACTTTCAAGAGTGTTCCATAACAGTAGCCTCGGAAGTACCACTCAACGATATTATCAACAACCGTGATGCAACGGGCCGGATTGCAAAATGGGCCATCGAGCTTCTCCCGTTTGATATAACCTATAAGCCACGGCGAGCTATTAAATCACAAGTTTTGGCCGACTTCGTCGCAGAATAGACGGAGGCCGAGCTCCCTAAAGAGTACGGCACATATTCAAACTGGATTATGCATTTCGACGGCTCCAAAATGTTGGTCGGACTGGGGGCTGGCGTCGTCTTGACGTCCCCCACAGGAGACACAATCCAATATGTGCTCCAGATCATGTACATGGATTCCAACAATGCAGCCGAATATGAGGCCCTCCTACATGGTCTCCGGATAGCAGTATCCAGTGCCTAGAGGTACGCGGGGATTCAAACCTCGCGATATCCCAAATAAATGGAGACTTTGATGCCAAGGACCCAAAAATGGCAGCTTACCGCAACGCCATCCTAAAAATGTCAGCTCGGTTCGAAGGGCTGGAGTTTCACCATATAGCCCGAGAAAACAATCAAGCAACGGACGTCCTGGCACGCATCGGAGCAAAACGCGATGCATTCCCCCCCAACATATTTTTGGAAAGATTGTTCAAGCCATCCATAGCATGGGAGGGGAAACCCGCAAATAACAGCCCGGACCCAGCCGCACCACTCGACGCCGAACAATCTGACACAATTGGAGGCTCTGCCAATGAAATTACACCTTCAGCCAATGTAATAATGGCGGTCATCGCCCCGTGGACAGAACCATTCCTAGCCTACCTTACTAGGCAGGAACTCCCGGAGGACCAAAACAAGGCCCGCTGCATAGTGCGGCGATCTAAAGCCTATATAGTCCATGAGGGAGAGCTTTATAAGAAAAGCACTACCGGAGTCCTTCAAAGGTGCATCTCCGAAGAGGAAGGGCGGAACCTTCTGGCTGAAATTCATGCCGGACTCGGTGATCACCATGTCACTGCTCGGTCCCTTGTTAGCAAGGCTTTCCGTACAGGCTTTTATTGGCCGACGGCCCAGGCAAACGCTCAGGACCTAGTCCAATGATGCGCTGGTTGCCAACTTTTTGCCAACCAAAGCCATATGCCACCCACCGCACTCCAAACTATACCCATCACCTGGCCTTTTGCGGTCTGGGGGCTTGACATGGTCGGACCCCTTAAAGGTGGGACCGATAGGAAAAAATACTTACTGGTCATGGTGGATAAATTCACCAAATGGATAGAAGCCAAGCCTGTTAAAACGGCTGAATCCGGACCTGTGATAGACTTCATATCCGAGGTTGTACACCGTTATGGCGTCCCCCACAGCATCATAACTGATAACGGTACAAACTTTACCGCCGACGAGGTAAAACTCTGGTGCAAAAACATGGGCATCAAGCTCGATTATGCTTCCGTCTATCACCCACAAACCAACGGCCAGGTCGAACGTGCAAATGGTCTTATCATGAGCGGCATTAAACCCAGACTGGTGCGGTCCCTCAAGGAATCTCACACGCACTGGGTAGAGGAGCTCGACTCCGTGCTATGGGGGCTGCGGACCACGCCAAATCGCACCACCGGATACACACCATTTTTTATGGTGTACGGCGCAGAGGCAGTTCTGCCCTGCGACATAATTCATGACTCACCTAGAGTGCGCATGTACGAAGAAAGAGAAGCCGAGCTCGATCGGCAGGACAACTTGGACGCCCTGGAGGAGGAGCGTGACGTGGCAAAAGCCCGTTCCGCATTTTATCAACAGCAGGCCCGAAGATATCAAAGCAGAGAAGTACGGGCCAAAAATTACAATGTTGGCGAACTAGTTCTACGCCTACCGGATAAGAAAAAGGACAAACTCAAGCCCAAGTGGGAAGGTCCATTCATAATCGACCAAGTCCTGACTGGCGGGGCGTACCGCCTGCGAGATGCGTCGGATAACCGACTCGAGCCGAACCCGTCTCCGAAGATTCTATGCCTAGCGCCGGACTCTGTGTTCGTCTCCTTCCTCTATCCATTTTTTTTGCATTTTTCTATCTTACATTTCTCTCCTTCCCCTCTTTTCTTTTATAGCCCTTAAAGGCTCATCTAGTAACGCGCCACTCACGCTCATTAAACCTGGGGCTTCTTTAACAGAAGCTTATTTATACGGGCTTCACGCCCAACACATGCGTCAAACTTCCGCATGTACCTTTTTCTTCACCATTATATGCATCGATATGACTTAAGTTTTGGCCAAGCTGGGTTGCCTGGCTCCTGTACTTACCCCTACGTTCCCGATTGTTCGGCTAGGCGGTAAAGGGAGCACCTCTGCGATTGTTACTGCCGGGTCAGCCGGATGTGTACCTCAGACTGGGTGAAGCCGAAAGCTAGCATTCTTAAGGGAATATTCGGTCGGTGAGATAAAAGATGATCTTTTTACTCATTTTATGCGCCCCCAGATGCTTTTTTCTGCGTCTTTTTACGCAGTCCGGACATGCACTATAGGACATGCCTCCTAGCGAAAGGAACCCCTAACAGAACTATTCTCTCTGGAAGATGTTTCTTACTAACCATGTAATATAACATAACTAGTTGGGCACTTGTCTGATAAAGCACTAATGACCCCTATGCCTGGTCTCCACGCATACCACGGTTCTTATATAACCGCTATGGTATTCGGACACACTCCGGACCGTCAGGTCCCGAGGTTGAAGCGAAAAGGTCGGCAACGACAAATGATCTACAATCCGGCTAGAAGGCATTACACATGTCAATTCAAAATTACATAGTCATTCTGACTGATTGTATTCCTCTTCTATACCATCTAACAGGCTGTCTAATTTACAGTCCTGCTGGGAATACTTCGCGGCCAACTCTACTTGGCCGTATTAAGCTCACAGGGATCTCCTTCCCGTCAGGCCCCACTGGTCCGACCTCGGCCATGTGGTTTGGGTCAGACTTCATAAAACGGGTCTTCACCATGGCCCAGGCTTCCCTAGCGCCTTGTCGGCAGGCCGATATCTTCCACAACCGGAAGCGGCGCCGAGCTCCCTTCCGCTTCTCCGCAAGCTCTCCAAGGCCCTCGGGCATGGAGTGGGCAGGCCATAAGGCTTGGGCAACACCTCGCATCGCCTGCCGAATTCGCTCGTGCAGTTGCATGAGTTCGGGAAGAAGGTCACCCGTAGAACCGGGCATCTCCTTTGCAGGACGACCTGTGAGCATACCTACAGACATTACTCTGTTAGTCACTTCCTCGCCAAACTCTTTTTTTTTCAAAGTTTGTTCAAGCACTTACTGAATATGCCGCGTCGAAGGCGCTGATTCTCCCTCGTGGAGTCCGACAGCTGGCCACGAACATCTTTAAGTTCGACGTCCAGCCTGGTGTTGGCATCCTGAAGATCATTCTTCTCTCGCCTCACCTTTGTCAACGTACTCTCACCGGCCTTTAGCCGGCGTAAGAGCTGTTGCTTTTCCGGATCGAGTCCGGTGCCATCTGCAACATGATTTGTCAGATTTGCACCCACACCGCACAATACTAATCTTTCGAAGCGTATCTTACCTGAGGGGGTCTCTTTGGGCTCCCCCGCTGCGGCTAGTGTGGCCTCTAGTTGGGCCTTGCACTTTTCCAGCTCCTGGGACAGTACGGTATTCTTCTCTGTAAGAACCTGCTTATTCAATGATCCTTAAATCAGTTGCTCTAATTATTTCAAGTCTCGGGGGCTACTGGTATATCTATATTTGACCAAAAGTTTCTTACCCGTATGTCTTTTACATACTGCTCCGTGGCTCTGGCTAAACCATTTTGAGCGGCACGGAGGTACGCATCTCTCGAATTAAAGGCATCTAAAGCCTCTTGGGAGAAACAAGCGTCCCGTAGAACTGTCCGGTGACGCCTGTGGTTCATGGCACTCTCCACTTCAGAATTTGTGGCAGACAGCCTATCTGCATCCTCTGTCGGAGGAGCGTCCGGTGCGCGCCTTGTGCTCGCCTCCGCTTCCTGGCCAGACGTTGGAGCCTGGCTGGTGGGGGCACGAATGGCAACCTCTCCGGATGTAGTCCGGCGAGGTCTCTTCGTTCTGAGGATAGCACGAACGTTAATATGCCCTGACAGAATAACACCAGGGAAACAGAGGGTGCGCTATACCTTTGCGCCGGCATCTCAGTCTGGACTGCATTCCTTTTTGCCCCACGGGGTCCTGCGGCCCCTCGTTGGCTAGCCGCCGCAGGTTCAGCCTCCTGCCTCGGAAATCTCCCCTGCAAAACACGGTTGTCATCAGAAACACCGGAATACGTGAGAGTGGAATCTCTCTCAAGGGAATGAGACTCTGGTTTCTGTCACCTGGGAGGCCGGGACTAACCCTGGGTAATCAGCCATGATGGCTACCAAGGTATTGTCCTTGCTTAGCTGATGGAACACCCCGTCGATAATCTCCACCGGTATGTCCGGGTCCTCTTCGGAGTCCGGATCGAGGGACCGTTCTGGGTCCTTGGGCTGTGGAGGGCGGCTGTTTATATCCTTTACCTCCTGTCGTAGTTCCTGCACTTAAGTCGTTAGACTACCTATCTAACCGTGGGAGTATAAAACAAATGGGTAAGCGCAATTATTAACTTACCCAACTTGGAGGATCGTACATAGTAAATCCGGCCTGCGGATTGACGCGGAGGAATTCCTCCTTTTCTCCCTTGTACAAAGAGGATAAGATCTTCACTAGGGCGGCAGCTGAGGCCGGCCCCTTACGACCGTAACGGGTGGCGTCATCCTCCCCGTTGAAATCCCACATGGGGTGGCCTCTATATTGAAGCAGCTGCACCCCTCGCATAATGCATGCGGCCATGACTCCAATCATGGTTAGTCCGGAATGAGCCAACAGTCTTATCTAGCCCATCAGGTAAAGGACGTCTCTGTCGCTTTCTTTCTGAGAGCTCCGCGGACGCCAGCTCAAGCGTTTCTTCAATGGGGCACTGTTGAACTCAGGGAGACCGACCCGGATTGGGTCCGGTAGCGGGACGTCATCTATGTAAAACCATTCCGAAGGCCAGTCCTCGGACGCCTTCTTTGGGGTTCCAGATAGATATCCGGTCCCAGCGATGCGCCATACTTCGGCTCCGCCCACTTGGTATATAGACCCCTCTCGAGAACGGGGCACCAGGCAGAATAACCTCTTCCACAACGCGAAATGAGCCTCAACGCCTAAAAATAGCTCGCAAAAGCCGACGAAACCCGCAATATGCAATACGGAGGCGGGCGTGAGATTGTGTAGCTGGAGGCCATAGAACTCCAGAAGCCCGTGGAGAAATGCATGAATTGGAAATCCCAGTCCCCTTATTAGATAGGGGACGAGGCACACCCGCTCTCCTTTAGAAGGATTGGGGGTGCTCTCCGCTTGTTTTCCGCCATTGTAGGTGGCGAGACCGGCTCGGACCGGGACCATGTATGCCTGAGGGAGAAATCCCTTGGCCTGAAGCGACACTAACACGCTATGCGGGATGGTGCAACTCTCCCAGTCCCCGGGTTTGGAACCGGAGGGGCGAGGGGAGGAGCTGCGAGGGCTGGTCATGTTGGAATGGACCTTTGTTGGAAGCGCTCTGATGATAACTTGCGGAAAGGAGAAGATGCGGTTTGGACCTAAATCCCCATCCCGTTAAATAGGCGGCTCGTTTATACGGCTAGGGGTGTGGATGTAAAAACGCCCCGGCTTTTCGCATTCATTTGACACATGGAAGACGACCATTATTGGGCATGGAAGCCGAGGAGCACTACATTACAAAAATCAGACATTATTCCTACAGGTACACAAGATTTGGAGAAGAACCCGCCTTGCAATGCCGAACAATCTGCGCGCCGGACTCGTCGTCATTGAAGCCTGGTTCGGGGGCTACTGAGGGAGTCCTGGATTAGGGGGTGTTCGGGTAGCCGGACTATACCTTCAGCCGGACTCCTGGACTATGAAGATACAAGATTGAAGACTTCGTCCCGTGTCCGGATGGGACTTTCCTTGGCGTGGAAGGCAAGCTTGGCGATGCGGATATTCAAGATCTCCTACCATTGTAACCGACTTTATGTAAGCCTAACCCTATCCGGTGTCTATATAAACCGGAGGGTTGTAGTCCGTAGGCAATCAACTCCATATACAACAATCATACCGTAGGCTAGCTTCTAGGGTTTAGCCTCCTTGATCTCGTGGTAGATCTACTCTTGTACTACCCATATCGTCAATATTAATCAAGCAGGACGTAGGGTTTTACCTCCATCAAGAGGGCCCGAACCTGGGTAAAACATCGTGTTCCCTGCCTCCTGTTACCATCCGGCCTAGACGCACAGTTCGGGACCCCCTACCCGAGATCCGCCGGTTTTGACACCGACAATTGTATTCAGGGAACCAAGGATAGTTGTCATCATCCTCTTCTTCTTCATTGTCTTCCATTACAACCCCTCTTTCTCCGTGCTTGTTCCAACAGTTATAGCCGAACATGAAACCGAACTGAAGCAGGTGGCTGTGAAGGATTTTTTAGGTATAGTAATCCTTATCATTCTTACAGACACC
The DNA here is from genome assembly GCF_003073215.2 of Triticum urartu. Taxonomy (NCBI): domain Eukaryota; kingdom Viridiplantae; phylum Streptophyta; class Magnoliopsida; order Poales; family Poaceae; genus Triticum; species Triticum urartu. The sequence goes on along the minus strand of NC_053023.1, from coordinate 432,986,312 downwards.
ACATGGAGACCACATAAAATCATTCCGCTTGTTTGCCTCAGCCACACACAGAAAACTACGCACGCCATTAATGAACTGGGCGAGCGTTGATCATCATACATCCATTGCCGGATCATCTTCATTACACAACATCAAAGTGACCAAATCAATACAAGTTCATACATACTTCTCATAAAACAACATACAACTATCTAGCTAAAGCATTTAAATGCAACAACAAATTTGATTAAAATCGCAACTAAGATACCAAGCCTCTTTATTAATGGCATATTTTCTAATCTTTCTAATCTTCAAGCGCATTGCATCCATCTTGATCTTGTGATCATCGACGACATTGGCAACATACAACTCCAATTTCATCTTCTATTCTTCAATTATTTTCAATTTTCTTTCAAATTATCATTTTCTTTTTCACCTAAATTTAACTTCTCGCCAAGAGGGTCGGTTGCAATTTCCGGTTCACATACCTCGTAGATAAAAGTATCTATGTCAACTTGATGGGCATAATTGTCATAAACACGAAATGAAACAAATAGTTATAAAAGATAATATACTACATCTGAATCATAAACCGGATGAGGTCCGACAGGGACGGTTATCAAAACCATGACACTATATATAACAAACAATCATACAAGTAAGAAAATTATACAAGTAACTATCTAAATGATACAAATAAGGTTATTATTTTTTTACAAAAAAGATAAGAATAAGAGGCTCACCAAGGTGGTGTCGGCGAAGGGATGGCGCAGGCGATCGACGGCGGTGAGGACGGAGACGGGAAGGCAATAAGTAAACCACACCATATGCAAACTAAGAAGTTAATTTGAGCTCAGATTGCATATAAATCAAATAAACTCCCACATAATTACTCTCAAATTAAAACCCACAAATCACTATACTTATAGAGCATGAAACGAGCTAAACTAGCAATGAGAGATGAAAGGATAAAGTTGTAACCTTTTAGAACCCTTGGATAGATGGGGTGCCTCCAATGTTGACAAATCTAGGCAAAAATGAAGGATGAACTCGAGCTATGGGAAAGAAACAGAGAGGAGAGGAAGGAGCAGCTTGGAAACAGGCTGGACGAAGCAGCTTTTTATAGGTATCTATAATCCTATATAGTGTAGGAATAAGTTTGAATGCTAGCCGTTGATACTGCTGCATCCAACGGCTGAAACAGTGGCGAATCCTTGTGTTTTAAGATGTGGATATATCACATCCAACAGTGAACATTGTCTTGGAGCTTAGTTCCAGAAACTTCACTCGCACACAAGTGCCCAGCAGCTGGCGCTGTCGGTACGCTGAGCTGCCTGTCTCGAGTACCATGTGTGTTGATTTTTCCTCTTCACTTGATGGATCATGAAGCAAGAATGGGATGAAGAACTTGTCGTATTGTAAAACTAGGATGCAACCTCGGCAGCCCCACGGTCCAGACTTGCCAGAAGAGTCAAGAATGACTACGACATTCAGGATTAGCCCTCCAAAGACGTTACGTGGGTGCAAAAATAAATGTTGCTCTCTTTAAAAATAAATTAAAATAAAAGTAGGTTCCTTCAAAAATAAAAATAAAAGTAGTTTTATGACTGTTGTAACCCTTTAGTATTTCCTTTTCTTTATTCACAAAAAATGCCAAAAATTACCAACTGTAAATTTTATTTGTTTATTCGAAATTCAATAGGTTCATACTAATTTGCAAAAATTTGACAGCGTTAAGTTAATCTTTTTTTAGGAATGCCTCGACAAGACACTTATAGTTAGTGTATGTAAGAAGGGATAGAGAGAATTGGTGAAATAGTTGTTTGTTGCATTGCTTGAGCCTTGTGGGCATATATATAGGAGTACATGGTCATCTTGGAGAACAAGGCAAGGTAGAATAAATCCTACACTATTCTATGTTTCCTCAATAAACATTATACTCAACATCCCCCCGCAGTGACAAAGGTAGCGACACAGACGGTGAGACTGGAGAATAATCTGAAGGCAAGCCAACAGACACCCTCCCACAGTCATAAATGTTGATGCATCGCGGAAGGCGTGGCTGGAGTGAAAACCGACGAGGTTGCTCAAGCAAGGTAGTAGCTCTTTGTGCTGTTTGTCGAAGTAGCCGAGAGGGTACCTGGTGTAGCCGTGGTTGAGGTTGTCATGCGAAGAACGACGTGGTCGATATCGAGTTGGGGTAGCCGGTGTCGAGGGAGTCGTTGTGGAGCCGCGGAAGAAGAGCGACGGTAGCGGCAGCCTGAGGAGGCGGCGGCGGTGCTCGAAGTAGGCGATAATGAACCCGACAGCGTGACGAACACTAGTGTGGATGGTGATGTTCCCACGCCAAGGAAGGCAGCGCGGCGCATATCACGTGGAAGTCAACGCGCGTGGACGGCGGTGGACTGCGGGCCACAGCGTTACGGCCCGAAGGGGCGACGCAACGGCGGCGGGCATGTCGGGACGACGGCGGGGAAGACCTCAGGGCGGTTGCAGGGATCGCGTGCCATGCTCGCTACGGCTCGACGGGGTGACACAGCGGCAGCGCGAGGGTCGGTGCAGCCTCGGGGACGACCTAGAGCGGACGACTTCCGTGCGGCGGTTAACAGCGGGCCGCGGCACTCCGGCGCGAAGAGGCGACACAGCGGCAACACGCGAGGTGGTGCAACCACGGGAACGGCCTTAGGGAAGCGGCGGGGACCACGTGTCGTGGTGCTACTGCCCGAAGGGGTGACGTAGCGACGACGCGGATCGGTGCAGCCACGGGGAGAACCACGGGGCGGAGGTGCTGCGACCCAACGGGACGACGCATCGGCAGCCCGTTGCTCGATCACTGAAGAAACAGGTTATACTCAAGAACAATCTTCATGAGATCCTACCAAGCTGCATGTAGACGGTTGATCTGACCGTAGACGTGACGAGCAAGAATCCAAAAGACGCGAGCCTAAGATGAAACACCCGCGACGTGCCTCTGCACGGGTTGGACATGGCATGATGACCGCAGTCAGATTATCCAATAGCACTCAGCTGAATGGGAACGCATGCCATGCATTGCATGGGATGCATGCAACATCGGACTGGATCCAGGTGGCATGGTGGACAGGCGCTAGCGGCCGTCCACACCAAGCAGCTCGCACACGCGCAGGACGAAGGACCAGCGTAGGACGCGACCGGCCACCATACCAATGCACGTGTTGCAGCCGGGTGAAGGCGACAGTCGTCGATGATTATCCAGTAAAATCATGTTGTAGATGATGAACGACGACGGGCGACGCAAACCGGTCGTAGACCGGAAAACCAAAAAAGAAAACACCGATCAAACCGACCGGCGAAAGAGAGAAAAACCTGGATCAACGACCAGGAAAAAGACTCTTAAGGGCAGCCGGTCAACACGACCGACGAACGAACCATAGGTAGGGGCGGCGTAGCCTCCGGCGGCGGTCATGGAGGTCGACCAACCCGGGGGCGTGATGACCCACAAGTATAGGGGATCTATCGTAGCCTTTTCGATAAGTAAGAGTGTCGAACCCAACGAGGAGAAGAAGGAAATGATAAGCGGTTTTCAGCAAGGTATTCTCTGCAAGCACTGAAATTATCGGTAACAGATAGTTGTGTGATAAGATAAATTGTAACGAGCAACAAGTAATGTAAGTAAATATGATGCAGCAAGATGGCCCAATCCTTTTCGTAGAAAAAGGACAAGCCTGGACAAAGTCTTATATGAAGGAAAGCGCTCCCGAGGACACATGGGAATTATCGTCAAGTTAGTTTTCATCACGCTCATATGATTCGTGTTTGGTACTCTGTGTAACGCCCCAGATGTAACTTACCATATTTGTATTTTGAGTCTTGCCATTTCCGGCTCTAAGTTATGAGATTTCCCCGTGGTTGGGTTTTGTCTTTGTTTTGTATTTTGTCCATGTCATGCATCTCATATCATGTCATCATGTGCGTCGCATTTGCATACGTGTTCGTTTCATGCATCCGAGCATTTTCCCCGTTGTTCGTTTTGCAATCCGACACTCCTATGTCCTCCGGCGCCCCCATTTGCCTCTTTTCATGAGCGGGTGTTAAACATTCTCAGAATAGACCGAGATTTGCCAAGCGGGCTTGGTACACCACCGGTAGACCGCATGTCAAGTTTCGTGCCATTTGGAGTCCGTTTGATACTCCAATGGTTAATCAGGGAACCGTAAAGGCCTTGTGTGTGTTGCAGCCCAACACCCCTCCAAAGTGGACCAGTAACCCATCCAAACGTCCTAAATGTTATTGGCCATTCGATCATGATCGCATGGCCGAAAACCACACTCCATTTGGACTCTCCTAGCTCCTTCTATGTATAAATAGGTGCCTCCCCTTCGAAATTCGCGCAGATGAAACCCTAGTCCCGCTCCCCTCGCGCCACTGGACATTTCCTCACCACCGACGGACATGTCCGCCACCTCGTCCGGCCACTCAGGGGCTGACACGTGTCCCGCGCCGCCCACCAGCCGCCGCCGGCCCGCTCGGCTCGTGATATTGCTGATTTCAGGGGCTTGGAATTTCACTAAGTCATTTTCCTGCTGTTATTTTTATGCCATGTATTCATGTTGCTACTGAGAGATCCATGATTCTTTTGAGTATATTCAGTAAGGATGATTTTGACATATGGTTATGATCTATCCATTAATGCTCATGTTTGCATTTTTGGAGTGCCCTAGCATGACTCAATCATGCTCTACTTTTGCTATAAGATGTTCCTGGCAGATTGTTTACGTGTTAATCAATTTTGCCAAGGTTATTGTAGTTGATACATGCATGCTATGAGATTGTTCTTGCTTTGTTTAGCTTCATGATCATGTCTTCTTGATGGTAGTATTCTTAGCTTGTCAGGAAATTCCTTGTGATGAGTGAATTGAGCTCGCAAAGATGCCTTTATAATTCTGTTTTTGCCATGTCCAGTTTTATGCAAAGTCTGAATCTGTTAACGAAACTTGCTATGTTTACATGGGTGCCATCATATCTTCTCATCCTTTTTGGCTTATGGTCAGTAAGGGAGTTTTGTGATATGCTTTGAGTAGATTCATACCATGTCTTGCTTTGCTATGTCATGTTCCTGTAGCATGTTGTTATCTTGCTCTAAACATTGCTTCCTGATGTTAATTTCTGCGATGTTAGTATTTTCACCAAGTCTGTGATGCTGATATCTTTTGCACTTTTGCCATGCTTGTTTGAACCTTCTATTGTGTGATTTAGCCGTAGCTCAGTGTTCATATTTGGTCAAGCATCTTGAGAAGATCACTGCCATGTGCATTGTTGCTATGTTGGAGTGCAGTAGCTTAGCCTATTGTTGCATTCTAGATGGCATCGTGGTGTTAATCGCAGAATTGTGCCATTCTTGTTTTGCTTGCCATTTGCAAACCGTGCATCCGATTCCGGTGATCTTTATATCGATTTCGACCGAAGTCAACTCATCTTTCCAGCGGCACACTTGGTTTGCCAAGTTGAGGCCTGTTTCAATCTTTCCTTTCCGAAGCACACATATGCATTGCATATCACATCCCGCATATCATGCCATGTTTTGCATCATGTTGCTTGTGCATTGCACTGTGGTTGATTGTTGTTTCCTTTGCTTGTGTTCTTGCCTTGGGTAGAGCTGGGAGACGATTGCGTGATCGAGGAACCCGTTGAGTATGCTTACGAGGATCAAGCTTACGTCAACTCGGAGAACTTTGCAGGCAAGATGACCATACCCCCGAAATCACTTCTATCTTTGCTTGCTAGTTGCTCGCTCTATTGCTATGCCACGATACCCACCACTTGCTATATCATACCTCCCATATTGCCATGTCAAGCCTCTAACGGACCTTTCCTAGCAAACCGTTGTTTGGCTATGTTACCGCTTTGCTCAGCCCCTCTTATAGCGTTGCTAGTGGCAGGTGATGATGGAGTTTGTTCCTTGTTGAAACATGTTTATTGTTGGGATATCACTATTTATATCTTGATTACCTTAATGCATCTAGATACTTGGTAAAGGGTGGAATGCTCGGCCTTATGCCTGGTGTTTTGTTCCACTCTTGCCGCCCTAGTTTCCGTCATACCGGTGTTATGTTCCTTGATTTTGTGTTCCTTACGCGGCTGGATTATAATGGGAACCCCTTGACAGTTCCCCTTGAATAAAACTCCTCCAACAAGGTCCGACCTTGGTTTTACCATTTGCCACCTAAGCCTTTTTCCCTTGGGTTTCGCAGACTCAAGGGTCATATTTATTTTAAACCCCGGGCCAGTGCTCCTCCGAGTGTTGGTCCAAACTAGAGCACTGTGTAGTGTCGTCCCTTGGCAACTTGGGTTACGTTGGCTCCTGTACGCTTAGCTTATCCAGTGTGCCCTGAGAACGAGATATGTGCAACTCCTATCGGGATTTGTCGGCACAGCGGGTGGTCTTGCTAGTCTTGTTTTTACCATTGTCGAAATGTCTGGTAACCAGGATTCCGAGTCTGATCGGGTCTTCCTGGTAGAAGGAATATCCTTCGTTGACCGTGAGAGCTTGTGATGGGCTAAGTTGGGACACCCCTGCAGGGTTTTTGATCTTTCGAAAGCCGTGCCCACGGTTATGGGCAGAGGGGAATTTGTTAATATCTGGTTGTAGAAAACCAGAAACTTAACTTAATTAAAATTAATCAACATCGTGTGTAGCCGTGATGGTCTCTTTTCAGCGGAGTCCGGGAAGAGAACATGGTCTCGTGTTATGCTTGAACATAAGTAGTTACAAGATCACTTCTTGATCATGATAGTTTATCGACCGTGCTTTGCTTCTCTTCTCGCTCTCATTTGCGTAAGTTAGCCACCATATATGCTAGTGCTTGCTGCAGCTCCACCTCACTACCTTTCCTACCCATAAGCTTAAATAGTCTTGATCACGAGGGTGTGAGATTGATGAGTCCCCGTGACTCACAGATTACTTCCAAAACCAGATGCATGTGCCGATGATGCCAGTGCAGGGGACGCGACCGAACTCAAGTGGGAGTTCGACGAGGATTCAGGACGTTACTATGTTTCCTTTCCAGATGATCAGTAGTGGAGCCCAGTTGGGGCGATCGGGGATCTTTTGCATTAGGGGTTGTCTTTTTTATTTGGTTCCGTAGTCGGACCATAATTGTATTCTGGATGATGTAATGCTATATTTATGTATTGTGTGAAGTGGCGATTGTAAGCCAACTCTTTATCTCTTTCTTGTTCAGTACATGGGATGTGTAAAGATTACCCCTCTTGCGACATGCCTACTATGCGGTTATGGCTCTAAGTAGTGCTCCGACACGTGGGAGATATAGCCGCATCGTGGGTGTTACAAGTTGGTATAAGAGCCTTCCCCGACTTAGGAGCCCCCTGCTTTATCGAATCGTTGACATTGTTCAGTCTAGAAAAATGTTTTGAGTCTTATAGGATTATATATATCGGAGAGTAGGATTCTTTTTACTCCTTAGTCCCTTCGCTGCTCTAGTGAGGCCTCCTGACGTAGAGTTTTGACTCTTCTCTCCTCAAAGTTCACGAAAAAAATTAGGATCACGCGGGTATCTTGGAATCGTTTCGAGGGTTTTGTGATGAGAACATTGTTCTTGGTGCCTCCTGACATTTAGGGGTTGTGGCAGTGTCCCGAGGAGTTGATCTCCGAGGTGTTGTCGTCACAATTTTATCGTTGCAGTTCTGGAATACCTGAGTTCGCCGACATCGAAAATCTCCTTTATGTTGTTGTTGGTGAGATAACGTCGACGCCACCTAGTACCGGGGAGGGAGTTCGGGAGTATTGCCATAACTCATATAACGGATGCTTTTTGAAGGTTGAGGTAAATGATTTCCGAAGGTTTCTTGGTTATGTGTTGAAGGATGGATACAGCTGGATGTAGGATTTGCTAGTTTTGTGTGAGATAGTATGCTTCCCGTGTATCCCCAACACCTGATTGCATAACCAGAAAGTTTCGGGAGTTTCATAGGAGGGAATTCATGTAGCTCTAGTATTTCTTCCCGCAGATATTTGGTTTGTGATTGGGTATTCCTTACCAATTATTTTTTCATATCCGTACCATGTTGTTTTATTCATCTACCTCTATCTAAGTGGCTTCTCAATTTATGGAAGTGTGATGATTTACTTTGGAATTCATTCGTTCATTCTTGTTCGAATGTTAAGGCTATATGTTGCAATTTCGATCCATTGATTCAGCTTGAATATATGTCTTTCAAGATGCTAACAGATGTCACCCTCTTCAGGATGGATCCTCCAACGCGTCATAATCCGGAACCTCCGCCACCACCTCCACCTCCGGAGGCATGGCAAACTGTCATGGCCGCCACCCACGCAAACATGCAGATGCTTTTGCAACTCTTGCAAGAGCGCAACCAAGGAAATCAAGGCCAAGGCAACAATCAAGCTCAGTTTGCTACCCTTAACCAGTTCCTCACAAACAAACCAAAGTCCTTCAGTAACTGTGCCGAGGGCACAGACGCTGACGATTGGCTCATGGATATCTGCAAACATTTTGAGTGTAGCAATGTCAGGCCAGAGGACTTTGTCAAGTTCTCTTCGTTTCAACTGAAAGACCAAGCTGCTGAATGATATCAACAATACAAAGATTCCAGAGGAGGTCATGTGATTACCTGGGATGATTTCCGCCGAGACTTCAAAGCTCACCACATTCCTCAAAGTGTTGCTGAGAGTAAGCGTGAGGAGTTACGCAATCTGAAGCAAGGCAGTATGTCTATTTACCAATACAACATCCTGTTTCAGAGGCTCGCTCGATTTGCTAAACAAGACATCCCTGATGAGAAGAACATGATTTATCAATTCAGAGGTGGCCTCAGAGAAGATCTGCAACCAGCTCTCGTGCTTTTTGAGCCGACCAAGTACGATGAGTTCTACGACATGGCACTAAAGCAAGAGGCCTCTCAGCTCAAGTGCGATGCTTCTAAGAAGAGAGTCAGGGATGCAACTCCTTCTTCTTCTTCAACTCAAGTGGCGGCTAAGTAGCAAAAGTACTGGTTGCCTCCTCCTCCTCCGTTCCGTCAGCCTTATCAGCAGAAGAGTAAAGGTGGCAATGGATCTTCCCACCCACCCAACCCAGGCTATCAGAACAAAGCTCTGTCTCATGCTCCAAGGTCAAGTGCTCTGTATCACCGTCTGCTCTCAGAGGTTACGTGCAACAAGTCTCAGCAGAATGGGCATTATGCGAACAAATGCTTCAACCAGAGGCGCCTTTCGCCTCCTCATGTGAGATCTGCAAGCAATGCAGTGGTCAAGCATAATTCCAAGTCTGCGAAGGTCAACATGATGAACGCAGCTCAGGTAGAGGACTCTTCAGAAGTGAACATGGGTAATCTTCCTGTTAATGATATTCCTGCAAGAATCTTATTTGATACTCGTGCATCTTTGTCATTCATATCGAAGCCTTTTGCATCCATGAACGATTTGCATACTTTCGATTTGCCTAAGCCGATAGCGGTTTCCTCTCCGGGTTTGTTCATGAACACCAAAATGATGGTTCCGGTTGTTTCTATCAAGATGGGAGATTATAAATTTCTTTCCTCTCCAATGGTCCTTGGTAACTCGGATATTGATCTAATTCTCGGCATGGAATGGCTTTCTAAGCACAAGGCTCAACTTGATTGTGCTGCAAGGCAGATTCAATTGGCACACTCGTCTGAGGATGTGATCATCTATGCCGCTCGTGACGATACCATTCGACTGTTTTCTCTCAATGAGAAGGGCGAGTTGAATGCCATCTCTCAAATTCTAGTCGTTTATGAATATCAAGATGTCTTTCCAGATGAGGTTCCAGGAATGCCTTCTCACCGGCCAGTTGAATTTGTCATCGATCTTGAGCCTGGCACAGAACCCGTTTGCAAACGTCCTTATAAGCTTGGACCAGAAGAGTTGAAGGAGCTGAAGAAGCAACTTGATATACAAGAGCGCATGGGTCTGATCATACCGAGTTCTTATCCATGGGTTTGTGGTGTTCTTTTTGTAAAGAAGAAGGATGGCAAGGACCGACTTTGTGTCGACTACCGCCCATTGAACAAGAAGACCATAAAGAACAAGTATCCACTTCCCAACATCAATGAGCTTTTTGAACAACTCAAAGGTGCTCAAGTATTCTCCAAGCTTGACCTTCGTATGGGCTATCATCAGATTCGCATTCGTGAACAAGATATCCCCAAGACAGCTTTTAGAACAAGCTATGGTTCATATGAATGCACTGTCATGTCTTTTGGCCTTGTCAATGCTCCTCCAACGTTCTCTCGCATGATGAACTTCATCTTCAACCCCTACACAAATGATTTCGTCTCGGTGTATCTCGATGATATTTTGGTCTTTTCCAAGAACAAGGAGGATCATCCCAAGCATTTGAGATTGGTGCTCGACAAACTCAGAGAACATCAGTTCTATGCGAAGTTTTCAAAGTGTGAGTTTTGGCTCGATGAGGTTCTCTACCTTGGGCATATCATCTCCGCCAAGGGCATAGCTGTTAATCCTGAGAAGGTGTCTGCAATTGTGAATTGGGAACCATCGCAGAATGTCAAGCAGCTACTCATCTTTCTTGGGCTTGCAAGCTATTGTCGAAGATTCGTTGAGAATTTCTCTAAGATTGCAAAACCTCTTTCCAACCTCCTCCAGAAGCATGTGAAGTATGTCCGGATGCCTGAATGTGATGTGGCTTTCAACACCCTGAAAGAAAAGTTAGTCACAGCTCTAGTTCTGACTCCTCCTGATGAATCCAAACCATCCGAAGTTTTTTGTGATGCTTCCCTGCAAGGTCTCGATGCGGTGTTAATGCAAGAGAAGAAAGTTGTGGCCTATACCTCTCGCCAGTTCAAGCCCAATGAAAAGAACTACCCCACTCATGACCTCGAGTTGGCGGCAGTTGTCCATGCTATGTTAACATGGAGACATCTCTCGTTGGGCAGGAAAGTGGACATCTTCACTGATCATAAGAGTCTCAAGTACATCTTTACTCAACCCAACCTCAACCTCAGGCAGACTCGTTGGGTCAAAATGATTCAAGAGTATAATCCGAGTATTGAATATACTCTAGGCAAGGCCAATGTCATTGCAGACGCTTTGAGCAGGTAGGCTTACTGCAACAGTTTGATTCTCAAGCCCTTCCAACCGGATCTTTGTGAAGCTTTCCGAAAATTGAATCTCCAAGTTGTTCCTCAAAGATTTCTTGCCAACCTCCAAGTCTCTCCTACTTTGGAAGATCAAATTCGTGAGCCACAACTTCTTGATGCAATCACTACTGGAATCAGGGAATTTGCCGTCAGCCTACTCTTTGCCGTCACAAGTAATGGCTCTGAAGGCTCAGTTCAACTTGGGCAGAGAATGCTATGACGCAATTATGACAGTATTTGGACACTTTCTACCCAAAGGCCATGTAATGCCTGCAAACCTGTACCAGTCGGACAAAATCCTCCATGCACTGAAGATGCCCTATGAGAAGATACGTGCCTGTGAGAAAGGATGTGCCTTATTTAGGCTTGACTATGCGGACTTGAACTATTGTCCCATTTGCAAGTCTTCCAGGTATATTGTGGTAGACAACGGTATGGGTGAGAAGACACAGACCAAAATCCCCATTAGTGTTCTTCGGTATATGCCAATCGTACCAAGACTTCAACGTATTTTCATGGTCGAAGAGACGGCCAGACAGATGACATGGCACAAAACAGGCAAAAGAACCGAACTAGATGCAGATGGGAATCTGATGATGGTACACACATCGGATGGTGTTGCGTGGAAAAAGTTTGATGAATTACATGCTGACAAAGCAGCAGATCCGAGGCATCCTCGAGTCGACATCAGCACGGATGGGTTCATTGTGTTTGGTATGACGGCAGCCCAATACAGTTGTTGGCCCGTATTTGTCTTTCCACTCAATCTCCCCCCCGGACAGATTATGCAAAGAAAGAACATTTTCCTGACATTGATAATTCCAGGACCCAACTATCCGGGCAAAAATATGAATGTGTACATGCAGCCGCTTAAGGACGAATTGCAAGAAGCCTGGGATAATGGGTTAAAGACATACGACGCCTTTAGCAAACAGAACTTCATAATGCGTGTCTGGTACATGTACTCGACGCATGACTTGCCGGCGTATGCACTATTCGTTGGATGGTGTGTGCATGGAAGGTTCCCGTGCCCCACATGCAAGGGAGCTCTTGAGTTTCGTTGGCTTCAGGCCGGTCGCAAGTTTTCTTGCTTCGACATGCATAGACAGTTCCTGGATCCTCGCCATAAGTCCAGGAAAGACAAGAAGAACTTCATCAGGGGTAGAGTTGTCAAAAACTCTGCACCACCTGCATTGACAGGCCAATAGACCCTGGATCAGTTAAACGCTCTCGAGCCAGATCCACAACGTCCAGGGTACTTCAAGGGGTATAATACTAAGCATGCGTGGACTCACAAAACATGCTTATGGGATCTGCCTTACTTCAAAGACCTCCTTTTCCCACACAACATCGACGTGATGCACACTGAGAAGAATATTGCCGAGGCACTTTTTGGTACATTGTTCGGCAAACATGGGAAGTCAAAGGATAATACTAAGGCTAGAGTCGATCTGGAGGCGCTATGTGATAGGCCGTTACAAAACATGAAAGATCCGAAAGGAAAGCAGAACTGGACGAAGCCAAAGACATGGTTCAATCTTGGAAGGCCAGCTATGAGGGAAATTCTCTTGTGGGTGCAACAGCAGTTGATGTTCCCCGATGGGTATGCAGCGAATCTAAAGAGGGGAGCGAATCTTGATAAACTGAAGATATTTGGTCTCAAGAGTCATGATTGGCACATATGGATTGAGCGGGTAATGCCGGTGATGTTGCGTGGCTTCATCCCTGAGGATGAATGGCTAGTACTGGCAGAACTCAGCTATTTCTTCCGTGTTCTTTGTGCGAAAGAACTGTCGCCTGGCGTGCTAGAAGAAATGGAAGAGTTGGCGCCGGAGTTGATCTGCAAGTTAGAGAAGATCTTTCCATCGGGCTTCTTTAATCCAATGCAGCATTTGATTTTGCATCTCCCGACCGAGGCAAGATTGGGGGGGCCCGTGCAAAATCGTTGGTGCTACCCAACTGAGAGGATGCAGAAGATGCTTTGAGAAAAATGTAAAAATAAACGTAGAATTGAAGCATCGATGGCTGAGGCATTCATCACAGAGGAGGCGGCAAACTTCGTAACAGCGCACTACGAAGCCAAAAATCATCATTTGCATAATCCGAAGCCTCGGTACAATGCTGACGAGCCTAAAAAGGGTGGATCCAACCTCAGCCTATTCAAAGGGAATCTCGCACCAGCTAGTGTTTCACATCCAGTATCTTTGGATAACGAAGAATGGCGGACCATTTCGTTGTATATCTTCAACAACCTGATAGAAGTGCGGCCGTACACCGAGTAAGTTCTCGGTACATTGTTTCGCAACTTCTATTTCCTTTGAACTACTCTTATTCCTGGATATGTCATACAGTCGATACGTCGCCATATTCTCGTATGGAGCGGATATCCAAAAGGATTCCGTCGAAGAGTATGAGCTTCTCGCAAAGCAAGGAGGTGGCTATCCCGGTTTCATCTCTTGGTTCAAACAAACGGTAATTTCTATTAGACAATTTCATTTCATTCGCTAATTTGTGCATAATGCAACAATCCTTTCATATTAAACTTGTAGGCTAATTCAGAGTCTATGGACGCCGAATTGAGACAAGTCGCTAATGGTTTTGACTATAAGGTCCGTTCATTTGACAAGTACGACATCAACGGGTATCGCTTTCATACCTATGGCAAAGAGCTATCTATGGCCGACCGTAAGTCTACAAATTGTTGTGTATCTGCTATCGGCGAAGGAGGTACCGAGTATTATGGGAGAGTTGAAGCAATTTATGAACTTCTGTTCTATGGTGAAAACCCACCGAATGTCGTAGTCTTCAAATGTTATTGGTTTCAGCCGAAGGAGACTAGAAGGACTCATGAACATATAGGGCTAGTTGAAATCAACCAAAGCACTCATTTAGATGTTCCTGATGTCTATATTATGGCTCAACAGGCGACCCAAGTATTCTATCTACCGTGGCCTGCCAAACTAATCCAAATCTGAAAGGTTGGGATGTCGTTTATGAAGTGCCGCCACGTGCTAGACTTTCTCCCCCAAAGGAAGAGGATTATGAACCTCACATTAACCCAGACACATATGAAGGAGAATTCTTTCAAGAGACACGTCTTTCCAAAAAGCGTTTCAAGAACCGCTATACTTCACCCCAAAACATTGAAGTAGACAGCGACAATGAATCCGACATCACCCCAGAGGAGGAACAAGAAGAGCCGGAACAAGAAGAGGTTACTGCTGCGGATGACCTGTCAATGCTTGACCGATTACGTCAAGGTGGCCTTGCACATGTTGATGCCAATGAACCCTATGAGCCCATCATTGATTATAGTGATGATGATGATTATGCATTTATTGATGATACTGATCGAGATTATTAGTAGTGTCAGGTATTCAATTTTTTTATGTTGTACTTGATGATGATACACTTAAGTGATATACATATTATTATTCATGTCGGTACTTTTTTTTATGTTGTATTAATTTCGTTTATTCTTTGTCATGGCAGGTGTTGAAAGGTGGTGGGCGCTGGTCGGGAGCGCGCCGAGGCCCCTTCTTCGTCGGCGCGTGGTGCGAGGTCTTCCATTCCACATGCACCTCTCCGCCGAGCGTTGCTGGACAGTATGGCGACACCGTCGGGCCCTTCTTTGTCGACCGCGGTGCCCAGCAGGGGACGAGGTAAGAAGAAGAGAGGAGCTGGAGCACGTGATCGCGGGAGAGGACGTACGGTGACTGCTAGGGCGCCTTCCTCGCCGCCACCCCCAGCTGTTTCACCCGAGCACATGACTGCTAGGGTGGACTCGTCTGAGGAGGAGGCTGCACGGACTCCAGTCCACGAGCCTCCGGTCCACGAGTCTTCGGCCCACGAGCCTCGGGTCGACGGGCCTTCGGCCCACGAGACCCCGGAGGAGCACACGTCTGGATGGGGTACCTGGCCGGGTCAGCCTGAGCATGGCGGGGAGCCGAGTGGCCATGCTGATGATGGCGGGGAGCCGACTGATGAGGAGGGCGAGGAGGGGGGCAACGTCTACTAGCGTGGTGCTACACGGCTCCCGTCCGTGCCGGTGACCCGCGAGCAGAGGTGGTTGATTTTCCCTGATGGGGAGAGGTACGTAAGTGCATTTAATATTTTTGTACCTTCTGCATTCACGTTTCTTCAAATAACTAATGCGTTGGCCTTGTCATGCTGCAGGGGTTGGGACCACCATCATAGTGTCCGCCGGCCCAACTCCGTCCTTGGAGTTCTTTGCCGGCAAAACTTCCCGGGGTTTGTGACGTTGCCTGGTGAGGGTCGGCTTCCAGAGCTTGGATTGAGCTGGGAGCACTACGTGGCTGCCCCGGCCCCACCGGATGAGATTATCGACGGTGTCGTGTGCGACACGAGGGCAGACATGGTGATCAGAAAGTTCTGGGTAATTTCTCCTTTACACATTTAAAAATCTTCAACTAGCTAGTTATTAATTGTACTAATCAGTATTGTCTCATTTGATTGCAGACATTCTACAGGTGTGAGGAGGGATACGAGGAGGACGCGGCACATGTTATCGAGAACGTCTGCAAGCGCCTACTCCAGAACTTACAGCACGAGGCTCGGGTGCAGGCTATTCAAGACTACTACGCCTTGCGTGGTATCAAGAAGACCAAGCCGGCGTGCCGCGATAAGTTCCTGAGTAAGGAGCAGTACATGAAGGTAATTCTTAAGGCCTTCTCTACTTAAGTTCCTTCATTTAGTAATTCTTAGCCGTAGTGCTCAAGTTTCTATTTGCTAACTTAGGCGCCTCCGAGATGGTGTGCGGATCGGATGGATTGTTGGGAGGTGTTGGTCGATGAGTGGTGCTCAAAACAATGGCTAGCCCTCCACAACGAGGCCAAGGATAAACGTGCCCAAATGGAAGGTGTGCCACACCATCAAGGCAGCTCCAACTTATATCAGTTCGGGCGCAACTGGGTATGTGGTTTGCTTCATGATTCATGCAATTCATTCATCATGCTAGCTTGAGCCCTTTAATTACTAATTTTCATTGTTTCTCTCTTTCAGGCACGCTACAATAAGGCAGATAAGGTGCCAGAGGTGTACGACCTGTATGCCATGGCCCACACTGCCTCTTTCAAGAAAGTCAAGGCTTTCTCTTAGTCTGACCTCGATGATGCAAACAACTTCACCAACATCTCCTCCCACAACAAGCTCGTGAGATATAGAGATGAGGGGAAGGCGAGGAAAGGGGAGGACTTTAACCCAAGCCAGGGTCCCATTGATCCAGAGCTGGTGATGATATCTGGTGGCGGGAGGTCCCATGGCTCCATAGCCATTGGAGATGGACTTATCCGTTGTCCTAGCACTCTCCCGGAGATCAAGGCGCGCCAGTCGAGCTCCGCTCCTGAGATAAGGCCTCATGAACGGCCAGTGCAACTCGCCATCAAGGTTAGTGATACGTACTCAGTTATCTTTCTCCATTAATTACATTGTGTGCGCTTCCATCAATGATTACAAATGGTCATGTGAGTGGTGTTGCAGGCTGCTATACAGAGTGAGAGAGATAGAACGGAGAAACTTCTGGCGGAGGCGGTGGAGAGGCAGCGGGAGTCGGAGGAGAGGACGACAAAGATGATGGAGGAGGAGAGGGCACAGAATGACATGCAGGCAAGGGCCATGTACGAGCTCCTTGTGGTAAGTTTCTTCTGCAGATTAGCCAAAACATTCATGTAGTGTTTGTCTCATTACTAACTAGTATGACTGAGTCATCAAAACCAAATGTGAAGTCTGTGTGCGAGAAGACAGGTCAGACCGCTCCGCCGATGCCAGTGATTGCTCCTGGGACCACGGTGAGTTTTATTTGAATGGACATTACTTGCTAGTCTTAACATTTGAGTGTCATCATGCTAACAAGACATTGGAAATGATCTTTGGTTCAGCATCAGACAAGCATCGCACGATCCTTCTCCATCTACCGACACGAGCCACCCCGCTCCTACACCTCCTGGATCTTGGTAAGTTTATCTAGTGTTTTGCTTAACACATGCATAAAGACCTAGACTTAGCTTTATTTCCTCCAATGCTTACCATAATGACCTAGACTTAGCTTCTTCTCCTCCAAAATGACTTAATAAGCTTACTGACCTCCAAAACCATCCATTTTACCTAAGTTAGCTCTAAAACGATTTGTACTTAGCTTACTTATGTCAAAAATTGCATAATTAGCTTAGTTAGCTCATAGACGATCCATTTTACCTAAGTTAGCTCTAAAATGACCCATTTTACCTAGGTTAGCTTATAAATGATCCAGTTCATCCAAGTTAGCTCAAAAATGACCCATTTTACCTAGATTAGCTCCTAAATGATCCATTTTACCTACGTTAGCTTTAAAATGACCCATTTCACCTAGGTTAACTCCAAAATGACCCATCTTACCTAGGTTATCTCATAAACGATCCATTTCAACTAATTTAGCTCATAAACGATCCATTTCACCAAGTTAGCTAAAAAACGATCCATTTCACCTAAATTAGCTCTTAAATGATCCATTTCACCTAAGTTAGCTCAAAAAGATCCATTTCAACTAAATTAGCTCATGAATGATCCATTTCACCTAAGTTAGCTCAAAAACGATCCATTTCAACTAAGTTAGCTAAAAAACGATCCATTTCACCTAAGTTAGCTAAAAAACGATCCATTTCACCTTAGTTACCTCAAAAACGATCCATTTGACCTTAGTTAGCTCATAAACGACCCATTTCAACTAAGTTAGCTCATAAATGATCCATTTCACCTTAGCTAGCTCATAAACGACCCATTTCAACTTAGTTAGCTCATATATGATCCATTTCACGTAAGTTAGCTCATAAATGACATACTCTTCTTGTTCTAGTCTTCTTCTTGTTCTACTCTTCTTGTTCTAGTCTTCTTCTTGTTCTACTCTTCTTCTTGTTCTGCTCTTCTTATTCTAACTTTCTTATTTTTCATTTTGCAGATTTCATTCACTTGACGAAAGCTTGCATAGATGGAGTGCTCCTTATCCCTTTCTCTGTTTCTTTTGTATCGTTGAACTATGCATGTATCGTTGGATGAAACTATTGTAATATATATGGTTGGATGCCTCTATGTTGAACTTGTTATGTATGATGGAACTATCCATGTAATATATATGGTTGGATGATGAAGTTATGTGTTGGATATCTTATATGTTTGCTCTGTAATGGCCTTTTGAAATATATCTATATATGCCATATATATTTGTGATGAAAATTGTTGGATTTAATAAAAAACAGATAAAAGAGCCAATATGCAGGCTCTTTGCCGTCTGCCACCAACGGCAACGGGCTCTTTGCCGTCTGCCGCGGACGGCAAAGAAGACACATGGCATCCAGCTGTGCTTCCTGGGAGCTGACCCATTTGGTTAGTTTGCCTACAGTGGCAGACGGCAAAGACTTTGCCATCAGTGGCAGACGGCAAAGAACCTGGCATGTAGTGACGTGTAGATGACATCATACGGCGGACAGCAAAGACACTAGAAATTTTGCCGTCAGCGGCGGACGGCAAAGGCCTGCTGTTAGCCACTTAATGGACTGACAGCGCAATTATTGCTGTCCGCTCTCTTTGCTGTCCGCCGCAGACGGCAAAGGGACTTTGCCGTCAGCCGCCAGGAAGCAGACGGCAAAGTAGCTGTTTACCGTAGCCTACTTTGCCGGAGCCTTTTGCCGTCCGCGGCTGACGGCGAAGGCCTTTGCTGTCCGCCGTTCATGCCTTTGTCGTCCAGCATGGCAGACGGCAAAATAGCTGATTCCTGTAGTGAATGGTGAAGAAGGTGAAAAATGGGATTGCCAAGAGCCAACCCAAGTACAAGTGCTATCGCCTTGATGACAAAGATACTCTATTCTTCGAGGATCGAATTGTTGTTCCTAAAGGTGACCTTCGTAAAGTCATTATGAATGAGGCTCACAATTCACTCCTATCTATTCATCCTGGAAGTACCATGACCTCAAGCAGTCATACTGGTGGACTCGAATGAAGCGAGAAATTGCTCAGTTCGTGAATGAATGTGATGTCTGTAGAAGAGTGAAAGCCGAACACCAACGACCATCTGGTCTCCTCCAACCTCTTGCCATTCCAGAATGGAAGTTTGATCATATTGAGATGGACTTTGTGACTGGATTTCCCAAGTCCAAACGTGGAAATGATGCTATCTTTGTTATCATCGACAAGCTTACTAAAGTGGCTCATTTTCTTCCTATCAAAGAATCTATCACAGCAGCTCAGTTGGCAGAGCTATATACCTCTAGGATTATCTCCTTGCACGGCATTCCGCAGTTGATATCTTCAGATCGTGGAAGCATCTTTACTTCTAAGTTCCGAGATTCCTTCCAGAAGGCCATGGGCATCAACATTCGCTTCAGCACAGTCTTTCTTCCTCAAACCAGTGGACAAGTCGAGCGAGTCAATCAAATTCTTGAAGATATGCTCAGGGCTTGTGTCATTTCTTTCAGTATGAAGTGGGAAGATTGTCTTCCATATGCCGAGTTCTCCTACAACAACATCTTCCAAGAGAGTTCGGGCAAGGTCCCATTCGAGATTCTCTATGGCAGAAAGTGCCATACTCCTCTTAATTGGTCAGAGACTGGTGAACACCAACTTCTTGGCAATGACTTAATCACAGAAGCTGAAGAAATGTGCAAAGTCATTCCTGAATATCTCAAAGCCGCGCAATCGCGCCAGAAGAGTTACTATGATAGCAAGCATCGTGACTTGGCTTTCGAGATCGGAGACCATGTCTACCTCCGTGTCTCTCCAATGAAAGGTACTCGTCGCTTCGGTATCAAAGGGAAGCTTGCCCCTAGATACGTGGGTCCTTTCAAGATCATTGGCGAAAGAGGCGATCTCGCCTATCAACTTGAGCTTCCGTCCAACTTTGCAAACGTGCACGACGTGTTTCACGTGTCTCAACTTTCTTAAGAGCTTCAAGACTCCTGACCGCACCATCAACTTCGAAGAGATTGATCTCTAAGAAGACCTGTCTTATCATGAGCATCCCGTTGCTATTCTTGATGAAAATGAGCGCAAGACTCACAACAAGTCTATCAAATTCCTGAAAGTGAAGTGGTCGCACCATTCCGACCGAGAGGCCACCTGGGAACGCAAGGACCACCTCCGTTCCGAATATCCGGAGTTCTTTCAGTCCTAGATCTCGGGACGAGATCCTTTCATAGTGGTGGAGTGTTGTAACGCCCCGGATGTAACTTACCATATTTGTATTCCGACTCTTGCCATTTTCGGCTCTAAGTTATGAGATTTCCCCATGGTTGGGTTTTGTCTTCATTTTTCATTTTGTCCATGTCATGCATCTCATATCATGTCATCATGCATTGCATTTGCATACGTGTTTGTCTCATGCATCCGAGCATTTTCCCCGTTGTCCGTTTTGCAATCCGACACTCCTATGTCCTTCGGCACCCCCTTTTGCCTCTTTTCGTGAGTGGGTGTTAAACATTCTCGGAATGGACCGAGATTTGCCAAGCGGCCTTGGTACACCACCGGTAGACCGCCTGTCAAGTTTCGTGCCATTTGGAGTCCGTTTGATACTCCAACGGTTAACCAGGGAACCGTAAAGGCCTCATGTGTGTTGCAGCCCAACACTCCTCCAAAGTGGCCCAATAACCCATCCAAACCCCCTAAATGTTCTCGGCCGCTCGATCACGATCGCGTGGCCGAAAACCGCACTCCATTTGGACTATCCTAGGTCCTTCTATGTATAAATAGGTGCCTCCCCTCTGAAATTCGCGCAGATGAAACCCTAGTCCCGCTCCCCTCGCACCACTGGACATTTCCTCACCACCGACGGACATGTCCACCACTATCGCCCGGCCACTCAGGGGCTGACACATGTCCCGCGCTGCCCACCAGCCGCCACCGGCCCGCTTAGCCCGTGCGGGGCCCCGGCGGCCAGCCCGCGTCGCCGCCCGAGCGCCGCGTCTCTCCGCCGCCTACGCCCCTGCGCGAGGAGCCGCGCCGCCCCGCGCCTCCTCCGTCGGCCGCCGCCGCCCCTCGCCGCCGTTCGTCTTCGCCGCGCCGCCCCGCGCCTCCTCCGCCCGCACCTCACGCCACCTTCGAGCTCCGACCTCCTCCTCACCTCTCCGGCGTCCTACCGCTTCTCCGGCCGCCGTCCCCGACTACTCCGGCGAGATTCCGGTCATCCTCGTAAACCGCGCCGCCCAGATCTGGATCTGAGAAAACCCTAGGTTGACCCCTTTTTCCCTAAGTCCCTAACATTTTTAGCTCATGTTCTTTGCATCATAACTCCTCATCCGTAGCTCCGTTTTGTGCGTGCCATATATCAAAATGTTCATCTGGATGTTCTCTTCATTTTGTTCCATTGTGTCATGCTTGTTTGAGTCCATCTTGATGCCAAAATGACTGTTTCGAGAGTGCTATAAAATGTTAGTTCCTGTTACTTAGCAGATCTTGAGCATTTGTCATGTTTGCCATGATTATTGTGTGCTTCCTATGGACTTGAGCTCTACATGTGTTTTGGGCTATGCCATGCCATCTTTATAGGGGTGTATGCCATGTATTTTTGTGATCAATGTGGTGACTAGCACATGCATGCAAAGTAGCTCTCGTGATATTGCTGATTTCAGGGACTTGGAATTTCAGTAAGTCATTTTCCTGCTGTTATTTTTATGCCATGTATTCATGTTGCTACGGAGAGATACATGCTTATTTTGAGTATGTTCAATAAGGATGATTTTGACATATGGTTATGATCTATCCATTCATGCTCCTGTTTGCATTTATGGAGTGCCCTAGCATGACTCAATCTTGCTCTACTTTTGCTATAAGATGTTCCTGGCAGATTGTTTACGTGCTAATCAATTTTGCCAAGGTTGTTGTAATTGATCCATGCATGCTATGAGATTGTTCTTGCTTTGTTTAGCTTCATGATCATGCCTTCTTGATGGTAGTATGCTTAGCTTGTCAGGAAATGCCTTGTGATGAGTGAATCGAGCTCGCAAAGATGCCTTCATAATTCTGTTTTTGCCATGTCCAGTTTTCTGCTAAGTCTGAATCTGTTAACGAAACTTGCTATGTTTACATGGGTGCCATCATATCTTCTCATCCTTTTTGGCTTATGGTCAGTAAGGGACTTTTGTGATATGCTTTGAGTAGATTCATGCCATGCCTTGCTTTTCTATGTCCTGTTCCTGTAACATGTTGTTATCTTACTCTAAATATTGCCTCCTGATGTTAATTTCTGGCATGTTAGTATTTTCACTAAGTCTGTGATGCTGATATCTTTTGCACTTTTGCCATGCTTGTTTGAACCTTATATTTTGTGATTTAGCCATAGCTCAGTGTTCATCTTTTGTCAAGCATCTTGAGAAGAGCACTTCCATGTGCTTTGTTTCTATGTTGGAGTGCATTAGCTTAGTCTCTTGTTGCATTCTAGATGGCATCGTGCTGTTAATCACAGAATTGTGCCATTCTTGTTTTGCTTGCCATTTGCAAACCGTGCATCCGATTCCGGTGATCTTTATATCGATTTCGACCGAAATCAACTCATCTTTCCAGCGGCGCACTTGGTTTGCCAAGTTGAGGCATGTTTCAATCTTTCCTTTCCGAAGCACACATATGCATTGCATATCACATCCCGCATATCATGCCATGTTTTGCATCATGTTGCTTGCGCATTGCACCGTGGTTGATTGTTGTTTCCTTTGCTTGTGTTCTTTCCTTGGGTAGAGCCGGGAGACGAATGCGTGATTGAGGAACCTATTGAGTACGCTTATAAGGATCAAGCTTACGTCAACTCAGAGAACTTTGCAGGCAAGATGACCATACCCTCGAAATCACTTCTATCTTTGCTTGCTAGTTGCTCGATCTAATGCTATGCCGCGATACCCACCACTTGCTATATCATGCCTCCCATATTGCCATGTCAAGCCTATAACCCACCTTTCCTAGCAAACCGTTGTTTGGCTATGTTACCGCTTTGCTCAGTCCCTCTTATAGCGTTGCTAGTTGCAGGTGACGATGGAGTTTGTTCCTTGTTGGAACATGTTTATTGTTGGGATATCACTATTTATATCTTGTTTACTTTAATGCATCTATATACTTGGTAAAGGGTGGAAGGCTCGGCCTTATGTCTGGTGTTTTGTTCCACTCTTGCCGCCCTAGTTTCCGTCATACCAGTGTTATGTTCCTTGATTTTGCGTTCCTTACGCAGTTGGGTCATAATGGGAACCCCTTGACAGTTCACCTTGAATAAAACTCCTCCAGCAAGGGCTGACCTTGGTTTTACCATTTGCCACCTAAGCCTTTTTCCCTTGGGTTTCACGGACTCATGGGTAATCTTTATTTTAAACCCCTGGGCCAGTGCTCCTCCGAGTGGTGGTCCAAACTAGAGCACCGTGCAGGGCCGTCCCTTGGCAACTTGGGTTACGTTGGCTCTTGTACGCTTAGCTTATACAGTGTGCCTTGAGAACGAGATATGTGCAGCTCCTATCGGGATTTGTTGGCACAGCGGGTGGTCTTGCTGGTCTTGTTTTGACCATTGTCGAAATGTCTTGTAACCGGGATTCCGAGTCTGGTCGGGTCTTCCTGGGAGAAGGAATATCCTTCGTTGACCGTGAGAGCTTGTGATGGGCTAAGTTGGGACACCCTGCAGGGTTTTTGAACTTTTGTAAGCCGTGCCCGCGGTTATGGGCAGACGGGAATTTGTTAATATCCGGTTGTAGAAAACCTAAAACTTAACTTAATTAAAATGAATCAACAGCGTGTGTAGCCGTGATGGTCTCTTTTCGGTGGAGTCCGGGAAGAGAACACGGTCTCGTGTTATGCTTGAACGTAAGTAGTTACACGATCACTACTTGATCATGATAGTTTATCGACCGTGCTTTGCTTCTCTTCTCGCTCTCATTTGCGTAAGTTAGCCACCATATATGCTAGTGCTTGCTGCAGCTCCACCTCACTACCTTTCCTACCCATAAGTTTAAATAGTCTTGATCGCGAGGGTGTGAGAGTGCTGATTCCCCGTGACTCACAGATACCTTCCAAAACCAGATGCATGTGCCGATGATGCCAATGCAGGGGACGCGACCGAACTCAAGTGGGAGTTCGACGAGGATTCAGGACGTTACTATGTTTCCTTTCTAGACGATCAGTAGTGGAGCCCAGTTGGGGCGATCGGGGATCTTTTGCATTAGGGGTTGTGTTTCTTTATTTGGTTCCGTAGTCGGACCTTGATTGTATTCTAGATGATGTAATGCTATATTTATGTATTGTGTGAAGTGGCGATTGTAAGCCAACTCTTTATCTCTTTGTTGTTCAGTACATGGGATGTGTAAAGATTACCCCTCTTGCGACATGCCTACTATGCGGTTATGCCTCTAAGTTGTGCTCCGGCACGTAGGAGATATAGCCGCATCGTGGTGTTATACTCTGATAATTTGATATGTGGGTGGACCGGTGCTTTGGTACTGTCCTTACTTGGACAAGCATCCCACTTATGATTAGCCCCTATTGCAAGCATCCACAACTACAACAGAAGTATTAAGGTAAACCTAACCATAGCATGAAACATATGGATCCAAATCAGCCCCTTACGAAGCAACACATAAACTAGGGTTTAAGCTTCTGTCACTTTAGCAACCCATCATCTACTTATTACTTACCAATGAATTCCTCTGGGCCCAAACAATGGTGAAGTGTCATGTAGTCGATGTTCACATGACACCACTAGAGGAAAGACAACATACATCTCATCAAAATATCGAACGAATACCAAATTTAGATGAGTACTTATAGCAAGACTTCTCCCATGTCCTCAGGAACAAACGTAAATACTCACAAAGCATATTCATGTTCATAATCAGAGGGGTATTAATATGCATAATGGATCTGAACATACGATCTTCCACCATGTAAACCAACAAGCATCAACTACAAGGAGTAATCAACACTAGTAGCAACCCACAGGTAGCAATCTGAGGTTTGGATACAAAGATTGGATACATGAGATGAACTAGGGTTTGAGATGAGATGGTGCTGGTGAAGATGTTGATGGAGATTGACCCCCTCTCGATGAGAGGATCGTTGGTGTTGACGATGGTGATGATTTCCCCCTCCCGGAGGGAAGTTTCCCCAGCAGAATAGCTCTGCCGGAGCCCTAGATTGGTTCCGCCAAGGTTCCGCCTCGTGGCGGCGTAGTTTCGTCCCGTGAGCTTGCTTCAGATTTTTCCTCGATGAAAGACTCCATATAGCCAAAGATGGGCATCAGAGGGCCACCAGGGGGCCCACGAGGCAGGGGGCCCATGAGGCAGGGTGTGCGCCCAGGAGGGTAGGGCGCGCCCCCACCCTCGTGGATGGTGGGTGGCCCCCTTTGGTACTTTATTCACTCAGTATTTTTTATATATTCTGAAAATAACTCCTGTGGAGTTTCAGGGCTTTTGGAGATGTGCAGAATAGGTCTATAATATTTGCTCCTTTTCCAGCCCAGAATTCCAGCTGCCGGCATTCCCCTTCTTCATGTAAACCTTGTAAAGTAAGAGAGAATAGGCATAAGTATTAAGACATAATGTATAATAACATCCCATAATGTGATAATTATCGATATAAAAACATGGTGCAAAATGGACGTATCAACTCCCCCAAGCTTAGACCTCGCTTGTCCTCAAGCGAAAGCCAAAATCGAAAAATATGTCCACATGTTTAGAGATAGAGGTGTCGATAAAATAAAATACGGACATGAGGGCATCATGATCATTCCTAGAACAACAACAACATATATATATGCTAAAGTAACAATTGATCTTTTATGCTAAAGTCTTGTCATATGATCTTTTATGCTAAAGTAACAATTCAGTCACAATTTCAAGTATGAATCATAAACTTCATTGAAAACTAACAAACTACAATCCCAGTCATTGAAGCAATTGCAATTTATCATAACATCGGAAAGAGTCAATAAGAGCTTTTCAACCAGTTCACATACTCAACTATAGTTTAGTCTTCCACAATTGCTAACACTCACGCGATATGTATGGTTATGAAGTTTTTGCCGGACACAGAGAAAGATAGGGGCTTATAGTTTGCCTCCCAACTTTTTACCTCAAGGGTAATGTCAACAATAATAGTTCATGAAAAGTCACATCCAATTAGCTATATGTATCTGGATCTTTCCAACACATTGTGCTTGCCAAAGGATAAAATGTAAAAAGGAAAGTAAAGATCACCATGACTCTTATATAAGGTAGAAGATAAAAGTAAAAGATAGGCCCTTCGCAGAGGGAAGCAGAGGTTGCCATGCGCTTTTATGGTTGGATGCACAAAATCTTGCAAAAGAACGTCACTTTATATTTCTACTTGAGATATGGACCTTTATTACGCAGTCCGTCGCTTTTATTTCTTCCACATCACAAGATCGTATAAAGCTTATTTTCTCCACATTAATAGATCATACATATTTAGAGAGCAATTTTTATTGCGTGCACCGATGACAACTTACTTGAAGGATCTTACTCAATCCATAGGTAGGTATGGTGGACTCTCATGGCAAAAACGGGTTTAGGGATATTTGGAAGCACAAGTAGTATATCTACTTGGTGCAAAGAAATTGGCTAGCATGATAGGGAAAGGCAAGATCAACATGTTGGATGATCCATGACAATATAATTTATCTCAGATGTAAGAAAACATAACCCATTACGTTGTCTTCCTTGTCCAACGTCAACTCTTTAGCATGTCATATTTTAATGAGTGCTCACAATCATAAAAGATGTCCAAGATAGTATATTTATATGTGAAAACCTCTATTTCTTTATTACTTCCTATTAATTGCAACGATGACCAAAACTATGTTTGTGAACTTACAACAACTTTTATTCATCATACTTTTATATGTGAAGTCATTACTCTCCATAAGATCCTTATGATCTCTTTAGTTATTTTTATTTATTTTATTCCCTCAAGATCATAGCAAAATAATCAAGCCCTTGACTCAACACTAATCTTTATTATATAAAGCTCACGGACTTGATTCCATAGAAGGATCATAGATAAAAACTCAAAACTAGATCATACTAAAACTTTATTCTACTAGATCAAGATATTACCAAAAGGATTGAACTAAGAAAACTAGTAAAGATAAAAGGTGTGATGGTAATATGATACCGGGGCACTCCCCCAAGCTTGGCAGTTGCAAAGGGGAGTGCCCATACCCATGTGTTTATGTTTCCTTCCTCAGAGGTGGTGATGAAGGAGTTGTTGATGATGTAGGCTTGTCGTCCATCTTCCAAGGCATAGGCTCACCATCATAGAAGGATGATCGAGTCTCCAGGATCCTCAAATCTGCAGCCAAACTCATCCTCTTGAATCTATATTCATACTCATAGTTTGGTTTTGCAGGTCATACATCTGGGCTTGGAGGCGCTCGATTTTCTTGTGAAGCTTGAAGATGGCCTCCCCAATGTTCTTGTCATTTAGCTTTTGGTTGTTGGTGAACTCCATGATCATTATATGATTGGAGTCAAGTCCATGTTCCACCATCTCCTGGCACTTGAAAACTTGTTGCTCTAATTCCTCGAGCCTTGTCTCCATGCTTCCGGTCCTCCATGGTCCCTCAACATCACAGATGTGCAGCAACCCCTCACGCAACTCAATGGTTTGAGGGTGTTGTAGCACCTCCGTGAGGTAGGGGTTGATGACCTTCTTGAATAACTTGTCCTTGGGGGCACTTGAAGACGCCATGGCGATCTAGTTCTGTCAAAAAATAGCTCGAAACGAAGACAAGAGATATTTGCGTGATACAGTTGTCAAAACCTTCGGGAGATTATATAATGAATTTTTACCGACCAAAAGAAGTATCGTGCAAGAAAAAGGAGTTCGGAGGGCACACGAGGTTACCACGAGGCAGGGGGCGCGCCTAGGGGGGTAGGGCGCGCCCTCCACCCTCGTGGAAGCCTCGTGTCCTTTCCGGACTGCTTCTTATTTTCCTATTTTCTTAAATATTCCAAAACGGAGAAAAAATGCCATTAGAACTGTTTTGGAGTTGGTTTACTTACCGTACCACGTACCAATTCCTTTTTAGAGTCTGAAACATTCCGGAAAGTATCCCTTATGTATTCCTCCAGGGTTACGCTTTCAATAACATTAGTTTCAACATTATAGGATTACCTAAGATATAATGTTTGATTCTTTGACCGTTCACCACCCTCGGATTTGTGCCTTCGAAGTTGTTGATTTTTATGGCACCGGAACGGTAGACCTCCTCGATGACGCAAGGACCTTCCCATTTGGAGAGAAGTTTTCCTGCAAAAAATCTTAAATGAGAGTTGTATAACAATACATAATCACCTACATTGAACTCACGTTTTTGTATCCTTTTATCATGCCATCTTTTAACTTTTTCTTTAAACAGCTTGGCATTTTCATAGGCCTGGGTTCTCCATTCATCAAGTGAGCTAATGTCAAAAAGCCTCTTCTCACCGGCAAGTTTGAAATCATAATTGAGCTCTTTAATGGCCCAATATGCCTTATGTTCTAGTTCAAGAGGTAAGTGACATGCTTTACCATAAATCATTTTATACGGCGACATACCCATAAGATTTTTGTATGCAGTTCTATAAGCCCATAATGCATCATCAAGTTTCTTGGACCAATTCTTTCTAGATCTATTAAAAGTCTTTTGCAAAATTAATTTAAGCTCTCTATTACTTAATTATACTTGGCCACTAGACTTTGGGTGATAAGGAGATGCAATTCTATGATTAACATCATACTTAGCAAGCATTTTATGAAAGGCACCATGAATAAAATGTGAACCACCATCAGTCATTAAGTATCTAGGGACTCCAAACCTCGGAAAAATAACTTCTTTAAGCATCTTAATAGAGGTCTTATGATCAACACTACTAGTTGGAATAGCTTCTACCCACTTAGTAACGTAATCAACAGCAACTAAAATATGTGTGTATCCATTAGAGGAAGGAAACGGTCCCATATAATCAAATCCCCAAACATCAAATGGTTCAATAACAAGTGAATAATTCATAGGCATTTCCTGACATCTACTAATATTACCAATTCTTTGACCTTCATCACATGAAAAAACAAACTTATAGGCATCCTTGAAGAGAGTAGGCCAATAAAAACCAGATTACAATACCTTGTGTGCAGTTCTATCTCCAGCATGGTGTCTTCCATAAGCCTCATAGTGACACTTACGTAGGATCTGTTCCTATTCATGATCAGGTACACAATGTCTAATAACACCATCTACTCCTTCTTTGTAAAGATGTGGGTCATCCCAGAAGTAATGTCTTAAATCATAGAAGAACTTTTTCTTTTGCTGGTATGTGAAACTAGGTGGTATAAATTTAGCAACAATGTAATTAGCATAATCAGCATACCATGGAGCAGTACGAGAAGCATTTATGACAACTAGTTGTTCATCAGGAAAGCTATCATCAATAGGTAGTGGGTCATCAAGAATATTCACTAACCTAAACAAGTTGTCTGCAACAGGGTTCTCAGCTCTCTTTCTATCAATAATATGCAAATCAAATTCTTGTAGCAAGAGGACCCATCTAATGAGTCTAGGTTTAGCATCTTTCTTTTCCATAAGATATTTAATAGCGACATGATCAGTGTGAACAGTTACTTTAGAATCAAAAATATAAGGTATGAACTTATCACAAGCAAATACAACTGCTAAAAATTCTTTTTTAGTAGTGGCATAATTTCTCTGGGCACTGTCTAGATTTTTACTAGCATATTGAATAATATTTAATTTCTTATCAACCCTTTGTCCTAGAACAGCACCTATAGCATAATCACTAGCATCACACATGATTTGAAATGGTAAATTCCAATCGGGAGGTTGAATAATAGGTGTAGAAATCAAAGCTTTCTTAAGTATTTCAAATGCTTCTACACAGTCATCATCAAAAACAAAAGGAACATCTTTTTGCAAGAGGTTAGTCAGAGGCTTAGAAATTTTAGAGAAGTCCTTAATGAACCTCCTATAAAAACCGGCATGACCAAGGAAACTTCTTATACCTTTAATGTGCTTAGGGTACATCTTATTTTCAATAGCATCAACTTTAGCTTTATCAACCTCGATACCTCTTTCAGAAATTTTAAGCCCCAAGAAAATACCTTCATTAACCATTAAGTGGCACTTCTCCCAATTCAAAACAAGATTGGTTTGTTCACATCTCTGCAAAACTCGATCAAGATTGCTTAAGCAATCATCAAAAGAAGTCCCATAAATAGAGAAATCATCCATGAATACCTCAACAATCTTTTCACAAAAGTTAGAGAAGATAGCAGGCATGCATCTTTGAAAGGTAGCAGGTGCATTACATAAACCAAAAGGAATACGTCTATAAGCAAAGGTACCGAAAGGGCAAGTAAAAGTTGTCTTTTCTTGATCCTCTTTTGACACAGGTATTTGAGAGAAACCAGAATAACCATCTAGAAAGAAAAAATGTGTATGTTTGGACAATCTTTCTAGCATTTCATCAATAAAGGGTAAAGGGTAGTGATCCTTTTTAGTAGCTTTATTTAATTTGCGGAAATCAAGTACCATTCTGTAACCTATAACAATTCTTTGTGGTATCAATTCATCTTTATCATTTGGAACAATAGAAATACCTCCCTTCTTAGGGACACAATGGATAGGACTTACCCACTGACTATCAGCAACGGGATAAATTATACCTGCCTCTAGAAGCTTTAGTATTTCTTTTCTTACCACTTCTTTCATCTTAGGATTTAACCGTCATTGGTGATTAACAACCGGTTTAGCGTCTTTCTCCAATCTTATTTTGTGCTGGAATAAATTGGGACTAATGCCCTTAAGATCATCAAGAGTATATCCAATAGCAGCACGGTGCTTCTTCAGAGTTCCCAATAATTTCTTTTCTTCATGCTCTGAAAGGTTAGCACTAATAATAACAGGATATATCTCTTTCTCGTCAAGATATGCATATTTAAGATTATCAGCTAAAGGTTTAAGTTCAAACACGAGATCACCCTTAGGTGGAAAAGGATCCCCTAGGATTTCAACAGGCAAGTTGTGCTTCAGAATAGGTCCCTATTTAAAGAATACTTCATCTGTTTCTCTTCTTTCATTCATGAACATATCATTTTCATGGTCTAGCAAATATTGTTCTAAAGGATCAGTAGGAGGCACGGCAATAGAAGCAAGACCAATAATTTCAGCTTTACTAGGAAATTCTTTATCATGGGGTTGTCTACGAAATTTAGCAAAATTAGACTCATGAAACATATCCCCTTAACTAACAGAAACAATATCCTTATTGTAGTGTATCTTAGCATTAACAGTATTCAAGAAGGGTCTACCAAATATAATAGGACAAAAGTCATCTTGTGGGGAACCAAGAACAAGAAAATCGGCAGTATATTTAACTTTCCCACACAAGACTTCAACATCTCTAACAATCCCAAGTGGTGAAATAGTATCTCTATTGTCAAGCTTAATTGTAACATCTATCTCTTCTATCTCAGCAGGTGCAATATCATGCATAATTTCTTTGTATAAGGAATGAGGTATTGCACTTGCACCAGCACCCATATCACATAAACCATGATAGCAATGATCTCCTATTCTAACAGAAATAACGGGCATGCCTACAACAGGTCTATGTTTATTTTTAGTATCGGGTCTAGCAACTCTAGCAGATTCATTGCAGAAGTAAATAACATGCCCATCAATATTATCGGCCAAGATATCCTTAACCATAGCAACACTAGGTTCAACTTTAATTTGCTCACGGGGTTTGGGTGTCTTAATATTGCTTTTGTTAACCATAGTTGAAGCTTTAGCATGATCCTTTATTCTAACAGGGAAAGGTGGTTTCTCAATATAAGTAGTAGGAACAATAGGATCATTATAAGTGATAGTCTTTTCTTCAACTTTAATAGGTGCAACTACATTTACTTCAATGGGAGGATTATATTCAAACCACTTCTCCTTAGCGAGATCAACATGAGTAGCAAAGGATTCACAGAAAGAAGCTACTATCTCAGAGTCAAGTCCATATTTAGAGCTAAATTCACGAAAAGCATCGGTATCCATAAAAGATTTAACACAATCAAACTTAGGTGTTGTACCTGACTCCTTACCTTCATCGATGTCCCAATCTTCAGAGTTGCTTTTAATTCTCTCCAATAAATGCCATTTGTATTCAATAGTCTTCATCATAAAAGAACCAGTACAAGAAGTATCGAGCATGGAGCGATTACTAAGAGAAAGCCGAGCATAAATTTTTTGAATAATCATTTCTCTTGAGAGCTCATGATTTGGGCATGAATATAACATTGAATTAAGACTCGCCCAGGCTTGACCGATACTTTCTCCTTCGCGAGGCCAAAAATTATATATATAATTACGATCACGATGAACAAGATGCATAGGATAAAACTTCTGATGAAATTCCAATTTCAATCGTTTGTAGTTCCATGATCCCATATCATCACGTAGCCTAAACCATGTCAATGCCTCTCCCTTCAAAGATAAAGGGAATACCTTCTTCTTGATAACATCCTCGGGCATACCTGCAAGCTTAAATAATCCACAAACTTCATCTACATGGATTAGGTGCAAACCGGGATGTAATGTTCCATCACCTGTGAAAGGATTAGCTAGCAGTTTCTCGATCATACCTGAAGAGATTTCAATGTAAACATTTTCAGTAGGTTCAGTAGGTTGAGGAGCAACTCTTTGCTCTACTGGTCAGGGTGAAGATACCCTGAACAAGCCCCTCAAAGGATTATGTTCCATAGTAACAAGTGATAGTAAATTTCAGCACACTATATAAATTTTTCCTTACCAAATTCCACCTACCAAAGGCGCTTCACTCCCCGTCAACGGTGCCAGAAAATAGTCTTGATGACCCACAAGTGTAGGGGATCTATTGTAGCCTTTTCGATAAGTAAGAGTGTCAAACCCAACGAGGAGCAGAAGGAAATGATAAGTGGTTTTTAGCAAGGTATTCTCTGCAAGCACTGAAATTATCGGTAACAGATAGTTGTGTGATAAGATAAATTGTAACGAGCAACAAGTAATAAAGTAAATAAGGTGCAGCAAGATGGACCAATCCTTTCTGTAGCAAAGGACAAGCCTGGAAAAACTCTTATATGAAGGAAAGCGCTCCCGAGGACACATGGGAATTATCGTCAAGCTAGTTTTCATCACGCTCATATGATTCGCGTTCGGTACTTTGATAATTTGATATGTCGGTGGACTGGTGCTTGGGTACTGTACTTACTTGGACAAGCATCCCACTTATGATTAACCCTTATTGCAAGAATCCGCAACTACAACAGAAGTATTAAGGTAAACCTAACCATAGCATGAAACATATGGATCCAAATCAGCCCCTTACGAAGCAACGCGTAAACTAGGGTTTAAGCTTCTGTCACTCTAGCAACCCATCATATATCTATTACTTCCCAATGCCTTCCTCTAGGCCCAAACAATGGTGAAGTGTCATGTAGTCGATGTTCACATGACACCATTAGAGGAAAGACAACATACATCTCATCAAAATGTCGAACGAATACCAAATTCACATGACTACTTATAGCAAGACTTCTCCCATGTCCTCAGGAACAAACATAACTACTCACAAAGCATATTCATGTTCATAATCAGAGGGGTATTAATATGCATAATGGATCTAAACATATGATCTTCCACCAAGTAAACCAACTAGCATCAACTACAAGGAGTAATCAACACTACTAGCAACCCACAGGTACCAATCTGAGGTTTGGATACAAGAGATGAAGTAGGGTTTGAGATGAGATGGTGCTAGTGAAGATGTTGATGGAGATTGACCCCCTCCCGATGAGAGGATCGTTGGTGATGACGATGGTGATGATTTCCCCCTCCCAGAGGGAAGTTTCCCTGGCAGAACAGCTCCGTCGGAGCCCTAGATTGGTTTCGCCAAGGTTCCGCCTCGTGGCGACGGAGTTTCCTCCTGTGAGCTTGGTTCTGATTTTTTTCCTCGACGAAAGACTCCATATAGCCAAAGATGGGCATCAGAGGGCCACCAGGGGGCCCACGAGGCAGGGGGCGCGCCCAGGGGGTAGGGCGCGCCCCCACCCTCGTGGATGGTGGGTGGCCCCCCTCTAGTACTTTCTTCACTTAGTATTTTTTATATATTCTGAAAATAAGTTTCAGGGCTTATGGAGATGTGCAGAATAGGTCTCTAATTTTTGCTCCTTTTCCAGCCCAGAATTCCAGCCAGCATTCCCATTCTTCATGTAAACCATGTAAAATAAGAGAGAATAGGCATAAGTATTATGACATAATGTGTAATAACAGCCCATAATGCGATAATTATCGATATAAAAACATGGTGCAAAATGGACGTATCAGGGCGGCGCGTAGGCGCAGAAGCTGCGGTGGCTAGGGTTTAGGATCGATTAGGCTGATACCATGTTAGAAGGGATAGAGAGAATTGGTGGAATAGTTGTTAGTTGTATTGCTTGAGCCTTGTGGGCATATATATAGGAGTACACGGTCATCTTGGAGTACAAGGCAAGGTAGAATAAATCCTACACTATTCTATGTTTCCCCAATAAACATTATACTCAATAGTGTAGAGAATACAAAAAAAAGACACTTCCTTGATGATACGTGTTTGTCACAGTAGGTCGCGTTTTTTGTCATGCATGTACATCCATGACGATTTTATGACAGAATCAAGATAGTCATAGTTGTGTTGTCATAGAAGTGTTCCATGACATTACCAAAATTATCATCACAGAAGTGTCCACTTCCATGACGATAAATCACATGTCATAGAAGTGCTTTCGTCAAGAGTGACCGACATGTGGCATCCACCGTAACGGGTCACCATTAAGCTATCGGGTCCAGTTTTGGATCCGATAACCCGCTAACAGCCACGACCAATGCCTATTTTCCACTTGTAAAATTCTCATTGGCTAATGGAACCACGTGTCAGCTCTGCGCTGGCACAGGTGTCACTCGTCCAATGGGCGAGATGCGCCTATGATATGTTGACACGTGGATCGGCCCAAAAGTGGCCCATAAAGATTAAATGGGCTGGCCCAACTAAAGGCCCACAAGATTTAGCGGACCATAATGGGCAGGCCCAGCTAAAGGCCCACCAGAATTTGCAGACCATAATGGGCCGGCCCAGCTAAGGGCCCAACATTCTCAGTTAAGGACTGTACAGCTAGTGTCAAATCGTCCCATCAATCGCCCGTCCTAAACTTGTCATCATCGTGGCCCATGGTCACTTCTAGCCCGTTAACAGTCCGCTAAGTATTTGGGCCGAATTATAGCCCGGTGTGTTTCTGGCCTGGTAAAGGTCCTGCTTCATTTGGGCCCATTTATAGGCCATTGAAACTTTCGGCCCATAAACGACCGTGAAGGATATGGGTCATATTCGGCCATGTCTGGCACTCGGCCTGTTAGAGGCCCACTATAGATTTGGCCCACTTTCAGCTTGTTGTGACTTTTGGCCTGTTAACGTCGGACGAAATCCATGGGCCATATGTGGCCCAACGCCACATCGGGCCTATTAACGGCCCATATAAAAATGACACTAATCAAGCTCGACTGAACCTCTAGCCTGTTAAAGGCCCGTGTAGTAGGTCGGCGCATTTACGGCCCGTTTGAATTTCGTCCTATGGACGATCCGCATTGTAAATGGGCCACCATTTCGGCCTACAAAGACCAGTGGGTTATTTGGCACAATCAGGGCCCAATCTTACTTTTGGCCTATCAAAGGCCCATATTTTTTATGGGCTTGAGATATTGACACCTATAAACGGCCTATTTTACCGAGGGCCCAAATTATGTTTAGGCCTGTTAAAGGCCCACTATGGGCACGGGCCTACTAGAAAAATATAAAAGCTTATGCTGATTTAGGCTGAGATATTTTTAGTGGGCTACATGCAAATTTCGGCCAAGAATCGTTTTTAGCCCAATTGGAATGGGCCCGACAAATGTTGGCACGTTAGGCTCCTATGAAGCTTTTGGTCGAATACATTACTAAGATAAACCTACACTATACAAAAATAGCATCGTAATTACTACAGCCTTTAGCAGCATCATAAATGTTGTATCACAACAAAATAAATTCGAACCATACAACAAAAGGCCTGTTGGCATAAAGTTTACAATCCTTTTAGATAAAAGCACCATCAGATGTATAGAAGCACCGATCATTTGACCTGACTGCTAATGTTTCAGGCTATAGAATCTGATGGAGCAACATGATCATCCCCTTTTTCCGCCATTGCTCTTGAGCATCGAAGCAAATGTCTGATAGTCTGGTTTCAAAACCATTCATATCTTCACGACATTTGTCAACAACTATTCTTGTTTCTGACACAACATCCATTAGGGATTGGACTTGTGTCTGGAGCATAGATATATCACTCTGTCTAGCCGGAAGATTTTGTTCAGTAGGCGATGTGGACGAGGTTACCTTGACAACCAACCCAGAATTATGCAGGAAGGTGCTTTTTGCACTGTTAGTGGAGAGATACTGACGCACTGCAGCAAGAGGTGACATTGTGCATGTGGTAGCCTCGTCACCTTCAGGTGGTTGTGGTTGTTCAATCATTTGTTCCATAGCTTGCTGAAAGTTTGAACGTGTAGATTAGTGTACTAGATAACTTACTAATGAGACAAAAACAAACAAAGTAGGTTTCATGTTTATACATAACTTATTTTGGTGAACTACTGTAATGCATTAGCATGTATTTTAGTGCCAACTACATAATAAAATCACTTTCGGAACATATGTCCATGTAGCATGCCTACTGTATTGTCTATTTTCTCACATTCGTTGACATCTAAGGATAAAGAGACATGGTTTAAAGTAGGATGAATATAGTATGACATCATTCATATCATGGGCAATCAGATATAAAACAAACAGGCTATTGTATCATTGTGTGTGCACGTGAACACAACTAGATTACAGATCAAGACCAAAAGAATATCCTTCATCTCTTTTAAACCATGTAAGGTGAAATGATACGTTAAGAAAACTGTGTATAAAAGTGAACAAAGTAACTGACATTGGCTGCAAACCAAGTAGTTAAATGAACACATCACAGTACTAGTTAGTTCAAAGGCAGGAGGAGTAAGGACTTACAACAGCGGCCTGAACTGGTGTGCTCATGCCCTTCATCTTGCTGGTGTGGCAATCCATGAAGATTTGCACTGCATTCGGTTCAGGTTCTTTTTGGTCCACACGAGTTTTCCTCTGTATTTGGAACAAGTCAATATAGATATGATAATATGGCATAGAAAAAAGAAGGAACTAGCAGCTATTTACATGAGCCTCGCAGTGTGCAATATAGCTACGAGATCATGTTATCTGTTGGAATTTCACTGTAGAATGGTTGGTCTTGTTCTTCAAACAGTTAGCCTAGAAGAAGATACACTTGTAAGGCACATAAATAAATACAAGTTCAATATGTGGTCTGATCAAATACATATACCCTACCTGATACTTTGGATCAGACCAGTGTTTGACAAGGGCTGTCCAGTCTTCATCTATAAAATATTCCACTGGAGATGTTTGGGCGATTTCATTGTTAGCCTTGCCTTCAAAGTGAGATTTTTCTAAGGTGGTACCGATACTGTCGCAGAGCAGACTGGAAAACATGAGTGCATTCTTGTTTAGTTGCATCATCTTTTAGATCCAACTTGAACCTCATCTGTTGAAAAAGAATGTGAGTCTTATTAGGGGGAAGCTAGAAAATATGGCACAGAGCAAGACAATATTACAAATTGCGATGAATAACATTACCTACGAATAAATGGTTAAGGAAGGTGTTAAACTTGGTATTGTCTTTCTCATTCCTATACTGGATCCACATTGGGAGGATATGTGCATGACAACTAACGTTAATGGCTGCCTCTGATACTAACTTGGCTGACTCTGTAGCATCACGTGGCCTTTTTAAACCTGCCTCAAAATGGATCTCCATTCTTCCTCCTTTAGATTTTGTTAATCTGTCAAGCATTATCACTGATGTCTGTTTCCGCTGGCGCCGTGGTGCTAGTTCAACAACGAATATGGAAAGTGTTAGGGCAAATCAAACTATGAGAGTACATATAAAGGAGCATGCAACTGCAACTTGACTTGGTCAAGTACCGTCTTTGTGTTGATGCTCATGAGGTTCATCTAATCTTGCCAAGTTCTGTTGTGTCAGCAGTGCTTCGGAAGTAGTGTTAGGTGTGAAGGAAGCTTGGGAACTGGACAATTCTGGAGAAAATGAACGAGTAACTCGTTGAGATGCTATTACAGTTGAAGCGGATGCTGCAGCTGGTGGAGCAGGTGATATTGTGTTTGTAGATTTAGTCGGTGGACTTGGACCAACAGAATCTCGAGGGCAGATCCTTTTCCGTTTCACCCGAAGAGTAACACCATTCCCTACTATATTACTTTCCTCGCTCTTTTTTTGACTTTGCCATGTCAAGCCGTACCCACAACACAAAATAATAAAATCGCTCTTTAGAACTCATTGATGCATGATACAGACAAGCAATACTTTGATGTAAGACAACTGTATGAGTATGGAATATGTAAAAATAGGACGGCATGACATATTCACAGCTATGATGTGTAAACTAAGTGGAAGGATTTTCAAGAAAATAGAAGTAATGCAAGCTAGACACCATATGAAAGATGCAACCAATATCACTATGCCTAGTTGAAAGTGTCTTGTTATAAGTGGCATTTCGAAAAATTAGAAGCAGTACAACATAGAAATCAATGCAAGATGCAAGCACTATCAAACTGCCGTGTTAAAAGCGTCCAATCATGAGTGACTGATGCGGGATACACAACAGCAATACTTTGATATAAGAACATGGTATGATTGATAGATGCAGTGTATTCTAGACACAAAAGGCATGTCATATGCACATGTATAACGTATAAACTCAGCAGGTGCAATTTAATCAAAATAGAAGAAATACAGGCTAGACATCATATGCAACATGAAACCAATTATCACACTGCCAACTTAGAGCAAGCACCTGCAATGGTGGAGTACGGGAGATGAACTTGATATGTCTCCGTCGTATCTATAATTTTTTATTGTTCCATGCCAATATTCTACAACTTTTATATACTTTTGGCAACTTTTTATACTATTTTTGGGACTAACATATTGATCCAGTGCCCAGTGCTAGATCCAGTTTGTTGCATGTTTTTTGCTTCGCAGAAAATCCATATCAAACAGAGTCCAAACGGGATAAAAACTAACAGAGATTTTTTTGGAATATATGTGAATTTTGGGAAGAAGAATCAATGCGAGATTATGCCTGAGGAGGCCACAAGGCAGGGGGCGCGCCCCAGGGGGTCAGGCATGCCCTGGACCCTCATGGCCACCCCGTAAGGCAGTTGGTGCCCTTCTTTCACCACAAGAGAACCAATATTTGGATAGAAATCGTGTTAAAATTTCAGCCCAATCGGAATTATGGATCTCCAGGAATATAAGAAACGGTGAAAGGGCAGAATCTGGAACGCAAAAACAGAGAGAGACAGAGAGACAGATCCAATCTCGGAGGGGTTCTCGCCCCTCCGCCGCCATGGAAGCCATGGACCAGGGGGTAAGCCCTTCTCTCATCTAGGGAGAAGGTCAAGGAATAAGAAGAAGAAGGGGGTCTCTCTACCCCTCTCTCCCGGTGGCGTCAGAACGCCGTCGGGGCCATCATCGTCACCGCAATCTACACCAACACCTCCATCATCATCACCAACATCTTCATCACCTTCCCCCATCTATCTACAATGGTCCACTCTCCGGCAACCCGTTGTACCCTATA
The DNA here is from genome assembly GCF_003073215.2 of Triticum urartu. NCBI lineage: Eukaryota > Viridiplantae > Streptophyta > Magnoliopsida > Poales > Poaceae > Triticum > Triticum urartu. The sequence continues at coordinate 432,946,372 of NC_053023.1, read as the reverse complement.
CTTGAACATGGTGCTTTATGCTTCATATTATTATCCAATGATGTGTTGCCATCCTATGATGTCTGAGTAGATTTTCGTTGTCCTATCGGTAATTGGTGAATTGCTATGATTGGTTTAATTTGCTTGTGGTTATGTTGCTGTCCTTTGGTGCCCATCATATGAGCGCGTGCGTGGATCACACCATAGGGTTAGTTGTATGTTGATAGGACTATGTATTGGAGGGCAAGAGTGACAGAAGCTTCAACCTAGCATAGAAATTGATGCATACGGGATTGAAGGGGGGCCAATATATCTTAATGCTATGGTTGGGTTTTACCATAATGAACGTTAGTAGGTGCGGATGCTTGCTAATAGTTACAATCATAAGTGCATAGAATTCCAAGTCAGGGATGACATGCTAGCAGTGGCATCTCCCACATAAAACTTGTTATCGTTCTAGTAAAGTAGTCAATTGCTTAGGGATAATTTCGCAACTCCTACCACCACTTTCCCACACTCGCTATAATAACTTTATTGTTTCTTTATCTTAAAAAGCCCCTAGTTTTTATTTAAGTGTTCTTTATATTCTTGCAAACCTATCCCTTTACACCTACAAAGTACTTCTAGTTTTATACTTGTTCTAGATAAAGCAAACGTCTAGTGTGCCTAGAGTTGTATCGGTGGTCGATAGAACTTGAGGGAATATTTGTTCTACCTTTAGCTCCTCGTTGGGTTCGACACTCTTACTTATAGAAAGAGGCTACAATTGATCCCCTATACTTGTGGGTTATCAAGACCTTTTTCTGGCGCCATTGTCGGGGAGCACTAGCGTGGGGTGAATATTCTCGTGTGTGCTTGTTTGGTTTATCACTAAGTAATTTTTATTTGTTGTTCTAACTTGTTCTCTATCTTTAGTTATGTATATGGAACACGAAATACCAAAAAATAGGTTTACTTTCTACTCATGGAGATGGGCAACCTCCTAAAACCCTCGATGCTCATTATGTGAAAGATATTATGCACTACTTTAATAATCCTAAGAAACCCCCATTCAATTATGTAATGGGAGACACATTGGATCAATGTGAATACTTTAGGGATTATCGCTTGACTCAAAAAGGGAAATTATGATGGGATCAAATTTATATGTTGCATTGGTATGCTCGGCAACTATGCTTGAGATATGATTATACTTGTTGCTCTAGGATGAAGGCTCCACACCTTCCCTTTTCATGCAATTTTAATGATAATGAAACCTTAGCTTCTTAGGCTAATGGTATATATGATTACTATGATGTGGAACGAATAGAAGAATTTGTTGCTTTTAAGGGTGCTTGTGAAATTGAATCTTTGTTTGAAGAGTTTGAAGATTTTGATGATTGAGTTTATAGACCTGAAAATTTAGCTATCCTTAAATATTGCTATAGGAATTATAAATACAATTACGATATTGATGAATTTATTGAGAAAGTCTCCGCTGTGCGAGAAGAGACTAATATTTTGCAGGAGTCTATGGAAGAAGAAATTGGTGAAACTGTGAGCTCATTGGATGAAAAGATGATGAGGAGAGTGAAGAACAAAAGGAGTAAGATCTTATTAGCTACCCGTGCCACCTTCTAATGAGAGTAACTCTCCAACTCATACATTCTTTAATGTCCATTTGTTCTTATAGAAGTATGAATGTCGTGATAATTGCTATGATCCCGTTGATTCGATTGAAATATCCCTTTTTGATGAACATGATGCTTGCTATTCTTGTGGCCAAGATGAATATGAATTATGCTTATGGAGGTGAACTAGCTATATTTCCTTATGTTAAACATGAAATTGTTGCTATTGCACCCACGCATGATAGTCCTATTATCTTTTTGAATTCTCCCGACTACACTATATCAGAGATGTTTGCCTTATTAAGGATTATATTGATGGGTTGTGTTTTAATACTACACATGATGATTTTGATAGATATAATATGCATGTGCTTGCTTCTCCTACTTGCAATTATTATGAGAGAGGAACTACATCTCTGCCTATCCATGTTTCCAATATGATAAAATTGCAAGAAACTGTTTATACTATGCATTGGCCTTTACTAAGTGTGCATGAATTGTTCTTTTATGACATACCGATGCATAGGAAGAGAGTTAGACTTCATTGTTGCATGATATATGTTACTTTGTGCTCACTACTAAATCACAAATCATTGCTAATTAAAATTAGCTTCGATATACCTTGGGATCCGCATGGATCCATTACTTGAGCACTGTATGCCTAGCTTAATGGCTTTAAAGAAAGCGCTGTCAGGGAGACAACCCGGAAGATTTAGAGAGCCATTTATTTTTGTTGTGTGCTTTCAAAAAGTTTAAAAATAAAAATAATGTGCCAAGATTTGGCTTTAGGATGTTTACATTGCTCGTTGGTTTGTGCGGTGCAAGATAGAAACTTTTGCTGTAGTGCGTGATTTTACATTTTTTACTGGGACGTGAAAAGGTTATGAAACTTGTTGCGCTGTATTTATAGACAAATTTTTTATTTTTCCTAATTTTTTTCAGAATTTTTGGAGTACAAGAAGTATGGTGAATGTTCAGATTACTATAGACTGTCCTGTTTAAGACAGATTCTGTTTTTGATGCATAGTTTGCTTGTTTTGATGAAACTATCGATTCCTATCAGTGGATTAAGCCATAGAAAATTTATATTACAACAGCTACAATGCAAAAACAAAATATGAATTGGTTTTCAACAGTACTTAGAGTAGTGATTTGCTTTATTATACTAACGGATCTTACCGAGCTTTCTGTTGAGTTTTGTGTTGATGAAGTGTTCGAAGATCGACGATGTCTCGATGTGAGGAGAAGGAGGAGAGACAAGAGCTCAAGATTGGGGTGCCCAAGGCATCCCAAGTAAATATTCAAGGATACTCAAGCGTGTAAGCTTGGGGATGCCCTAATACGTCCATTTTGCATCATGCTTTTATGTCGATATTTATTGCATTATGGGCTGTTATTACACATTATGTCACAATATTTATGCCTATTCTCTCTTATTTTACAAGGTTTACATAAAGAGGGAGAATGCCGGTAGCTGGGATTCTGGGCTGTAAAAGGAGCAAATATTAGAGACCTATTCTGCATAGCTCCAAAAGTCCTAAAACTTCATGAAAGACGTTTTCAGAATATATAAAAAATACTAAGTGCAAGAAGTTCACGAGGGGGCCACACCCTGCCCACGAGGGTGGGGGGGCGCGCCCTACCCCCTTGGGCGCGCGCCCCTACCTCGTGGCCCCCTGGTGGCCCTCCGATGACCATCTTCTGCTATATGGAGTCTTTTGATGAGGAAAAAATCATAAGCCATCTTTTCGGACCAGACTCCGCCGCCACGAGGCGGAACCTTGGCAGAACCAATCTAGGGCTCTGGCGGAGTTGTTCTACCAGGGAAACTTACCTCCGGGGAGGGGGGAAATCATCGCCATCGTCATCACCAAAGCTCCTCTCATAGGGAGAGGGCAGTCTCCATCAACATCTTCACCAGCACCATCTCCTCTCCAAACCCTAGTTCATCTCTTGTATCCAATTCTTGTCTCCAAGTCTGGGATTGGTACCTGTGGGTTGCTAGTAGTGTTAATTACTCCTTGTAGTGGATGCTAGTTGGTTTATTTGGTGGAAGATCATATGTTCAGATCCTATATGCATATTAATACCCCTCTGATTATGAACATGAATATGATTTGTGAGTAGTTACGTTTGTTCCAGAGGACATGGGAGAAGTCTTGCTATTAGTAGTCACGTGAATTTGGTATTCGTTCGATATTTTGATGAGATGTATGTTGTCTCTCCTCTAGTGGTGTTATGTGAGCGTCGACTACTTAACACTTCACCATTATTTGGGCCTAGAGGAAAGCATTGGGAAGTAATAAGTAGATGATGGGTTGCTAGAGTAACAGAAGCTTAAAACCCTAGTTTATGCGTTGCTTCGTAAGGGGCTGATTTGGATCCACATGTTTCATGCTATGGTTAGGTTTACCTTAATACTTTTGTTGTAGTTGCGGATGCTTGCAATAGAGGTTAATCATAAGTGGGATGCTTGTCCAAGTAAGGGTAGTACCCAAGCACCGGTCCACCCACATACCAAATTATCAAAGTACCGAACGTGAATCATATGAACGTGATGAAAACTAGCTTGATGATATTCCCATGTGTCCTCGGGAGCGCTTTACATCATATAAGAGTTTGTCCAGGATTGTCCTTTGCTACAAAAGGGATTGGGCCACCTTGCTGCACTTCATTTACTTTTGTTACTTGTTGCTCGTTACAAATTATCCTATCACAAAACTATCTGTTACCTATTATTTCAGTGCTTGCAGAGAATACCTTGCTGAAAACCGCTTATCATTTCCTTCTGCTCCTCGGTGGGTTCGACACTCTTACTTATCTAAAGGACTATGATAGATCCCATTACTTGTGGGTCATCAAGACTCTTTTCTGGCGCCGTTGCCGGGGAGTGAAGCGCCTTTGGTAGGTGGAATTTGGTAAGGAAAGATTTATATAGTGTGCTGAAATTTACTGTCACTTGTTACTATGGAAAGTAATCCTCTGAGGGTCTTGTTCGGGGTATCTTCACCCCGACCAGTAGAGCAAAGAGTTACTCCTCAACCTACTGAACCTACTGAAAATGAAAATGTCTGCTTTGAAATTCCTTCGGGTATGATAGAAAAACTGCTAGCTAATCCTTTTTGCAGGAGACGGAACAACGCACCCTGATGAGCACTTAATATATGTGGATGAAGTTTGTGGATTATTTAAGCTTGCAGGTGTACACGGAGATGTTATTAAGAAGAAGGTCTTCCCTTTATCTTTGAAGGAAGATGTGTTGACATGGTATAGGCTATGTGATGATACGGGGTCATGGGACTACAAACGATTGAAATTGGAATTTCATCAGAAGTTTTATCCTATGCATCTTGTTCATCGTGATCGAAATTATATATATATATATATATATATATAATTTTTGGCCTCGTGAAGGAGAAAGCATCGCTCAAGCTTGGGGGAGGCTTAAATTAATTTTATATTCATGCCCTAATCATGAGCTCTCAAGAGAAATGATTATTCAAAATTTATATGCTCGGCTTTCTGATAACAATCGCACCATGCTCGATACTTCTTGAGCTGGCTCTTTTATGACGAAGACTATTGAATTCAAATGGGATTTATTGGAAATAATTAAACACAACTCTGAAGATTGGGACCTCGACGAAGGTAAGGAGTCAGGTATGACACCTAAGTTTGATTGTGTTAAATCTTTTATGGATACCGATTTTTTCCGTAAATTTAGCAGTAAATATGGACTTGACTCTGAGATAGTAGCTTCTTTCTGTGAATCTTTTGCTACTCATGTTGATCTCCCTAGGGAGAACTGGTTTAAATATTGTCCTCACATAGAAGTAAAAGTAGCTGCACCTATTAAAGTTGAAGAAAAGACTATCACTTATAATGATCCTATTGTTCCTACTTATGTTGAGAAACCACCTTTCCCTGTCAGGATAAAGGATCATGCTAAAGCTTCAACTGTGGTTCGTAAAAGCAATATTAGAACTTATACACCTGCTGAGGAAATTAAAGTTGAACCTAATATTGCTATTGTTAAAGATCTCTTGTCTGATAATATTGCTAAACCTTGTGCTAAAGATAAACCTAGATCTTTGGTAGGCATGCCTGTTATTTCTGTTAAAATAGGAGATCATTGTTATCATGGCTTATGTGATATGGGTGCCAGTGCTTGTGCTATACCTCATGATTATACAAAGAAATTATGCATGATATTGCACCTGCTGAGATAGAAGATATTGATGTCACAATTAAACTTGCCAATAGAGATACTATTTCACCAACTGGAATTGTTAGAGATGTTGAAGTCTTGTGTGGGAAAACTAAATATCCTGCTGATTTTCTTGTTCTTGGTTCCCCACAAGATAGCTTTGGTCCAATTATATTTGGTAGACCCTTCTTGAACACTGTTAATGCTAAGATAGATTGCAAAAAGGATGCTGTTACTATTGTTTTAGGTGATATGTCTCATGAATTTAATTTCTCTAAATTTCGTAGACAACACCATGAAGAGGAATTGCCTAGTAAATATGAAATTATTGGTCTTGCTTCTATTGTCATACCTCCTAGTGATCCTTTAGAAAAATATTTGCTAGACCATGAAAATGATATGTTTATGAATGAAAGAAGGGAAATAGATGAAGTATTCTTTAAACAGGAACCCATCCTGAAACACAATTTGCCTGTTGAAATCCTAGGGGATCCTCCTCCACCCAAGGGTGATCCCTTGTTTGAGCTTAAATTTGAAGGAAGATGCCAAACCAGTTCGTGATCATCAATGACGGCTGAATCCGAAGATGAAGGAAGTGGTCAGAAAGGAAATACTAAAGCTTCTTGAGGCAGGTATAGTTTATCCTGTTGCTGATAGTTAGTGGGTAAGTCCCGTCCATTGTGTCCCTAAGAAGGGAGGTGTTACTGTCATTCCTAATTATAAAGATGAGTTGAACCCGCAAAGAATTATTATAGGTTATAGGATGGTAATTGATTTCCGCAAATTAAATAAAGCTACTAAAAAAGATCATTACCCCTTACCTTTTATCGGTCAAATGCTAGAAAGATTATCCAAACATACACATTTTTGCTTTCTAGATGGTTATTCTGGTTTCTCTCAAATACCTGTGTCAGCCAATGATCAATCAAAGACTACTTTTACTTGCCCTTTTGGTACTTTTGCTTATAGACGTATGCCTTTTTGTTTATGTAATGCACCTGCTACCTTTCAAAGATGCATGATAGCTATATTCTCTGACTTCTGTGAAAAGATTTGTGAGGTTTTCATGGACAATTTCTCCGTCTATGGATCCTCTTTTGATGATTGCTTAAGCAACCTTGACCGAGTTTTGCAGAGATGTGAAGAAACTAATCTTGTCTTGAATTGGGAAAAGTGCCAGTTTATGGTTAATGAAGGTATTGTCTTGGCGCATAAAGTTTCTGAAAGAGGTATTGAGGTTGATAAAGCCAAGGTTGATGCTATTGAAAAGATGCCATGTCCCAAGGACATCAAAGGTATAAGAAGTTTCCTTGGTCATGCCGGTTTTTATAGGAGGTTCATTAAGGACTTCTCAAAAATTTCTCGGCCTCTGACTAATTTATTACAAAAATATGTACCCTTTGTTTTTGATGATGATTGTGTAGAAGCATTTGAAATAATTAAGAAAGCATTGATCTCTGCACCGATTGTTCATCCACCTGATTGGAATTTACCTTTTTAAATTATGTGTGATGCTAGTGATTATGATGTAGGTGCTGTTCTAGGGCAAAGAGTTGATAAGAAATTAGATGTTATTCAATATGCTAATAAAACACTAGATAATGACCAGAGAAATTATGCTACTATTGAAAAAGAATTCTTAGCAGTTGTATTTGCTTGTGATAAGTTCAGACCTTATATTGTTGATTCTAAAGTAACTTTCACACTAAGCATGCTGCTATTAAATATCTTATGGAAAAGAAAGATGCTAAACCTAGACTTATTAGATGGGTTCTCTTGCTACAAGAATTTGATTTGCATATCATTGATAGAAAGGGAGCTGAGAACCCCGTTGTAGACAACTTGTCTAGGTTAGAAAATGTTCTTGATGACCCACTACCTATTGATGATAGCTTTCCTGATGAACAATTAAATGTCATAAATGCTTCTCATACTGCTCCATGGTATGCTGATTATGCTAATTACATTGTTGCTAAATTTATACCACCTAGTTTCACATACCAGCAAAATAAAAGGTTCTTCTATGATTTGAGACATTACTTTTGGGATGACCCACATCTTTATAAAGAAGGAGTAGATGGTGTTATTAGACATTGTGTACCTAAGCATGAACAGGAACAGATCCTACGCAAGTGTCACTCCGAGGCTTATGGAGGACACCATGCTGGAGATAGAACTGCACACAAGGTATTGCAATCCGGTTTTTATTGGCCTACTCTCTTCAAGGATGCCCGTAAGTTTGTCTTGTCTTGTGATGAATGTCAAGGAATTGGTAATATTAGTAGACGTCAAGAAATGCCTATGAATTATTCACTTGTTATTGAACCATTTGATGTTTGGGGCTTTGATTATATGGGACCTTTTCCTACCTCTAATGGATATACACATATTTTAGTTGCTGTTGATTACGTTACTAAGTGGGTAGAAGCTATTCCAACTAGTAGTGCTGATCATAACACCTCTATTAAGATGCTTAAAGAAGTTATTTTTCCAAGGTTTGGAGTCCCTAGATATTTAATGACTGATGGTGGTTCACATTTTATTCATGGTGCTTTCCGTAAAATGCTTGCTAAATATGATGTTAATCACAGAATTGCGTCTCCTTATCACCCACAGTCTAGTGGTCAAGTAGAATTGAGTAATAGAGAGCTCAAATTAATTTTGAAAAAGACTTTTAATAGGATCTAGAAAGAATTGGTCCAAGAAACTTGATCATGCATTATGGGCCTATAGAACTGCATATAAAAATCCTATGGGTATGTCTCCGTATAAAATAGTTTATGGAAAAGCATGTCATTTACCTCTAGAACTAGAACATAAGGCATATTGGGCTATTAAAGAGCTCAATTATGATTTCAAACTTGCCGGTGAGAAGAGGTTATTTGATATTAGCTCACTTGATGAATGGAGAACCCAAGCCTATGAGAATGCCAAATTATTTAAAGAAAAAGTTAAAAGATGGCATGACAAAAGGATACAAAAGCGTGAGTTTAATGTAGGTGACTATGTATTGCTATACAACTCTCGTTTAATATTTTTGGAGGAAAACTTCTCTCTAAATGGGAAGGTCCTTATGTTATCGAGGAGGTCTATCGTTCTGGTGCCATAAAAATCAATAACTTCGAAGGCACAAATCCGAAGGTGGTGAACGGTCAAAGAATCAAACATTGTATCTCAGGTAATCCCATAAATGTTGAAACCAACATTATTGAAACCGTAACCCCAGAGGAATACATAAGAGACACTTTCTGGAACATTTCAGACTCTGAAAAGGAATAGGTATGTGGTACGGTAAGTAAACCGACTCCAAAACAGTTCTAATGACAATTTTCTTCTGTTTTGGAATATTTAGAAAAATAGAAAAATAAGAAGCAGTCCGGGGAGGACATGAGGCCTCCACGAGGGTGGAGGGCGCGCCCTACCCTACTGGGCACGCCCCCTACCTCGTGGGCACCTCGTGTGCTCTCCGGACTCCGTTTTCGTACACGACACTTATTTTGGTCGGTAAAAAATCATTATATAATCTCCCAGAGGTTTTGACCACTTTATCACACAAAAATCATCTGTTCTTGTTTCGAGCTGTTTTCTGCCAGGATTTTCAACACCAAGCATCATGTCGTCTCCCTCCTCCTCTAGTAATGAGGGAAACGATGCTTGGCTAATGAAGACAGAGATGAAGAGAGAAGAACCCATGGAGATCAACAAGGATGAAGGGATCAAGAAGGCCACGGGGGACCAAGTTCCGGCAACATAAGACATCCTTCAACTTGATCACAACCCTCTTACCCCAACTGAGATCGAAGCTTTCAAGATGATTGAGTTAGCTCGTATACAAAACAAATATCTCACCCGTGAAAATATTTTGTTGAAGGAGCATATCATTGCACTCAAGGGCATTATCCGCAAGTTGGAAGACCTCTTACGCTCGATGTGCGACTATCCATCATCACCAACAACTTGTTCACCAACAAAAGAGACATAATCACATGGGTATGGGCACTCCCCTTGGCAACTGCCAAGCTTGGAGGAGTGCCCCGGTATCGTATCACCATCACTTTTATCTTTACCGTTTTTCTTAGTTCGGTCCTTTTGGTAATATCTTGATCTAGTAGTATAAAGCTTTTAGTATGATCTAGTTGTGAGTTTTGCTTTATGATCCTTCTATGTAATCGAGTCCGTGAGCTATATAATAAAGATTAGTGTTGAGTCAAGGGCATGATTATTTTGCTATGATCTTAAGGGAATAAAAGAAAGAGAAAGAATAAAAAAGGAACAAAGGGATCATATGGATCTTCTAGAGAGTAATGAGCTCACATAGAAAAAGTATGATGAATAAAAGTTGTTGAGAGTTGACAAACATAGTTTTGGTCATCGTTGCAATTAATAGGAAGTAATAAACAAAGAGAGGTCTTCACATATAAATATACTATCTTGGACATATTTTATGATTGTGAGTACTCATTAAAATATGACATGCTAAAGAGTTGACATTGGACAAGGAAGATAACATAATGGGTTATGTTTGCTTACGTCCAAGATAAATTATATTGTCATGGATCATCCAACATGATTGAGCTTGCTTTTCCCCCTCATGCTAGCCAAATTCTTTGCACCAAGTAGAGATACTACTTGTGCTTTCAAACACCCTTAAACCAGTTTTGCCATGAGAGTCCACCATACCTACCTATGGATTGAGTAAGATCCTCAAAGTAAGTTGTCATTGGTGCAAGCAATAAAAATTGCTCTCTAAATATGTATGTCTTATTAGTGTGGGAGAAAATAAGCTTTATACGATCGTGTGATATGGAAGAAATAAAAGCGACAGACTGCGTAATAAAGGTCCATATCACAAGTGGCAATATAAAGTGACATTCTTTCGCATTAAGATTTTGTGCATCCAACCATAAAAGCGCATGACAACCTCTGCTTCCCTTTGCGAAGGGCTTATCTTTTACCTTATATCTCCTACCTTGCATAAGAGTCATGGTGATCTTCACCCTTCCTTTTTACATTTTATCTTTTGGCACGCACAACATGTTGGAAAGATCATGGTATATGTATGGCTAATTGGATGTGAGTCTTCATGAACTATTATTGTTGACATTACCCTTGAGGTAAAATGTTGGGAGGCAAAACTATAAGCCCCTATCTTTCTCTGTGTCCGATTAAAACTCCATACCCATAAGTATTGCGTGAGTGCTAGCAATTGTGAAAGACTATATGATAGTTGAGCATGTGGACTTGCTGAAAAGCTCTTATATTGACGCTTTCCTATGTCATGATAAATTGCAATTGCTCCAATGACTGAGATTATAGTTTGTTAGTTTTCAATGAAGTTTATGATTCATACTTGAAATTGTGATTGAATTTTTACTTTAGCATAAGAGATCATATGACAAGAATTATATAAGTTGCTGTTCTAAGAATGATCATGATGCCCTCATGTCCGTATTTTATTTTTATTGACACCTCTATCTCTAAACATGTGGACATATTTTTCGATTTCGGCTTTCGCTTGAGGACAAGCGAGGTCTAAGCTTGGGGGAGTTGATATGTCAATTTTGCATCATGCTTTTATGTCGATATTTATTGCATTATGGGCTGTTATTACACATTATGTCACAATATTTATGCCTATTCTCTCTTATTTTACAAGGTTTACATAAAGAGGGAGAATGCCGGTAGCTGGGATTCTGGGCTGTAAAAGGAGCAAATATTAGAGACCTATTCTGCATAGCTCCAAAAGTCCTAAAACTTCATGAAAGACGTTTTCAGAATATATAAAAAATACTAAGTGCAAGAAGTTCACGAGGGGGCCACACCCTGCCCACGAGGGTGGGGGGGCGCGCCCTACCCCCTTGGGCGCGCGCCCCTACCTCGTGGCCCCCTGGTGGCCCTCCGATGACCATCTTCTGCTATATGGAGTCTTTTGATGAGGAAAAAATCATAAGCCATCTTTTCGGACCAGACTCCGCCGCCACGAGGCGGAACCTTGGCAGAACCAATCTAGGGCTCTGGCGGAGTTGTTCTACCAGGGAAACTTACCTCCGGGGAGGGGGGAAATCATCGCCATCGTCATCACCAAAGCTCCTCTCATAGGGAGAGGGCAGTCTCCATCAACATCTTCACCAGCACCATCTCCTCTCCAAACCCTAGTTCATCTCTTGTATCCAATTCTTGTCTCCAAGTCTGGGATTGGTACCTGTGGGTTGCTAGTAGTGTTAATTACTCCTTGTAGTGGATGCTAGTTGGTTTATTTGGTGGAAGATCATATGTTCAGATCCTATATGCATATTAATACCCCTCTGATTATGAACATGAATATGATTTGTGAGTAGTTACGTTTGTTCCAGAGGACATGGGAGAAGTCTTGCTATTAGTAGTCACGTGAATTTGGTATTCGTTCGATATTTTGATGAGATGTATGTTGTCTCTCCTCTAGTGGTGTTATGTGAGCGTCGACTACTTAACACTTCACCATTATTTGGGCCTAGAGGAAAGCATTGGGAAGTAATAAGTAGATGATGGGTTGCTAGAGTAACAGAAGCTTAAAACCCTAGTTTATGCGTTGCTTCGTAAGGGGCTGATTTGGATCCACATGTTTCATGCTATGGTTAGGTTTACCTTAATACTTTTGTTGTAGTTGCGGATGCTTGCAATAGAGGTTAATCATAAGTGGGATGCTTGTCCAAGTAAGGGTAGTACCCAAGCACCGGTCCACCCACATACCAAATTATCAAAGTACCGAACGTGAATCATATGAACGTGATGAAAACTAGCTTGATGATATTCCCATGTGTCCTCGGGAGCGCTTTACATCATATAAGAGTTTGTCCAGGATTGTCCTTTGCTACAAAAGGGATTGGGCCACCTTGCTGCACTTCATTTACTTTTGTTACTTGTTGCTCGTTACAAATTATCCTATCACAAAACTATCTGTTACCTATTATTTCAGTGCTTGCAGAGAATACCTTGCTGAAAACCGCTTATCATTTCCTTCTGCTCCTCGGTGGGTTCGACACTCTTACTTATCTAAAGGACTATGATAGATCCCATTACTTGTGGGTCATCAAGACTCTTTTCTGGCGCCGTTGCCGGGGAGTGAAGCGCCTTTGGTAGGTGGAATTTGGTAAGGAAAGATTTATATAGTGTGCTGAAATTTACTGTCACTTGTTACTATGGAAAGTAATCCTCTGAGGGTCTTGTTCGGGGTATCTTCACCCCGACCAGTAGAGCAAAGAGTTACTCCTCAACCTACTGAACCTACTGAAAATGAAAATGTCTGCCTTGAAATTCCTTCGGGTATGATAGAAAAACTGCTAGCTAATCCTTTTTGCAGGAGACGGAACAACGCACCCTGATGAGCACTTAATATATGTGGATGAAGTTTGTGGATTATTTAAGCTTGCAGGTGTACACGGAGATGTTATTAAGAAGAAGGTCTTCCCTTTATCTTTGAAGGAAGATGTGTTGACATGGTATAGGCTATGTGATGATACGGGGTCATGGGACTACAAACGATTGAAATTGGAATTTCATCAGAAGTTTTATCCTATGCATCTTGTTCATCGTGATCGAAATTATATATATATATATATATATATATAATTTTTGGCCTCGTGAAGGAGAAAGCATCGCTCAAGCTTGGGGGAGGCTTAAATTAATTTTATATTCATGCCCTAATCATGAGCTCTCAAGAGAAATGATTATTCAAAATTTATATGCTCGGCTTTCTGATAACAATCGCACCATGCTCGATACTTCTTGAGCTGGCTCTTTTATGACGAAGACTATTGAATTCAAATGGGATTTATTGGAAATAATTAAACACAACTCTGAAGATTGGGACCTCGACGAAGGTAAGGAGTCAGGTATGACACCTAAGTTTGATTGTGTTAAATCTTTTATGGATACCGATTTTTTCCGTAAATTTAGCAGTAAATATGGACTTGACTCTGAGATAGTAGCTTCTTTCTGTGAATCTTTTGCTACTCATGTTGATCTCCCTAGGGAGAACTGGTTTAAATATTGTCCTCACATAGAAGTAAAAGTAGCTGCACCTATTAAAGTTGAAGAAAAGACTATCACTTATAATGATCCTATTGTTCCTACTTATGTTGAGAAACCACCTTTCCCTGTCAGGATAAAGGATCATGCTAAAGCTTCAACTGTGGTTCGTAAAAGCAATATTAGAACTTATACACCTGCTGAGGAAATTAAAGTTGAACCTAATATTGCTATTGTTAAAGATCTCTTGTCTGATAATATTGCTAAACCTTGTGCTAAAGATAAACCTAGATCTTTGGTAGGCATGCCTGTTATTTCTGTTAAAATAGGAGATCATTGTTATCATGGCTTATGTGATATGGGTGCCAGTGCTTGTGCTATACCTCATGATTATACAAAGAAATTATGCATGATATTGCACCTGCTGAGATAGAAGATATTGATGTCACAATTAAACTTGCCAATAGAGATACTATTTCACCAACTGGAATTGTTAGAGATGTTGAAGTCTTGTGTGGGAAAACTAAATATCCTGCTGATTTTCTTGTTCTTGGTTCCCCACAAGATAGCTTTGGTCCAATTATATTTGGTAGACCCTTCTTGAACACTGTTAATGCTAAGATAGATTGCAAAAAGGATGCTGTTACTATTGTTTTAGGTGATATGTCTCATGAATTTAATTTCTCTAAATTTCGTAGACAACACCATGAAGAGGAATTGCCTAGTAAATATGAAATTATTGGTCTTGCTTCTATTGTCATACCTCCTAGTGATCCTTTAGAAAAATATTTGCTAGACCATGAAAATGATATGTTTATGAATGAAAGAAGGGAAATAGATGAAGTATTCTTTAAACAGGAACCCATCCTGAAACACAATTTGCCTGTTGAAATCCTAGGGGATCCTCCTCCACCCAAGGGTGATCCCTTGTTTGAGCTTAAATTTGAAGGAAGATGCCAAACCAGTTCGTGATCATCAATGACGGCTGAATCCGAAGATGAAGGAAGTGGTCAGAAAGGAAATACTAAAGCTTCTTGAGGCAGGTATAGTTTATCCTGTTGCTGATAGTTAGTGGGTAAGTCCCGTCCATTGTGTCCCTAAGAAGGGAGGTGTTACTGTCATTCCTAATTATAAAGATGAGTTGAACCCGCAAAGAATTATTATAGGTTATAGGATGGTAATTGATTTCCGCAAATTAAATAAAGCTACTAAAAAAGATCATTACCCCTTACCTTTTATCGGTCAAATGCTAGAAAGATTATCCAAACATACACATTTTTGCTTTCTAGATGGTTATTCTGGTTTCTCTCAAATACCTGTGTCAGCCAATGATCAATCAAAGACTACTTTTACTTGCCCTTTTGGTACTTTTGCTTATAGACGTATGCCTTTTTGTTTATGTAATGCACCTGCTACCTTTCAAAGATGCATGATAGCTATATTCTCTGACTTCTGTGAAAAGATTTGTGAGGTTTTCATGGACAATTTCTCCGTCTATGGATCCTCTTTTGATGATTGCTTAAGCAACCTTGACCGAGTTTTGCAGAGATGTGAAGAAACTAATCTTGTCTTGAATTGGGAAAAGTGCCAGTTTATGGTTAATGAAGGTATTGTCTTGGCGCATAAAGTTTCTGAAAGAGGTATTGAGGTTGATAAAGCCAAGGTTGATGCTATTGAAAAGATGCCATGTCCCAAGGACATCAAAGGTATAAGAAGTTTCCTTGGTCATGCCGGTTTTTATAGGAGGTTCATTAAGGACTTCTCAAAAATTTCTCGGCCTCTGACTAATTTATTACAAAAATATGTACCCTTTGTTTTTGATGATGATTGTGTAGAAGCATTTGAAATAATTAAGAAAGCATTGATCTCTGCACCGATTGTTCATCCACCTGATTGGAATTTACCTTTTTAAATTATGTGTGATGCTAGTGATTATGATGTAGGTGCTGTTCTAGGGCAAAGAGTTGATAAGAAATTAGATGTTATTCAATATGCTAATAAAACACTAGATAATGACCAGAGAAATTATGCTACTATTGAAAAAGAATTCTTAGCAGTTGTATTTGCTTGTGATAAGTTCAGACCTTATATTGTTGATTCTAAAGTAACTTTCACACTAAGCATGCTGCTATTAAATATCTTATGGAAAAGAAAGATGCTAAACCTAGACTTATTAGATGGGTTCTCTTGCTACAAGAATTTGATTTGCATATCATTGATAGAAAGGGAGCTGAGAACCCCGTTGTAGACAACTTGTCTAGGTTAGAAAATGTTCTTGATGACCCACTACCTATTGATGATAGCTTTCCTGATGAACAATTAAATGTCATAAATGCTTCTCATACTGCTCCATGGTATGCTGATTATGCTAATTACATTGTTGCTAAATTTATACCACCTAGTTTCACATACCAGCAAAATAAAAGGTTCTTCTATGATTTGAGACATTACTTTTGGGATGACCCACATCTTTATAAAGAAGGAGTAGATGGTGTTATTAGACATTGTGTACCTAAGCATGAACAGGAACAGATCCTACGCAAGTGTCACTCCGAGGCTTATGGAGGACACCATGCTGGAGATAGAACTGCACACAAGGTATTGCAATCCGGTTTTTATTGGCCTAC